>NC_086451.1:207996459-208314810 GCF_028390025.1 Pseudophryne corroboree
TTGCTGTATCTTGCAGCTCTGTGTCAGACTCAGTTCTAGTATCCTGATCAGTGCTCAATATCTGTGCTGCATTGTGGTGACCACCAGTATATAGTAGTATAGTGCAGTAGGCCATTGCTGAATCTTGCAGCTCCATGTCAGACTCAGTTCTAGTATCTTGATCAGTGCTCAATATCTGTGCCGCTTTGTGGTAATCGGTATATAGTAGTACAGTGCTGCATCGTGGTGACCACCAGTATATAGTAGTATAGTACAGTAGGCCAGTGCTGTATCTTGCAGCTCCATGTCAGACTAAGTTCAAGTATCCTGATTAGTGCTAAATATCTGTGCTGCATTGTGGTGACCAGTGTATAGGAGTACAGTGTTGCATTGTGGTGACCAACAGTATATAGTAGTACAGTACAGCAGGCCATTTCTGTATCTTGCTGCTCTGTGTCACTTCTAGTATCCTGATCAGTGCTCAATATCTGTGCTGCATTGTGGTGACCAGTATATAGTAGTACAGTGCTGCATTGTGGTGACCACCAGTATATAGTAGAATAGTGCAGTAGGCCATTGCTGAATCTTGCAGCTCCATGTCAGACTCAGTACTAGTATCTTGATCAGTGCTCAATATCTGTGCCGCTTTGTGGTAATCAGTATATAGTAGTACAGTGCTGCATCGTGGTGACCACCAGTATATAGTAGTATAGTACAGTAGGCCAGTGCTGTATCTTGCAGCTCCATGTCAGACTCAGTTCTAGTATCCTGTTCTGTGCTCAATATCTGTGCTGCATTGTGATGACAAGTATATAGTAGTACAGTGCTGCATTGTGGTGACCACCAGTATATAGTAGGACAGTACAGTAGGCCATTGCTGTATCTTGCAGCTCTGTGTCAGACTCAGTTCTAGTATCCTGATCAGTGCTCAATATCTGTGCTGCATTATGGTGAACAGTATATAGTAGTACAGTGCTGCATTGTGGTGACTACCAGTATATAGTAGTATAGTATAGTAGGCCAGTGATGTATCTTGCAGCTCCGTGTCAGACTCAGTTCAAGTATCCTGATTAGTGCTAAATATCTGTGCTGCATTGTGGAGACCAGTGTATAGGAGTACAGTGTTGCATTGTGGTGACCAACAGTATATAGTAGTACAGTACAGCAGGCCATTTCTGTATCTTGCTGCTCTGTTTCACTTCTAGTATCCTGATCAGTGCTAAATATCTGTGTTGCATTGTGGTGACCAGTATATAGTATTACAGTGCAGCATTGTGGTGACCACTAGAATATAGTAGTACAGTAGGCCATTGCTGTATCTTGCAGCTTCGTGTCAGACTCAGTTCTAGTATCCTGATCAGTGCTCAATATCTGTGCTGCATTGCGGTGAACAGTATATAGTAGTATAGTGCTGCATTGTGGTGACCACCAGTATATAGTAGTAGAGTACATTAGGCCATTGCTGTATATTGCTGCTCCTTGTCAGCCTCAGTGTTAGTATCCTGACCAGTGCTCAATATCTGTGCTGCATTGTGGTGACCAGTATATAGTATTACAGTGCTGCATTGTGGTGACCACCAGTATTTTTTAGTACAGTACAGTAGGCCATTGCTGTATCTTGCAGCTTTGTGTCAGACTCAGTTCTAGTATCCGGATCGGTGCTCAATATCTGTGCTGCATTGTGACGAACAGTATATAGTAGTACAGTGCTGCATTGTGGTGACCACCAGTATATAGTAGTACAGTACATTAGGCCATTGCTGTATATTGCTGCTCCATGTCAGACTCAGTTTTAGTATCATGATCAGTGCTCAATATCTGTGCTGCATTGTGGTGATCAGTATATAGTAGTACAGTGCTGCATTGTGGTGACCACCAGTATATAGTAGTACAGTACAGTAGGCCATTGCTGTATCTTGCTTCTCTGTGTCAGACTTAGTTCTAGTATACTGATCAGAGCTCAATATCTGTGCTGCATTGTGGTGACCAGTATATAGTAGTACAGAGCTGCATTGTTGTGACCACCAGTATATAGTAGTACAGTACAGTAGTCCATTGCTGTATCTTGCTTCTTCATGTCAAACTCAGTTCTAGTATCATGATCAGTGCTCAATATCTGTGCTGCATTGTGGTGAACAGTATATATTAGTCCATTGCTGCATTGTGTTGACCACCAGTATATAGTAGTATAGTACAGTAGGCCAGTGCTGTATCTTGCAGCTCCATGTCAGACTCAGTTCTAGTATCCTGATCAGTGCTCATTATCTGTGCTGCATTGTGGTGAACAGTATATAATAGTACAGTGCTGCATTGTGGTGACCACCAGTATATAGTAGTACAGTACAGTAGGCCATTGCTGTATCTTGCAGCTCTGTGTCAGACTCACTTCTAGTATCCTGATCAGTGCTCAATATCTGTGCTGCACTGTGGTGACCAGTATATAGTAGTACTAAGCTGCATTGTGGTGACCACCAGTATATAGTAGTACAGTACAGTAGGCCATTGCTGTATCTTGCTTCTCCGTGTCAGACTTAGTTCTAGTATACTGATCAGAGCTTAATATCTGTGCTGCATTGTGGTGACCAGTATATAGTAGTACAGAGCTGCATTGTTGTGACCACCAGTATATAGTAGTACAGTACAGTAGTCCATTGCTGTATCTTGCTTCTTCATGTCAAACTCAGTTCTAGTATCATGATCAGTGCTCAATATCTGTGCTGCATTGTGGTGAACAGTATATATTAGTCCATTGCTGCATTGTGTTGACCACCAGTATATAGTAGTATAGTACAGTAGGCAAGTGCTGTATCTTGCAGCTCCATGTCAGACTCAGTTCTAGTATCCTGATCAGTGCTCATTATCTGTGCTGCATTGTGGTGAACAGTATATAATAGTACAGTGCTGCATTGTGGTGACCACCAGTATATAGTAGTACAGTACAGTAGGCCATTGCTTTATCTTGCAGCTCTGTGTCAGACTCACTTCTAGTATCCTGATCAGTGCTCAATATCTGTGCTGCATTGTGGTGACCAGTATATAGTAGTACTAAGCTGCATTGTGGTGACCACCAGTATATAGTAGTACAGTACAGTAGGCCATTGCTGTATCTTGCTTCTCCGTGTCAGACTTAGTTCTAGTATACTGATCAGAGCTCAATATCTGTGCTGCATTGTGGTGACCAGTATATAGTAGTACAGAGCTGCATTGTTGTGACCACCAGTATATAGTAGTACAGTACAGTAGTCCATTGCTGTATCTTGCTTCTTCATGTCAAACTCAGTTCTAGTATCATGATCAGTGCTCAATATCTGTGCTGCATTGTGGTGAACAGTATATATTAGTCCATTGCTGCATTGTGTTGACCACCAGTATATAGTAGTTTAGTACAGTAGGCCAGTGCTGTATCTTGCAGCTCCATGTCAGACTCAGTTCTAGTATCCTGATCAGTGCTCATTATCTGTGCTGCATTGTGGTGAACAGTATATAATAGTACAGTGCTGCATTGTGGTGACCACCAGTATATAGTAGTACAGTACAGTAGGCCATTGCTGTATCTTGCAGCTCTGTGTCAGACTCACTTCTAGTATCCTGATCAGTGCTCAATATCTGTGCTGCATTGTGGTGACCAGTATATAGTAGTACTAAGCTGCATTGTGGTGACCACCAGTATATAGTAGTACAGTACAGTAGGCCATTGCTGTATCTTGCTTCTCCGTGTCAGACTTGGTTCTAGTATACTGATCAGAGCTCAATATCTGTGCTGCATTGTGGTGACCAGTATATAGTAGTACAGAGCTGCATTGTTGTGACCACCAGTATATAGTAGTACAGTACAGTAGTCCATTGCTGTATCTTGCTTCTTCATGTCAAACTCAGTTCTAGTATCATGATCAGTGCTCAATATCTGTGCTGCATTGTGGTGAACAGTATATATTAGTCCATTGCTGCATTGTGTTGACCACCAGTATATAGTAGTATAGTACAGTAGGCCAGTGCTGTATCTTGCAGCTCCATGTCAGACTCAGTTCTAGTATCCTGTTCTGTGCTCAATATCTGTGCTGCATTGTGATGACAAGTATATAGTAGTACAGTGCTGCATTGTGGTGACCACCAGTATATAGTAGGACAGTACAGTAGGCCATTGCTGTATCTTGCAGCTCTGTGTCAGACTCAGTTCTAGTATCCTGATCAGTGCTCAATATCTGTGCTGCATTATGGTGAACAGTATATAGTAGTACAGTGCTGCATTGTGGTGACTACCAGTATATAGTAGTATAGTATAGTAGGCCAGTGATGTATCTTGCAGCTCCGTGTCAGACTCAGTTCAAGTATCCTGATTAGTGCTAAATATCTGTGCTGCATTGTGGTGACCAGTGTATAGGAGTACAGTGTTGCATTGTGGTGACCAACAGTATATAGTAGTACAGTACAGCAGGCCATTTCTGTATCTTGCTGCTCTGTTTCACTTCTAGTATCCTGATCAGTGCTCAATATCTGTGTTGCATTGTGGTGACCAGTATATAGTATTACAGTGCAGCATTGTGGTGACCACTAGAATATAGTAGTACAGTACAGTAGGCCATTGCTGTATCTTGCAGCTTCGTGTCAGACTCAGTTCTAGTATCCTGATCAGTGCTCAATATCTGTGCTGCATTGCGGTGAACAGTATATAGTAGTATAGTGCTGCATTGTGGTGACCACCAGTATATAGTAGTAGAGTACATTAGGCCATTGCTGTATATTGCTGCTCCTTGTCAGACTCAGTGTTAGTATCCTGACCAGTGCTCAATATCTGTGCTGCATTGTGGTGACCAGTATATAGTATTACAGTGCTGCATTGTGGTGACCACCAGTATATTTTAGTACAGTACAGTAGGCCATTGCTGTATCTTGCAGCTTTGTGTCAGACTCAGTTCTAGTATCCTGATCGGTGCTCAATATCTGTGCTGCATTGTGACGAACAGTATATAGTAGTACAGTGCTGCATTGTGGTGACCACCAGTATATAGTAGTACAGTACATTAGGCCATTGCTGTATATTGCTGCTCCATGTCAGACTCAGTTTTAGTATCATGATCAGTGCTCAATATCTGTGCTGCATTGTGGTGATCAGTATATAGTAGTACAGTGCTGCATTGTGGTGACCACCAGTATATAGTAGTACAGTACAGTAGGACATTGCTGTATCTTGCTTCTCTGTGTCAGACTTAGTTCTAGTATACTGATCAGAGCTCAATATCTGTGCTGCATTGTGGTGACCAGTATATAGTAGTACAGAGCTGCATTGTTGTGACCACCAGTATATAGTAGTACAGTACAGTAGTCCATTGCTGTATCTTGCTTCTTCATGTCAAACTCAGTTCTAGTATCATGATCAGTGCTCAATATCTGTGCTGCATTGTGGTGAACAGTATATATTAGTCCATTGCTGCATTGTGTTGACCACCAGTATATAGTAGTATAGTACAGTAGGCCAGTGCTGTATCTTGCAGCTCCATGTCAGACTCAGTTCTAGTATCCTGATCAGTGCTCATTATCTGTGCTGCATTGGGGTGAACAGTATATAATAGTACAGTGCTGCATTGTGGTGACCACCAGTATATAGTAGTACAGTACAGTAGGCCATTGCTGTATCTAGCAGCTCTGTGTCAGACTCACTTCTAGTATCCTGATCAGTGCTCAATATCTGTGCTGCATTGTGGTGACCAGTATATAGTAGTACTAAGCTGCATTGTGGTGACCACCAGTATATAGTAGTACAGTACATTAGGCCATTGCTGTATCTTGCTTCTCCGTGTCAGACTTAGTTCTAGTATACTGATCAGAGCTCAATATCTGTGCTGCATTGTGGTGACCAGTATATAGTAGTACAGAGCTGCATTGTTGTGACCACCAGTATATAGTAGTACAGTACAGTAGTCCATTGCTGTATCTTGCTTCTTCATGTCAAACTCAGTTCTAGTATCATGATCAGTGCTCAATATCTGTGCTGCATTGTGGTGAACAGTATATATTAGTCCATTGCTGCATTGTGTTGACCACCAGTATATAGTAGTATAGTACAGTAGGCCAGTGCTGTATCTTGCAGCTCCATGTCAGACTCAGTTCTAGTATCCTGATCAGTGCTCATTATCTGTGCTGCATTGTGGTGAACAGTATATAATAGTACAGTGCTGCATTGTGGTGACCACCAGTATATAGTAGTACAGTACAGTAGGCCATTGCTGTATCTTGCAGCTCTGTGTCAGACTCACTTCTAGTATCCTGATCAGTGCTCAATATCTGTGCTGCATTGTGGTGACCAGTATATAGTAGTACTAAGCTGCATTGTGGTGACCACCAGTATATAGTAGTACAGTAGGCCGTTGCTGTATCTTGCAGCTCTGTGTCAGACTTAGTTCTAGTATCCTGATCAGTGCTCAATATCTGTGCTGCATTTTGGTGACCAGTATATAGTAGTACAGTGCTGTATTCTGGTGACCACCTGTATAATGTAGTACAGTACAGTAGGCCATTGCTGAATCTTGCAGCTCCATGTCAGACTCAGTTCTTGTATCCTGATCAGTGCTCAACATCTGTGCTGCATTGTGGTGACCAGTATATAGTAGAAAAGTGCTGCATTGTGGTGAGCGCCAGTATATAGTAGTACAGTAAAGTAGGCAATTGCTGTATCTTGAAGCTCCGTGTCTGACTCAGTTCTAGTATCCTGATTAGTGCTCAATATCTGTGCTGCATTGTGGTGACCAGTATATAGTAGTACAGTGCTGCATTGTGGTGACCACCAGTATGTAGTAGTGTAGTAGGCCATTGCTGTATTTTGCAGCTCCATGTCATACTCAGTTCTAGTATCCTGATCAGTGCTCAATATCAGTGCTGAATTGTTATGACCATTATATAGTAGTACAGTGCTGCATTGTGGTGACCACCAGTATATAGTAGTACAGTACAGTAGGCCTTTGCTGTATCTTACAGCTCCATGTCAGACTCAGTTCTAGTATCCTGATCAATGTTCAATATCTGTGCTGCATTGTAGTGACCAGTATACAATAGTACAGTGCTGCATTGTGGTGACTGCCAGTATTTAGTAGTACAGTACAGTAGGCCATTGCTGTATCTTGCTGCTCTATGTCACTTCTAGTATCCTGACCAGTTCTTAATATCTGTGCTGCATTGTGGAGACCAGTATATAGTAGTATAGTGCTGCATTGTGGTGACCACCAGTATTATTATTATTATTATTATTATTATTATTATTATTATTATTATTATCATTCATTTATATGGCGCCACAAGGGTTCCGCAGCACCCAATTACAGAGTACATAAATAATCAAACAGTAAAACAGCAACTTACAGTTGATGACAGTATAGGACAAGTACAGGGTTAATAAACATAGTTACATCAGCAGATGACACTGGAATAAGTATCAGGTGGCAGAAGACTGCTGGAGTTGATGCAGTTGAAGATTATTAAAGTAAGAAAGGATAAGCACATGAGGGAAGAGGGACAGTAGTACAGTACAGTAGGCCCTTGCTGTATCTTGCAGCTCTGTGTCAGACGAAGTTCTAGTATCCTGATCAGTGCTCAATATCTGTGCTGCATTGTGGTGACCAGAATATAGTAGTACAGTGCTGCATTGTGGTGACTACCAGTATACAGTAGTATAGTACATTAGGCCAGTGCTGTATCTTGCAGCTCAATGTCAGACTCAGTTCTAGTATCCTGATCTGTGCTCAATATCTGTGCTGCATTGTGGTGACCAGTGTATAGTAGTACAGTGCTGCATTGTGGTGACCACCAGTATATTGTATTATAGTACAGTAGGCCATTGCTGTATCTTGTAGCTCCGTGTCAGACTCAGTTCTAGTATCCTGATCAGTGCTCAATATCTGTGCTGCATTGTGGTGACCTGTATATAATAGTACAGTGCTGCATTGTGGTGACCACCAGTATATAGTAGTACAGTAGGCCATTGCTGTATCTTGCAGCTCCGTATCATACTCAGTTCTAGTATCCTGCTCTGTGCTCAATATCTGTGCTGCATTGTGGTGACCAGTATATAGTAGTACAGTGCTGCATCGTGGTGACCACCAGTATATAGTAGTATAGTACAGTAGGCCAGTGCTGTATCTTGCAGCTCCATGTCAGACTCAGTTCTAGTATACTGACCTGTACTCAATATCTGTGCTGCATTGTGGTGACCAGTATATAGTAGTACAGTGCTGCATTGTGGTGACCACCAGTATATAGTAGGACAGTACAGTAGGCCATTGCTGTATCTTGCAGCTCTGTGTCAGACAAGGTGCTAGTATCCTGATCAGTGCTCAATATCTGTGCTGCATTGTGGTGACCAGTATATTGTAGTACAGTGCTGCATTGTGGTGACCACCAGTATATAGTAGTACAGTACATTAGGCCATTGCTGTATATTGCTGCTCCATGTCAGACTCAGTTTTAGTATCCTGATCAGTGCTCAATATCTGTGCTGCATTGTGGTGAACAGTATACAGTAGTACAGTGCTGCATTGTGGTGACCACCAGTATATAGTAGTATAGTACAGTAGGCTAGTGCTGTATCTTGCAGCTCCATGTCAGACTCAGTTCAAGTATCCTGATTATTGCTCAATATCTGTGCTGCATTGTGGTGACCAGTATATAGTAGTACAGTGCTGCATTGTGGTGACCACCAGTATATAGTAGTACAGTACAGTAGGCCATTTTTGTATCTTGCTGCTCTATGTCACTTCTAGTATCCTGACCAGTGCTCAATATCTGTGCTGCATTGTGGTGATCAGTATATAGTATTACAGTGCTGCATTGTGGTGACCACCAGTATATTTTAGTACAGTACAGTAGGCCATTGCTGTATCTTGCAGCTTTGTGTCAGACTCAGTTCTAGTATCCTGATCGGTGCTCAATATCTGTGCTGCATTGTGACGAACAGTATATAGTAGTACAGTGCTGCATTGTGGTGACCACCAGTATATAGTAGTACAGTACATTAGGCCATTGCTGTATATTGCTGCTCCATGTCAGACTCAGTTTTAGTATCATGATCAGTGCTCAATATCTGTGCTGCATTGTGGTGATCAGTATATAGTAGTACAGTGCTGCATTGTGGTGACCACCAGTATATAGTAGTACAGTACAGTAGGCAATTGCTGTATCTTGCTTCTCCGTGTCAGACTTAGTTCTAGTATACTGATCAGAGCTCAATATCTGTGCTGCATTGTGGTGACCAGTACATAGTAGTACAGAGCTGCATTGTTGTGACCACCAGTATATAGTAGTACAGTACAGTAGTCCATTGCTGTATCTTGCTACTTCATGTCAAACTCAGTTCTAGTATCATGATCAGTGCTCAATATCTGTGCTGCATTGTGGTGAACAGTATATATTAGTCCATTGCTGCATTGTGTTGACCACCAGTATATAGTAGTATAGTACAGTAGGCCAGTGCTGTATCTTGCAGCTCCATGTCAGACTCAGTTCTAGTATCCTGATCAGTGCTCATTATCTGTGCTGCATTGTGGTGAACAGTATATAATAGTACAGTGCTGCATTGGGGTGACCACCAGTATATTGTAGTACAGTACAGTAGGCCATTGCTGTATCTTGCTGCTCTGTGCCACTACTAGTATCCTGACCAGTGCTCAATATCTGTGCTGCATTGAGGTGACCAGTATATAGTAGTACAGTGCTACATTGTGGTGACCACCAGTATATAGTAGTACAGTACAGTAGGCCATTGCTGTATCTTGCAGCTCTGTGTCAGACTCAGATCTAGTATCCTGATCAGTTCTAAATATCTGTGCTGCATTGTTGTAACCAGTATATAGTAGTACATTGCTGCATTGTGGTGACCACCAGTATATAGTAGTACAGTAACGTAGGCCATTGCAGTATCTTGCTGCTCTTTGTCACTTCTCGTATCCTGATCAGTGCTCAATATATGTGCTGCATTGTGGTGAACAGTATATAGTAGTACAGTACTGCATTGTGGTGACCATCAGTATATTGTATTATAGTACAGTAGGCCATTGCTGTATCTTGCAGCTCCGTGTCAGACTCAGTTCTAGTATCCGAATCGGTGCTCAATATCTGTGCTGCATTGTGACGAACAGTATATAGCAGTACAGTGCTGCATTGTGGTGACCACCAGTATATAGTAGTACAGTACATTAGGCCATTGCTGTATATTGCTGCTCCATGTCAGACTCAGTTCTAGTATCCTGATCAGTGCTCAATATCTGTGCTGCATTGTGGTGACCAGTATATAGTAGTACAGTGCTGCATTGTGGTGACCACCAGTATATAGTAGTACAGAACAGTAGGCCATTGCTGTATCTTGCTTCTCCGTGTCAGACTTAGTTCTAGTATACTGATCAGAGCTCAATATCTGTGCTGCATTGTGGTGACCAGTATATAGTAGTACAGAGCTGCATTGTTGTGACCACCAGTATATAGTAGTACAGTACAGTAGTCCATTGCTGTATCTTGCTTCTTCATGTCAAACTCAGTTCTAGTATAATGATCAGTGCTCAATATCTGTGCTGCATTGTGGTGAACAGTATATATTAGTCCATTGCTGCATTGTGTTGACCACCAGTATATAGTAGTATAGTACAGTAGGCCAGTGCTGTATCTTGCAGCTCCATGTCAGACTCAGTTCTAGTATCCTGATCAGTGCTCATTATCTGTGCTGCATTGTGGTGAACAGTATATAATAGTACAGTGCTGCATTGTGGTGACCACCAGTATATAGTAGTACAGTACAGTAGGCCATTGCTGTATCTTGCAGCTCTGTGTCAGACTCACTTCTAGTATCCTGATCAGTGCTCAATATCTGTGCTGCATTGTGGTGACCAGTATATAGTAGTACTAAGCTGCATTGTTGTGACCACCAGTATATAGTAGTACAGTACAGTAGGCCATTGCTGTATCTTGCTTCTCCGTGTCAGACTTAGTTCTAGTATACTGATCAGAGCTCAATATCTGTGCTGCATTGTGGTGACCAGTATATAGTAGTACAGAGCTGCATTGTTGTGACCACCAGTATATAGTAGTACAGTACAGTAGTCCATTGCAGTATCTTGCTTCTTCATGTCAAACTCAGTTCTAGTATCATGATCAGTGCTCAATATCTGTGCTGCATTGTTGTGAACAGTATATATTAGTCCATTGCTGCATTGTGTTGACCACCAGTATATAGTAGTATAGTACAGTAGGCCAGTGCTGTATCTTGCAGCTCCATGTCAGACTCAGTTCTAGTATCCTGATCAGTGCTCATTATCTGTGCTGCATTGTGGTGAACAGTATATAATAGTACAGTGCTGCATTGTGGTGACCACCAGTATATAGTAGTACAGTACAGTAGGCCATTGCTGTATCTTGCAGCTCTGTGTCAGACTCACTTCTAGTATCCTGATCAGTGCTCAATATCTGTGCTGCATTGTGGTGACCAGTATATAGTAGTACTAAGCTGCATTGTGGTGACCACCAGTATATAGTAGTACAGTAGGCCGTTGCTGTATCTTGCAGCTCTGTGTCAGACTTAGTTCTAGTATCCTGATCAGTGCTCAATATCTGTGCTGCATTTTGGTGACCAGTATATAGTAGTACAGTGCTGTATTCTGGTGACCACCTGTATAATGTAGTACAGTACAGTAGGCCATTGCTGAATCTTGCAGCTCCATGTCAGACTCAGTTCTTGTATCCTGATCAGTGCTCAACATCTGTGCTGCATTGTGGTGACCAGTATATAGTAGAAAAGTGCTGCATTGTGGTGACCGCCAGTATATAGTAGTACAGTAAAGTAGGCAATTGCTGTATCTTGAAGCTCCGTGTCTGACTCAGTTCTAGTATCCTGATTAGTGCTCAATATCTGTGCTGCATTGTGGTGACCAGTATATAGTAGTACAGTGCTGCATTGTGGTGACCACCAGTATGTAGTAGTGTAGTAGGCCATTGCTGTATTTTGCAGCTCCATGTCATACTCAGTTCTAGTATCCTGATCAGTGCTCAATATCAGTGCTGAATTGTTATGACCATTATATAGTAGTACAGTGTTGCATTGTGGTGACCACCAGTATATAGTAGTACAGTACAGTAGGCCTTTGCTGTATCTTACAGCTCCATGTCAGACTCAGTTCTAGTATCCTGATCAATGTTCAATATCTGTGCTGCATTGTAGTGACCAGTATACAATAGTACAGTGCTGCATTGTGGTGACTGCCAGTATTTAGTAGTACAGTACAGTAGGCCATTGCTGTATCTTGCTGCTCTATGTCACTTCTAGTATCCTGACCAGTTCTTAATATCTGTGCTGCATTGTGGAGACCAGTATATAGTAGTATAGTGCTGCATTGTGGTGACCACCAGTATTATTATTATTATTATTATTATTATTATCATTCATTTATATGGCGCCACAAGGGTTCCGCAGCACCCAATTACAGAGTACATAAATAATCAAACAGTAAAACAGCAACTTACAGTTGATGACAGTATAGGACAAGTACAGGGTTAATAAACATAGTTACATCAGCAGATGACACTGGAATAAGTATCAGGTGGCAGAAGACTGCTGGAGTTGATGCAGTTGAAGATTATTAAAGTAAGAAAGAATAAGCACATGAGGGAAGAGGGACAGTAGTACAGTACAGTAGGCCCTTGCTGTATCTTGCAGC
This sequence comes from Pseudophryne corroboree, assembly GCF_028390025.1. Lineage (NCBI taxonomy): Eukaryota > Metazoa > Chordata > Amphibia > Anura > Myobatrachidae > Pseudophryne > Pseudophryne corroboree. The sequence continues at coordinate 208,009,128 of NC_086451.1, forward strand.
TCTGTGTCAGACGAAGTTCTAGTATCCTGATCAGTGCTCAATATCTGTGCTGCATTGTGGTGACCAGAATATAGTAGTACAGTGCTGCATTGTTGTGACTACCAGTATACAGTAGTATAGTACAGTAGGCCAGTGCTGTATCTTGCAGCTCCATGTCAGACTCAGTTCTAGTATTCTGATCTGTGCTCAATATCTGTGCTGCATTGTGGTGACCAGTGTATAGTAGTACAGTGCTGCATTGTGGTGACCACCAGTATATTGTATTATAGTACAGTAGGCCATTGCTGTATCTTGTAGCTCCGTGTCAGACTCAGTTCTAGTATCCTGATCAGTGCTCAATATCTGTGCTGCATTGTGGTGACCAGTATATAATAGTACAGTGCTGCATTGTGGTGACCACCAGTATATAGTAGTACAGTAGGCCATTGCTGTATCTTGCAGCTCCGTATCATACTCAGTTCTAGTATCCTGCTCTGTGCTCAATATCTGTGCTGCATTGTGGTGACCAGTATATAGTAGTACAGTGCTGCATCGTGGTGACCACCAGTATATAGTAGTATAGTACAGTAGGCCAGTGCTGTATCTTGCAGCTCCATGTCAGACTCAGTTCTAGTATACTGACCTGTACTCAATATCTGTGCTGCATTGTGGTGACCAGTATATAGTAGTACAGTGCTGCATTGTGGTGACCACCAGTATATAGTAGGACAGTACAGTAGGCCATTGCTGTATCTTGCAGCTCTGTGTCAGACAAGGTGCTAGTATCCTGATCAGTGCTCAATATCTGTGCTGCATTGTGGTGACCAGTATATTGTAGTACAGTGCTGCATTGTGGTGACCACCAGTATATAGTAGTACAGTACATTAGGCCATTGCTGTATATTGCTGCTCCATGTCAGACTCAGTTTTAGTATCCTGATCAGTGCTCAATATCTGTGCTGCATTATGGTGAACAGTATACAGTAGTACAGTGCTGCATTGTGGTGACCACCAGTATATAGTAGTATAGTACAGTAGGCTAGTGCTGTATCTTGCAGCTCCATGTCAGACTCAGTTCAAGTATCCTGATTAGTGCTCAATATCTGTGCTGCATTGTGGTGACCAGTATATAGTAGTACAGTGCTGCATTGTGGTGACCACCAGTATATAGTAGTACAGTACAGTAGGCCATTTTTGTATCTTGCTGCTCTATGTCACTTCTAGTATCCCCACCAGTGCTCAATATCTGTGCTGCATTGTGGTGATCAGTATATAGTATTACAGTGCTGCATTGTGGTGACCACCAGTATATTTTAGTACAGTACAGTAGGCCATTGCTGTATCTTGCAGCTTTGTGTCAGACTCAGTTCTAGTATCCTGATCGGTGCTCAATATCTGTGCTGCATTGTGACGAACAGTATATAGTAGTACAGTGCTGCATTGTGGTGACCACCAGTATATAGTAGTACAGTACATTAGGCCATTGCTGTATATTGCTGCTCCATGTCAGACTCAGTTTTAGTATCATGATCAGTGCTCAATATCTGTGCTGCATTGTGGTGATCAGTATATAGTAGTACAGTGCTGCATTGTGGTGACCACCAGTATATAGTAGTACAGTACAGTAGGCCATTGCTGTATCTTGCTTCTCCGTGTCAGACTTAGTTCTAGTATACTGATCAGAGCTCAATATCTGTGCTGCATTGTGGTGACCAGTATATAGTAGTACAGAGCTGCATTGTTGTGACCACCAGTATATAGTAGTACAGTACAGTAGTCCATTGCTGTATCTTGCTTCTTCATGTCAAACTCAGTTCTAGTATCATGATCAGTGCTCAATATCTGTGCTGCATTGTGGTGAACAGTATATATTAGTCCATTGCTGCATTGTGTTGACCACCAGTATATAGAAGTATAGTACAGTAGGCCAGTGCTGTATCTTGCAGCTCCATGTCAGACTCAGTTCTAGTATCCTGATCAGTGCTCATTATCTGTGCTACATTGTGGTGAACAGTATATAATAGTACAGTGCTGCATTGGGGTGACCACCAGTATATAGTAGTACAGTACAGTAGGCCATTGCTGTATCTTGCTGCTCTGTGTCACTACTAGTATCCTGACCAGTGCTCAATATCTGTGCTGCATTGTGGTGACCAGTATATAGTAGTACAGTGCTACATTGTGGTGACCACCAGTATATAGTAGTACAGCACAGTAGGCCATTGCTGTATCTTGCAGCTCTGTGTCAGACTCAGTTCTAGTATCCTGATCAGTTCTAAATATCTGTGCTGCATTGTTGTAACCAGTATATAGTAGTACATTGCTGCATTGTGGTGACCACCAGTATATAGTAGTACAGTAACGTAGGCCATTGCAGTATCTTGCTGCTCTTTGTCACTTCTCGTATCCTGATCAGTGCTCAATATATGTGCTGCATTGTGGTGAACAGTATATAGTAGTACAGTGCTGCATTGTGGTGACCATCAGTATATTGTATTATAGTACAGTAGGCCATTGCTGTATCTTGCAGCTCCGTGTCAGACTCAGTTCTAGTATCCTGATCAGTGCTCAATATCTGTGCTGCATTGTGGTGACCACCAGTATATAGTAGTATAGTGCAGTAGGCCATTGCTGAATCTTGCAGCTCCATGTCAGACTCAGTTCTAGTATCTTGATCAGTGCTCAATATCTGTGCCGCTTTGTGGTAATCGGTATATAGTAGTACAGTGCTGCATCGTGGTGACCACCAGTATATAGTAGTATAGTACAGTAGGCCAGTGCTGTATCTTGCAGCTCCATGTCAGACTAAGTTCAAGTATCCTGATTAGTGCTAAATATCTGTGCTGCATTGTGGTGACCAGTGTATAGGAGTACAGTGTTGCATTGTGGTGACCAACAGTATATAGTAGTACAGTACAGCAGGCCATTTCTGTATCTTGCTGCTCTTTGTCACTTCTAGTATCCTGATCAGTGCTCAATATCTGTGCTGCATTGTGGTGACCAGTATATAGTAGTACAGTGCTGCATTGTGGTGACCACCAGTATATAGTAGAACAGTGCAGTAGGCCATTGCTGAATCTTGCAGCTCCATGTCAGACTCAGTACTAGTATCTTGATCAGTGCTCAATATCTGTGCCGCTTTGTGGTAATCAGTATATAGTAGTACAGTGCTGCATCGTGGTGACCACCAGTATATAGTAGTATAGTACAGTAGGCCAGTGCTGTATCTTGCAGCTCCATGTCAGACTCAGTTCTAGTATCCTGTTCTGTGCTCAATATCTGTGCTGCATTGTGATGACAAGTATATAGTAGTACAGTGCTGCATTGTGGTGACCACCAGTATATAGTAGGACAGTACAGTAGGCCATTGCTGTATCTTGCAGCTCTGTGTCAGACTCAGTTCTAGTATCCTGATCAGTGCTCATTATCTGTGCTGCATTATGGTGAACAGTATATAGTAGTACAGTGCTGCATTGTGGTGACTACCAGTATATAGTAGTATAGTATAGTAGGCCAGTGATGTATCTTGCAGCTCCGTGTCAGACTCAGTTCAAGTATCCTGATTAGTGCTAAATATCTGTGCTGCATTGTGGTGACCAGTGTATAGGAGTACAGTGTTGCATTGTGGTGACCATCAGTATATAGTAGTACAGTACAGCAGGCCATTTCTGTATCTTGCTGCTCTGTTTCACTTCTAGTATCCTGATCAGTTCTCAATATCTGTGTTGCATTGTGGTGACCAGTATATAGTATTACAGTGCAGCATTGTGGTGACCACTAGTATATAGTAGTACAGTACAGTAGGCCATTGCTGTATCTTGCAGCTTCGTGTCAGACTCAGTTCTAGTATCCTGATCAGTGCTCAATATCTGTGCTGCATTGCGTTGAACAGTATATAGTAGTATAGTGCTGCATTGTGGTGACCACCAGTATATAGTAGTAGAGTACATTAGGCCATTGCTGTATATTGCTGCTACTTGTCAGACTCAGTGTTAGTATCCTGACCAGTGCTCAATATCTGTGCTGCATTGTGGTGACCAGTATATAGTAGTACAGTGCTGCATTGTGGTGACCACCAGTAAATAATAATATTGTACAGTAGGCTAGTGCTGTATCTTGCAGCTCCATGTCAGACTCAGTTCAAGTATCCTGATTAGTGCTCAATTTCTGTGCTGCATTGTGGTGACCAGTATATAGTAGTACTGTGCTGCATTGTGGTGACCACCAGTATATAGTAGTACAGTACAGTAGGCCATTGCTGTATTTTGCTGCTCCGTGTCAGACTTAGTTCTAGTATCCTGATCAGAGCTCAATATCTGTGCTGCATTGTGGTGACCAGTATATAGTAGTACAGAGCTGCATTGTTGTGACCACCAGTATATAGTAGTACAGTACAGTAGTCCATTTCTGTATCTTGCTGCTTCATGTCAGACTCAGTTCTAGTATCCTGATCAGTGCTCAAGATCTGTGCTGCATTGTGGTGAAGAGTATATAATAGTACAGTGCTGCATGTTGGTGACCACCAGTATATAGTAGTACAGTACAATAGGCCATTTCTGTATCTTGCTTCTCTGTGTCACTTCTAGTATCCTGATCAGTGCTCAATATCTGTGCTGCATTGTGGTGAACAGTATATATTAGTCCATTGCTGCATTGTGGTGACCACCAATATATAGTAGTACAGTACAGTTGGCCATTGCTGTATCTTGCAGCTCTGTGTCAAACTCAGTTCTAGTATCCTGATCAGTGCTAAATATCTGTGCTGCATTGTGGTGACCAGTATATAGTAGTACATTGCTGCATTGTGGTGACCACCAGTATATAGTAGTACAGTAACGTAGGCCATTGCAGTATCTTGCTGCTCTGTGTCACTACTTGTATCCTGATCAGTGCTCAATGTATGTGCTGCATTGTGGTGAACAGTATATAGTAGTACAGTGCTGCATTGTGGTGATATCCAGTATATTGTATTATAGTACAGTAGGCCATTGCTGTATTTTGCAGCTCCGTGTCAAACTCAGTTCTAGTATCCTCATCAGTGCTCAATATCTGTGCTGCATTGTGGTGACCAGTATACTACTCAGTTCTGGACGTGTCTGGACGTGTCTGTAGGAGCTCCTGAGTTCCATCTGGTTACCTGAGGGTTCCCGCCCCCTCTCCCAGCTGTGGGAGCTGGGGAGTGGGTAGCTGTGCTAAGTGATTCCCCTGCCTGGAAGGGCCTAGCTGGGGTCTGTGTCTTTAATCATGAGGAGGTCACTGAGGATTTTACTGGCTTCCCCAGTGAAAGTAAAAAAGAAAGGGAATGAAGGAACATCTGACAGGATTGCAATGGCGGCTGCTTCTGCAAAAGAACAAAAGAAAAAGCTTCCGGAGTCAAGATCTGAGTGCCCAGGACCTGCAGAGGCTAGAGGTGAGCAAAATACCCCCTCCGTGCAAAGGGGGGGTACCTCAGAACAAAAAGCGCAGAGAGCGGAGAGCCCTGGAGCAGGAGCTGCAAAAGGTCCTCTCGCTGAAGGGGAAATTGTGCCTGCGGGTCCGTTTAAGGAAGGGGAGCGGCAAACGGCGCTGCATGGAGCAGAGAAACCCCAAGAAGGGTCTCTGTCCATGGTAGCCCCCCTTACAGTGTCAACAGCAGCAGGTACCCCTGGGGGTGGTGTAGCTCCTGGGGGGAATGCTGTAATGGCCGGGAGTCCCTGTGAGGGGAGAAGGGGGAAGCTGCAGGACGGAGGAGAGCGGCTGGTGCCGCTGGTTGTAAAAATGAAAGAAAATAAAATTGAGCAAATATCCTGGTATGATGCCTCCCCAGAGCCCCCTGAGCAGGCAGAAAGTACCCTTGGGGGCATGCCAGCTCCCGGGGGGAGATCTGGAGATGCTGGGGGGTTAGGGGTTAAAGAAGGAGAAGAATACAGTATGGATGGGAGTTCAACATCGGAGGGGTTAAATTCAGAAACAGAGGAAGATTCAAGTACAGAGGAAATACTGGCAGGAATGTCATTACAGGAGCTCATATATGAATCAAAGAAAATCAGTAACCGCATTACAGAAGCAAGGAAGAAAAGAAATAAATGCCAAGTATGGGACAGACAACGGTACAGGGAAAAAATAGAAGACCTTACCCTGTATCAGGCACGTATAAAGGGAAAAATGGTGGTCGCCCAGGAGGAATTAAGCAAAAAGGAGAATGAAGGAATTTCTTCAGCACAGCAGGGGTTAATAGCATTGCCGGCTGCTAAGGATTCCCCTGTAGCAATGCAAGGTCCAACGGTGCAGGAGGAGTGGCCCCAGAATGGAGTCCTTGGTGACAGAGAAGCAGAGGCGGTGCTGGTGGTAGCGCAACATCAACAGAGTGGAGGGAACCCTGATAACGTGGCCAGTGGAAAAGAAAACCCAGTTTCTATGGAGACAGAGGGGAGGCCTGTGTCTAAAGCTGAAATTACTTTGGCTGGAGGAACGAAAGGTGAGACGGAGCGGCCGGTGCAGTGGCAGCAGGGGGATCCTGGAGATGTGGCAGATGAAGGTGGCAGTGGAAAGGTGATCGGATCTGCAAGTGCCGAGACCCGAATGTCAGAAAAGGAAGGTGAGGGGATCCCGGTTGATAAGCGGACGTCATCGGAGGGTGCCGTGGCCAGTATGAGTATTGGCAAAACGGCAGAGGAAAGTGGAAAGGGGCTTGCTGGAGACAGTAAACTGGAGGTGAGTTATTTCAGTAAAGAAAGGAAGGAGGTAACTGGGGGAGCACCAGAAGTTTTTTTGGGTGGAGGGGGCCCAATTGGGCTTTTCAGGGGGGAAGGGGGCCAAGATGAAAATAAAGAAAACTCAAAAGAAAATGAAAAAATTAAAGAAAATAATGAGAAGTCTGGCAAAGTTCAAGGTCAGCCAAGGCTGGACAAAAGACTGCTTTCGGAGCAAGAAATGGAAGTAGTAGAAACTGTATATGGGAATCTGCAAGTACCTGAGAGGATGCGGGCCGCTGCAAAGCTAATAAGTGCAGTAACTCTTAAACATAAGGACAAGAGTAAGAACTTAGTGCCTGTAAAAAATAAAATGAATGTGATTCCTATTCTTGTTCCTTCCCCAGGCCCTACCCCTGTCTTTGGTTTTGCTGCAGATACTGATGGTGCATCGAAGGGGGTGGAAACATCTTATGCCAAGGTACTGAGCAATCCAACTGTTTCAGGGCAGGGTGAAAATGTGGGGGGAGGTAGTGCAGAGGCGGGAGGGTTTGGTAGAAGAAAAATAATACATTTTAAATGGGTGGGTGAAGGGGGTGCTCCTTCAAAAGTTGATTTTTTGAGAAAGTTTTTTGATTTAGGATTTGTGGCTAGGCAGTTGTACTCCTGTATTCACCCTGTGAACTCAAATGAGTTTGACGTGGCCTTTATGGCAAACAGGGTGATGCAGGAGTGCTTCTCAAAATTGTCTGATCTGGAAGAAGGGAGTTTCTTCAGTAACTTTACTTTCTTCATGACTGGGAAAGTAGATAGCACAAAGGTGTCCATTCTAGTGCGAAACGAGACAATTCCTGAGAATGACATAAAGTTTTGGTTGAGCAGGCATTGTGAAAAAATACTAAGCATTGAAAAGTCGGACTATACGTTGGGGGTGTGGGGTGGAGCATTGGCTGCAAATGTGTGTTTGATGAAAAGTTGTGAGGGGGTGAAACATCTGCCTTCCGCCGCGTATATTGGCCGCGATCGCATTCAGGTGTTCTACCAGGGCCAGCCAAAGACTTGTTTCAAGTGTGGTGGCCCTGGGCATTTGAGCCATGAATGCGACGCGGTCAAATGCAATTTATGCGGCGGACTGGGCCACACCTCAAGGTCATGTAATAACATCTGTTGTAACTTATGTGGAGGTGAAGGGCACCCTTACAGTAGGTGTCCTGAAGCTGAAAAAACAAAGGAATGGAGGAGTAGGAGGGAAAGTTTTGAGGATTTAGGGACAAGAAACAAGGCAAGAGTGGTGGAAGAAAGGGGAAAAGAAGTGCGAAGAGGGTCAGTGAAACTGAGGGAAGGAAAGACGGAGTGGAGTTTGGCGGGAGGAAGTGTGAAGGGGAAAGAAGATGAGGAAGAAGGTTTTCAGCTAGTGATAAAAGGTGGGAAAAGCAAGAAAACAGTAATTAAAGAGGACTTATTATTATTTAATAGGTTTGAGGGAGTTCCCACTGATGAAGAGGAGGGGGAGGTGGTGAAGGAGATGGAGAAGGGTGGGTTGGTGCTGAGGAAAAAGAAGGTAAGGAAAAGGAGGCAGAGAGAGAGGGGAAGTGGGGAAGGAGGAAAGAAGAAGAAGGAGAGGAAGGACAGTTGTAGGGAAAGTTCAGGCTGGGAATCAGAAAGTGAACTAGAATGGGACCCAGCAGGTTCATCCCTAGTGGGAAAAGAAAAAGTAGAATCAGAGATAGAGGAACTGAAGATGGAAGAAACAGAGGAGTCGCAAGAGGGGAATGGACAGAATGTCTTGATAGAAAAGGAACCTCCTGTAAAGGATTCTATCCGGAAACCCCCGGATCCTGGTTCAGGTGTGGAGGGAGCCGGGATGAAATAAGGAGAGGCTGTTGGAAGAATGGAATGTGGTGTTGGTGGTGGTGGTGATGGTGGTGGTGGGGAGAAGTGAATAAGGATAATGGGTAGTGAAACTCAATCACCAAAGAAACATGGATCTCCACCCTATACGATGTGCCACGATTAATGTGGCTTCCGTTCTTTCCGATAAGGCTCGGTTTATGGCTTTTGATTTTTTTAACAACCAGGATTTTGATATTTTGTTTTTGCATGAGACCCGGGTTAACAGGTTGGCAGCTCTCCACAAAGCCAAAAGCGAGTGGAGAGGAGGGCCTTCCTATTGGTCTCTTGCAGCTGAGCCTTACGGTGGGGTGGCGGTACTTTTTGCCGGCATAGTAACTGTGCACAAGGTTATTGAGTTACAAATTGGAAGGTGTATGATCTTAGATGTCACCTTGAGAGGGCATGACCTGAGGCTGATCAATATCTATGGGCCCCAGACAGCCTGGGATAGGAAATGCCTTTTCAAGAGGATCAAGCCATTTCTTTTTACGGCCCAGCAGGTTGTTTTTGGTGGCGATTTCAACGCAGTAGTTAGGCCAAAAGACAGGGGAGGAGCCAAAAAAGCCATGGGCTATGATTCAAATTATTTAGTAGCAATGGTTAGGCAGGCTGGTTTGGTTGATGTCCATATTCGACACCATCCAGACCTCACGGGTTACACTTATTTTAGTGGTCAGAGTAGGACTAGAATAGATAGATTTTTTGTTAAAGAAACTTCTAAGACTTTGCCTTCACAGGTAAGGTTGGTAGAATTTTCGGATCACGGGTTCTTGACTTTTTTTTTGAATGCCTCACAGTCCATCTCGAAAGGAAGGGGCCTATGGAGGCTGAACTCAGAGCTCTTAAAGGAAGAGAAGGTAAGACAATCTTTTAGGGAATTCTTCCAGGCACAGGAAACACTGTTGGAGGCAGGATGGAGTAGATCGGAGTGGTGGGAGGAGGTCAAAGAGAGGACCGAGGGTTTTTCAAGTGGCTGGTAGCAAAGAAAAACTTGGTTAAAAAAAATGCCTACTATGCTCTGAGGAGGAAATTAGATTTCCTGATCTCTGAAAGAGGAGATGATGGGGAAATCTCCCGGGTGAAATCTCGGATGCAGCAGTTGCAGTATAGTCGACTTTCGTCTTTGATTCAGGAGAGGGATTATGGCAAGTACCACTCCCCAGATCCCTACCAGAATTGTAGGCGAAAGAACGAGTTAAAGGAAATCAGAGGTCTGATTGATGGAAAGGGTGTCGTGCAGGAGGAAAGAGAGGGCATCCTGGAAGTCATTAGAACCTATTACACTGATCTGCTGTCCGAGAAGGCACTTAGCAGAGAGAGGATGGAGGAATTTCTGGGGAGGATACCAGGCCTTGTGGAACCGGATGCCTCAATTGATTGCTTAGAGAGTGAGATATCTGTGGAGGAGGTCAGGGAAGCGGTTGGCGGTTTAACATCAAAAAAGACACCTGGGCCAGATGGTTTGACAGCTGAATTTTACAAAGAATTCTCAGACGTCCTGGCACCTCGTCTCGTGGAGGTTTTTAATAGTGGCCTGACAGAGGGTGAACTCCCTCCCTCCATGAGGCTTTCTGCACTTATTTTACTCTCTAAGGGAAAGGACCCAGTCCGCATTGAGAATTGGCACCCCATAGCACTCCTCAATACGGATAGGAAGGTGATGGCAAAAATCATATTTAATAGGCTGATGGAATTTTCCGGGCAGTTGCTCTCGACTTCTCAGCACTGTACTGTGAAAGGTCGAAGCACATTTAGTGCTGTCCTTGGTGTCCGGGAGGCCATAGAGCGGTGCAGGGTTGAGAAGTGGGGGAAATACTTACTGGCATTGGATCAGTCCAAAGCTTTTGACCGAGTCAACCATGAGTACCTCTGGACTCTGCTGGAAAGGTATGGCATTCCAGTTAAACTAGTCAATTGGCTACGTATATTGTACAGCAAGGCCGAGAGCTTCCCCCGCTTGTTAATGGTTGGGTAGGGCCTGCCTTTGTGGTGAACTCTGGAGTCCGTCAGGGTTGCCCCCTGAGCCCTCTTCTTTACGTGTTTGCGATCGATCCTTTTATTCGGAGGATTGAGGACAGCATGGTGGGAGGGGTGCAGCTGGGCCAGGGGGAGCCACTAAGGGTAATTGCCTATGCTGATGATGTCACAGTGGTTCTGTCTTCAAACACAGAGGCCTGTGATGTGGACCAACTGATAGGCGAGTACTCAGGAGCCTCGGGCTCCATGATAAATCAGGACAAGTGTGAAGCTTTCTGGATGGGGGAGGAAGGTCGAGAATTCGACCTTCCGGACAGCCTCCCCATGGTCAGTCATTCAATTAAGATTCTAGGAATAAGATTTGACCAGGGCGATTATGCCACAGCAAATTGGGAAAGGATACTGGAAGAGGCGACCCGGAAAGTAAGAAGTTGGAGAGGATGGAAATTCTCCCTGAGGGAAAGGGTTGATTTGTGTAAAACCTATCTGTTTCCATTGTTCTTATATGTCAGTTATGTATGTTTTTTGCCACAACCACTGTGGTCTAAAATTGGCTCTTTGTTTTTCTTGCTGTTGTGGGGAAACAAAATGAATATGGTCAAGAGAGGCATTGCATGCAAACCGAGGACCAAGGGGGGACTGGATATGGTCAACCCGGTGGTGTTTTTTATAACAGCTTTTTTTTAAATGAATTTTGGGGGTCTGTTTTCAGAGACCCCTCCTCAGTGGGCAGACGGTTTTAGAGAATGGATATCCCCCTTCCTCACAGTATGGATAGAAGAAGGTCCTTTGAGAAACTCTCGGCGCAGAAGAGGCCACCTCCCGATCTATGTGATCCAGTGCTTGAAGGTGATTGGGCGATGGGGCTTGGGAGTGGGGGAGTTAAGAGATCTCAGTAGGAAGGAGTTGGGGAAGAGGGTCTTGCAAACTCACTTCCATGTCCCATTGGCCCTGAAGGATTGCCCAGAAACTGTATGTTCAGAAGGGATTTCTCTGATAAATTCTCAGAGGATCCCGTTGAAATTTAGGGACATCGCCTGGTTCTCATTCCAAGGGAAGCTCTATGTTAGGGGGAACCTGAAGTTTAGAAGAGCCAATGATCGTGATTGTCCACGGGAGGAGTGTCAAGGTCAGGAGGAGAGTATGGACCATTTCTTGCTTCAGTGTCCTTTTAATATAAACATTTGCAAAAGAGTGTCAAGCGCTCTAGGAATACCTTGTCTTTCTGGTTTGGATTACCAGGGATGGGCATATGGGGCATTCAAAGGGTATGAGGATTTTGATTTATGCACAATTTTTATGATAAGTCTAGCTGTCAGGTATCACTTATGGAATGCACGGTGTCAGGTTTCATTGAGAAATAAAATCCTTCCCTGTGAAGTGGTGGAGGGCTTAATACTACATGAGGTGAAGCGGATGATGGAAATGGAGGAAGAGAGATTGGATGTCATCAGTTGGTCCCATTTGTGGCGCCAGCTGAGGCCCCCTTAGTGGGTGACGGAAGATTTCTAGCCTCCAGGTACTGGGAAAAACTTTTTCTGTAACTATCTCAATTTTTAGTTGAAATATAATTTTTGATACTGGTTTTCTTTTATAAATGGTTGCATACACTGGAAGTGCTGCCTAGTTTGTTATTGACTTCTCGTTTAAATGTTGGTTTGTCCGGGATGAAAGTAGAGTAAATGGTATAAAAGGTGAGATGGGTGGAATGAGAGTGGAGTGAATGGTGGTGGTGGGGAATGAAAGGAGGGGTGAGAGAGGAATGTATGGGCTCAAGAACAGGTGAAGGGGGAGCAAGGAGGATGAAGAGGAGGCTGGTTGCGGTAGAAAAAAGCATCTAAAGGGAATTGTTAGATTTAAGGGAAAATTTGAAGGGAATATGTAAAATGGGAGAAAATGTTAAAAACAAATGGAAAGTTTTTGTGTATTGTTCAATTTTTACTTTATTTATTTGTTGTAAATTTGTAAATATGTAAATAAGATGTATGAAATTTGCAATATTCAAATAAAAAACATTACCAGTATATAGTAGTACAGTGCTGCATTGTGGTGACCACCAGTATATAGTAGTATAGTACAGTAGGCCAGTGCTGTATCTTGCAGCTCCATGTCAGACTCAGTTCTAGTATCCTGATCAGAGCTCAATATCTGTGCTGCATTGTGGTGACCAGTATATAGTAGTATAGTGCTGCATTGTGGTGACCACCAGTATATAGTAGTACAGTACAGTAGGCCATTGCTGTATCTTGCAGCTCCGTGTCAGACTCAGTTCTAGTATCCTGATCAGTGCTCAATATCTGTGCTGCATTGTGGTGAACAGTATATAGTAGTACAGTGCTGCATTGTGGTGACCACCAGTATATAGTAGAATAGTACAGTAGGCCAGTGCTGTATCTTGCAGCTCTGTGTCAGACTCAGTTCTAGTATCCTGATCAGTGCTCAATATATGTGCAGCATTGTGGTGACCAGTATATAGTAGTACAGTACTGCATTGTGGTGACCACCAGTATATAGTAGTACAGTACAGTAAGCCATTGCTGTATCTTGCTGCTCCTTGTCAGACTCAGTTCTAGTATCCTGATCAGTGCTCAATATCTGTGCTGCATTGTGGTGACCAGTATATAGTAGTACAGTGCTGCATTGTGGTGACCACCAGTATATAGTAGTACAGTACAGTAAGGCATTGCTGTATCTTGCTGCTTTGTGTCACTTTTAGTATCCTGATCAGTACTCAATATCTGCGCTGCATTGTGGTGACCAGTATATAGTAGTACAGTGCTGCATTATGATGACCACCAGTAAATAGTAGTACAGCACAGTAGGCCACTGCTGTATCTTGCAGCTGCATGTCAGACTCAGTTCTAGTATCTTGATCATTGCTCAATATCTGTGCTGCATTTTTGTGACCAGTATATAGTAGTACAGTGCTGCATTGTGGTGACCACCAGTATATAGTAGTACAGTAAAGTAGGCCATTGCTGTATCTTGCTGCTCCCTGTCAGACTCAGTTCTAGTATCCTGATCAGTGCTCAATAACTGTGCTGCATTGTGGTGATCAGTATATAGTAGTACAGTGCTGCATTGTGGTGACCACCAGTATATAGTAGTACAGTAGGCCATTGCTGTATCTTGCAGCTCCGTGTCTGACTCAGTTCTAGTGTCCTGATCAGTGCTCAATATCTGTGCGGCATTGTGGTGACCAGTATATAGTAGTACAGTGCTGCATTGTGATGACCACCAGTATATAGTAGTACAGTACAGTAGGCCATTGCTGTATCTTGCTGCTCTGTGTCACTTCTAGTATCCTGACCTGTGCTCAATATCTGTGCTGAATTGTGGTCACCAGTATATAGTAGTACAGTGCTGCATTGTGGTGAACACCAGTATATAGCAGTACAGTACATTAGGCCATTGCTGTATCTTGCAGCTCTGTGTTAGACTCAGTTCTAGTATCCTGATCAGTGCTCAATATCTGTGCTGCATTGTGGTGACCAGCATATAGTAGTACAGTGCTGCATTGTGGTGACCACCAGTATACAGTAGTACAGTAGGCCATTGCTGTATCTTGCAGCCCCGTGTGAGACTCAATTCTAGTAATCTGATCAGTGCTCAATATCTGTGCTGCATTGTGGTGACCAGTATATAGTAGTACAGTGCTGCATTGTGGTGACCACCAGTATGTAGTAGTACAGTACAGTACAGTACAGTAGGCCATTACTGTATCTTGTAGCTACGTGTCAGACTCAGTTCTAGTATCCTGATCAGTGCTCAATATCTGTGCTGCATTGTAGTGACCAGTAAATAGTAGCACAGTGCTGCATTGTGGTTACCACCAGTATATAGTAGAACAGTACAGTAGGTCATTGCTGTATCTTGCTGCTCTGTGTCAATTCTTTTATCCTGATCAGTGCTCAATATCTGTGCTGCATTGTGGTGACCAGTATATAGTAGTACAGTGCTGCATTTTGGCGACCACCAGTATATAGTAGTACAGTAGGCCATTTCTGTTTCTTGCAGCTCCGTGTCAGACTAATTTCTAGTATCCTAATCAGTGCTCAATATCTGTTTTGCATTGTGTATAACAGTATATAGTAGTACAGTGCTGCATTGTTGTGACCACCAGTATGTAGTAGTACTGTACAGTACAGTAGGCCATTGCTGTATCCTGCAGCTCTGTGTCAGACTCAGTTCTAGAATCCTGATCAGAGCTCAATATCTGTGCTGCATTGTGGTGACCAGTATATAGTAGTACAGTGCTGCATTGTGGTGACCACCAGTATATAGTAGTACAGTACATTAGGCCATTGCTGTATCTTGCAGCTCCATGTCAGACTCAGTTCTTGCATCCTGATCAGTGCTCAATATCTGTGCTGCATTGTGGTGACCAGTATATAGTAGTACAGTACAGTACAGTACAGTACAGTAGTCCATTGCTGTATCTTGCTGCTCCGTGTCAGTTCTAGTATCCTCATCAGTGCTCAGTATCACAGGTCAGTGTCATGTCAGAACAAAATGTTTTGGAGGTTTTCGAGGTGTCTTCCTCAGAGGAGTTTTTACCAGGTACTCAGGGTTGCCTTGAGTGGTTTCATCCCATTAGGATGGAGGCAGAATGGCTGCATAGCCTAGGAAATAAGATGCCTCAGAGTTCATTTGGGCATACTCTATTAAGTTGCTGGAAAAAAGCTATGAAGAATGCTCTAGATATGGATTAGTCCATTTCTTCTAGGACCCCCTCAGCTCCTGATACACAGGTCTGGGAGGCCAACGCGGTCATCATGCATTGTTGTGACCACCAGTATATAGTAGTACAGTACAGTAGTCCATTTCTGTATCTTGCTGCTTCATGTCAGACTCAGTTCTAGTATCCTGATCAGTGCTCAAGATCTGTGCTGCATTGTGGTGAAGAGTATATAATAGTACAGTGCTGCATTGTGGTGACCACCAGTATATAGTAGTACAGTACAGTAGGCCATTTCTGTATCTTGCTGCTCTGTGTCACTTCTAGTATCCTGATCAGTGCTCAATATCTGTGCTGCATTGTGGTGAACAGTATATATTAGTCCATTGCTGCATTGTGGTGACCACCAATATTTAGTAGTACAGTACAGTTGCCCATTGCTGTATCTTGCAGCTCTGTGTCAGACTTAGTTCTAGTATCCTGATCAGTGCTAAATATCTGTGCTGCATTGTGGTGACCAGTATATAGTAGTACATTGCTGCATTGTGGTGACCACCAGTATATAGTAGTACAGTAATGTAGGCCATTGCAGTATCTTGCTGCTCTGTGTCACTTCTCGTATCCTGATCAGTGCTCAATATATGTGCTGCATTGTGGTGAACAGTATATAGTAGTACAGTGCTGCATTGTGGTGATATCCAGTATATTGTATTATAGTACAGTAGGCCATTGCTGTATCTTGCAGCTCCGTGTCAAACTCAGTTCTAGTATCCTCATCAGTGCTCAATATCTGTGCTGCATTGTGGTGACCAGTATATAGTAGTACAGTGCTGCATTGTGGTGACCACCAGTATATAGTAGTATAGTACAGTAGGCCAGTGCTGTATCTTGCAGCTCCATGTCAGACTCAGTTCTAGTATCCTGATCAGAGCTCAATATCTGTGCTGCATTGTGGTGAACAGTATATAGTAGTATAGTGCTGCATTGTGGTGACCACCAGTATATAGTTGTACAGTACAGTAGGCTATTGCTGTATCTTGCAGCTCCGTGTCAGACTCAGTTCTAGTATCCTGATCAGTGCTCAATATCTATGCTGCATTGTGGTGAACAGTATATAGTAGTACAGTGCTGCATTGTGGTGACCACCAGTATATAGTAGAATAGTACAGTAGGCCAGTGCCGTATCTTGCAGCTCTGTGTCAGACTCAGTTCTAGTATCCTGATCAGTGCTCAATATATGTGCAGCATTGTGGTGATCAGAATATAGTAGTACAGTGCTGCATTGTGGTGACCACCAGTATATAGTAGAATAGTACAATAAGCCATTGCTGTATCTTGCTGCTCCCTGTCAGACTCAGTTCTAGTTTCCTGATCAGTGCTCAATATCTGTGCTGCATTGTGGTGAACAGTATATAGTAGTACAGTGCTGCATTGTGGTGACCACCAGTATATAGTAGAATAGAACAGTAGGCCAGTGCCGTATCTTGCAGCTCTGTGTCAGACTCAGTTCTAGTATCCTGATCAGTGCTCAATATATGTGCAGCATTGTGGTGATCAGTATATAGTAGTACAGTGCTGCATTGTGGTGACCACCAGTATATAGTAGAATAGTACAGTAAGCCATTGCTGTATCTTGCTGCTCCCTGTCAGACTCAGTTCTTGTATCCTGATCAGTGCTTAATAACTTTGCTGCATTGTGGTGACCACCAGTATGTAGTAGTACAGTACAGTACAGTAGGCCATTACTGTATCTTGCAGCTACGTGTCAGACTCAGTTCTAGTATCCTGATCAGTGCTCAATATCTGTGCTGCATTGTGGTGACCAGTAAATAGTAGCACAGTGCTGCATTGTGGTTACCACCAGTATATAGTAGTACAGTACAGTAGGTCATTGCTGTATCTTGCTGCTCTGTGTCAATTCTTTTATCCTGATCAGTGCTCAATATCTGTGCTGCATTGTGGTGACCAGTATATAGTAGTACAGTGCTGCATTTTGGTGACCACCAGTATATAGTAGTACAGTAGGCCATTTCTGTATCTTGCAGCTCCGTGTCAGACTCATTTCTAGTATCCTAATCAGTGCTCAATATCTGTTTTGCATTGTGTATAACAGTATATAGTAGTACAGTGCTGCATTGTTGTGACCACCAGTATATAGTAGTACTGTACAGTACAGTAGGCCATTGCTGTATCCTGCAGCTCCGTGTCAGACTCAGTTCTAGAATCCTGATCAGAGCTCAATTTCTGTGCTGCATTGTGGTGACCAGTATATAGTAGTACAGAGCTGCATTGTTGTGGCCACCAGTATATAGTAGTACAGTACAGTAGTCCATTTCTGTATCTTGCTGCTTCATGTCAGACTCAGTTCTAGTATCCTGATCAGTGCTCAAGATCTGTGCTGCATTGTGGTGAAGAGTATATAATAGTACAGTGCTGCATTGTGGTGACCACCAGTATATAGTAGTACATTACAGTAGGCCATTTCTGTATCTTGCTGCTCTGTGTCACTTCTAGTATCCTGATCAGTGCTCAATATCTGTGCTGCATTGTGGTGAACAGTATATATTAGTCCATTGCTGCATTGTGGTGACCACCAATATTTAGTAGTACAGTACAGTTGGCCATTGCTGTATCTTGCAGCTCTGTGTCAGACTCAGTTCTAGTATCCTGATCAGTGCTAAATATCTGTGCTGCATTGTGGTGACCTGTATATAGTAGTACATTGCTGCATTGTGGTGACCACCAGTATATAGTAGTACAGTAATGTAGGCCATTGCAGTATCTTGCTGCTCTGTGTCACTTCTCGTATCCTGATCAGTGCTCAATATATGTGCTGCATTGTGGTGAACAGTATATAGTAGTACAGTGCTGCATTGTGGTGATATCCAGTATATTGTATTATAGTACAGTAGGCCATTGCTGTATCTTGCAGCTCCGTGTCAAACTCAGTTCTAGTATCCTCGTCAGTGCTCAATATCTGTGCTGCATTGTGGTGACCAGTATATAGTAGTACAGTGCTGCATTGTGGTGACCACCAGTATATAGTAGTATAGTACAGTAGGCCAGTGCTGTATCTTGCAGCTCCATGTCAGACTCAGTTCTAGTATCCTGATCAGAGCTCAATATCTATGCTGCATTGTGGTGAACAGTATATAGTAGTATAGTGCTGCATTGTGGTGACCACCAGTATATAGTTGTACAGTACAGTAGGCCATTGCTGTATCTTGCAGCTCCGTGTCAGACTCAGTTCTAGTATCCTGATCAGTGCTCAATATCTGTGCTGCATTGTGGTGAACAGTATATAGTAGTACAGTGCTGCATTGTGGTGACCACCAGTATATAGTAGAATAGTACAGTAGGCCAGTGCCGTATCTTGCAGCTCTGTGTCAGACTCAGTTCTAGTATCCTGATCAGTGCTCAATATATGTGCAGCATTGTGGTGATCAGTATATAGTAGTACAGTGCTGCATTGTGGTGACCACCAGTATATAGTAGAATAGTACAGTAAGCCATTGCTGTATCTTGCTGCTCCCTGTCAGACTCAGTTCTAGTTCCTGCCTGGAAGGGCCCAGCTGGGGTCTGTGTCTTTAACTATTAGGGGGTGCCAGGAGGTACCCTTTAATCATGAGGAGGTCACGGAGGATTTTACTGGCTTCCCCAGTGAAAGTAAAAAAGAAAGGGAATGAAGGAACATCTGGCAGGATTGCAATGGCGGCTGCTTCTGCAAAAGAACAGAAGAAAAAGCTTCCGGAGTCAAGATCTGAGTGCCCAGGACCTGCAGGGGCTAGAGGTGAGCAATATACCCGCTCCGTGCAAAGGGGGGGTACCTCAGAACAAAAAGCGCAGAGAGCAGAGAGCCCTGGAGCAGGAGCTGCAAAAGGTCCTCTCGCTGAAGGGGAAATTGTGCCTGCGGGTCCGTTTAAGGAAGGGGAGCGGCAATCGGCGCTGCACGGAGCAGAGAAACCCCAAGAAGGGTCTCTGTCCATGGTAGCCCCCCTTACAGTGTCAACAGCAGCAGGTACCCCTGGGGGTGGTGTAGCCCCTGGGGGGAATGCTGTAATATCCGGGAGTCCCTGTGAGGGGAGAAGGGGGAAGCTGCAGGACGGAGGAGAGCGGCTGGTGCCGCTGGTTGAAAAAATAAAAGAAAAAGAAATGGAAAAAGTATGCTGGTATGAAGCCTCCCCCGAGCCTCCTGAGCAGGCAGATAGTACCTTTGGGGGCAAGCTAGCTCCTAGGGGGGGATCTGCGGATGCTGGGGGGTTAGGGGTTAAAGAAAAGGAGGAGTGCAGTATGGAGGAGAGTTCGGCATTGGAGGGGTTAAACTCAGAATCAGAGGAAGATTCAAGTACAGAAGAGATCCTGGCAGGAATGTCATTACAAGAGTTAATATATGAATCCAAGAAAGTTAATAACCACATCACAGAGGCAAGGAAGAAAAGGAACAATTGTCAGGTATGGGAAAGACAACGGTACAGGGACCAAATAGAAGATCTTACCCTGTATCAGGCACGTATAAAGGAGAAAATGGTGGCTGCCCAGGAGGATTTTAGCAAGAAGGGAAATGAAGAAAATCCTCCGGCACGGCAAGGGTTAACAGCATTGCCAGCTGCTAAGGATTCCCCTGTAGCGATGCAAGGTCCAGCGGAGAAGGGGGAGCGGCCCCAGAACGGAGTCCCGGGTGACGGGGAAGTGGAGGAGGAGCCAGCAGTAGCACAGTACCAAGGGAGTAGAGGGAACCCTGATGACGTGGCCAGTGGAAAGGAGAGTCCAATTTCTATGGAGGCAGAGGGGAAATCTGTGGCAGAAGTTGAAACTACTCAGGCTGGCGGAAAAAAAAATGAGACGGAGCGCCCAGCACAGCGGCAGCAGGGGGATCCTGGAGATGTGGCAGGTAAAGGAAAGAGTGGAAAGGTGAACGGAGCTGCAAGTGCCAGGACCAAGGTATCAGAGAGGAGTGGTGCGGGGATCCCGGTGGTAAAGCAGAAGATGTCAGAGGATGGCCCGACCAGCATGAGTAGTGGCAAAACAGCTGTGCAGAATGGAAAGGAGCTTACTGGAGACAGTAAGCTGGAGGTGAGTGACCTTAGCAAAGAAAGAAAGGAGGCAACTGGGGGAGTACCAGAATTTTTTTTGGGTGGAGGGGGCCCAGTTGGGCTTTTCAGGGGGGAGGGGGGCCAAGGTGGAAGCAAAGAGAACTTAAAAGAAAGTATAAAAATTAAGAAAAATGAAAGTGAGAAGTCTAGCAAAGTCCAAGGTCAACCAAGGCTGGAAAAAAAAACTACTTTCAGAACATGAAAGGGAAGTTGTGGAAACTGTGTATGGAAATTTGCAGGCACCTGAGAGGATGCGGGCCGCTGCAAAGCTGATAAGTGCAGTAACTCTGAAACATAAAGACAAAAGCAAGAACTTGGTGCCTGGTAAAGAAAAAATAAATGTGATACCTATTCTTGTTCCACCCCCAGGCCCTACCCCTGTCTTTGGTGCTGCTACAGGTACTGATGGTGTATTGAGGGAAGTGGAAACTTCTTATGCCAAGGTACTGAGCAATCCAATTGTTTCAGGGCAGGGTGGAGATGCGGGGGGAGGTAATGCAGAAGCGGGAGGGTTCGGTAGAAGAAAAATAATACATTTTAAGTGGGTGGGTGAAGGGGGCGCCCCTTCAAAAGTAGATTTCTTAAGGACATTTTTTGATTTGGGTTTTGTGGCCAGGCAGTTGTACTCCTGCATTCACCCTGTGAACTCAAATGAGTTTGATGTGGCCTTTATGGCAAACAGGGTGATGCAGGAGTGTTTCTCAAAGTTGTCTGATCTGGAAGAGGGGAGTTTTTTCAATAATTTTACTTTCTTCATGACGGAGAAGGTGGATAGCACAAGAGTGTCTATTCTTGTGCGAAATGAGACAATTCCAGAGAACGACATAAAATATTGGTTGAGCAGGCATTGTGAGAAAATACTAAGCCTTGAGAAGTCGGACTATACGTTGGGGGTGTGGGGTGGAGCATGGTCTGCAAATGTGTGTTTGACGAAAAGCTGTGAGGGGGTGAAACATCTGCCGTCCGCCGCGTATATTGGCCGCGATCGCATTCAGGTGTTCTACCAGGGCCAGCCGAAGACTTGCTTTAAGTGTGGTGGCCCTGGGCATTTGAGCCATGAATGCGACGCGGTCAAATGCAATTTATGCGGCGGACTGGGCCACACCTCAGGTCATGCAATAATATTTGTTGTAATTTATGTGGTGGTGAAGGGCACCCTTACAGTAGGTGTCCGGAGGCGGAAAAAACAAGGAATGGAGAAGTAGGAGGGAGAGTATTGAAGAATTAGGGACGAAGAATAAGGCAAGAGTGGTGGAAGAAAGGGGAAAAGAAGTGCGAAGAGGGTCAGTGAAACTGAGGGAAGGAAAGACGGAGTGGAGTTTGGCGGGAGGAAGGGTGAAGGGGAAAGAAGATGAGGAAGAAGGTTTTCAGCTAGTGATAAAAGGTGGGAAAAGCAAGAAAACAGTAATTAAGGAGGACTTATTATTATTTAATAGGTTTGAGGGAGTTCCCACTGATGAAGAGGAGGGGGAGGTGGTAAAGGAAAAGGGTGGGTTGGTGCTGAGGAGAAAGAAGGTAAGGAAAAGGAGGCAGAGAGAGAGGGGAAGTGGGGAAGGAGGAAAGAAGAAGAAGGAGAGGAAGGACAGTTGTAGGGAAAGTTCAGGCAGGGAATCAGAAAGTGAACTAGAATGGGACCCAGCAGGTTCATCCCTAGTGGGAAAAGAAAAAGTAGAATCAGAGATAGAGGAACTGAAGATGGAAGAAACAGAGGAGTCGCAAGAGGGGAATGGACAGCAGGTCTTGATAGAAAAGGAACCTCCTGTAAAGGATTCTATCCGGAAACCCCCGGATCCTGGTTCGGGTGTGGAGGGAGCCGGGATGAAATAAGGAGAGGCTGTTGTAAGAATGGAATGTGGTGTTGGTGGTGGTGATGGTGATGGTGGTGGAGGAGAGAAGTGAATAAGGATAATGGGTAGTGAAACTCAATCACCAAAGAAACATGGATCTCCACCCTATACGATGTGCCACGATTAATGTGGCTTCCGTTCTTTCCGATAAGGCTCGATTTATGGCTTTTGATTTTTTTAACAACCAGGATTTTGATATTTTGTTTTTGCAGGAGACCCGGGTTAACAGGTTGGCGGCTCTCCACAAAGCCAAAAACGAGTGGAGAGGTGGGCTCTCCTATTGGTCTCTTGCGGCTGAGCCTTATGGTGGGGTGGCGGTACTTTTTGCCGGCATAGTAACTGTGCACAAGGTTATTGAGTTACAAATTGGAAGGTGTATGATCTTAGATGTCACCTTGAGAGGGCATGACCTGAGGCTGATCAATATTTATGGGCCCCAGAAAGCCTGGGATAGGAAATGCCTTTTCAAGAGGATCAAGCCATTTCTTTTTACGGCCCAGCAGGTTGTTTTTGGTGGCGATTTTAACGCCGTAGTTAGGCCAAAAGACAGGGGAGGAGCCAAAAAAGCCATGGGCTATGATTCAAATTATTTAGTATCAATGGTTAGACAGGCTGGTTTGGTTGATGTCCATATTCAGCACCATCCAGACCTCACGGGTTACACATATTTTAGTGGTCAGAGTAGGACTAGAATAGATAGATTTTTTGTTAAAGAAACTTCCAAGACTTTGCCTTCACAGGTAAGGTTGGTAGAATTTTCGGATCACGGGTTCTTGACTTTTTCTTTGAATGCCTCACAGTCGATCTTGAAAGGAAGGGGCCTATGGAGGCTGAACTCAGAGCTCTTAAAGGAAGAGAAGGTAAGACAATCTTTTAGGGAATTCTTCCAAGCACAGGAAA
The DNA here is from genome assembly GCF_028390025.1 of Pseudophryne corroboree. Classification (NCBI taxonomy): domain Eukaryota; kingdom Metazoa; phylum Chordata; class Amphibia; order Anura; family Myobatrachidae; genus Pseudophryne; species Pseudophryne corroboree. Next base: position 208,032,166 of record NC_086451.1, read on the forward strand.
CACTGTTGGAGGCAGGATGGAGTAGATCGGAGTGGTGGGAGGAGGTCAAAGAGAGGACCCGAAGGTTTTTCAAGTGGCTGGTAGTAAGGAAAAACTTGGTAAAAAAAAATGCCTACTATGCTCTGAGGAGGAAATTAGATTTCCTGATCTCTGAAAGAGGAGATGATGGGGAAATCTCCCGGGTGAAATCTCAGATGCAGCAGTTGCAGTATAGTCGACTTTCGTCTTTGATTCAGGAGAGGGATTATGGCAAGTACCACTAACCGGATCCCTACCAGAATTGTAGGCGAAAGATCGAGTTAAAGGAAATCAGAGGTCTGATTGATAGAAAGGGTGTCGTGCAGGAGGGAAGAGAGGGCATCCTGGAAGTCATTAGAACCTATTACACTGATCTGCTGTCTGAGAAGGCACTTAGCAGAGAGAGGATGGAGGAATTTCTGGGGAGGATACCAGGGCTTGTGGAACCGGATGCCTCAATTGATTGCTTAGAGAGTGAGATATCTGTGGAGGAGGTCAGAGAAGCAATTGGCGGTTTAACATCAAAAAAGACACCTGGGCCAGATGGTTTGACAGCTGAATTCTATAAAGAATTCTCAGACGTCCTGGCACCTCGTCTCGTGGAGGTTTTTAACAGTGGCCTGGCAGAGGGAGAACTCCCTCCCTCCATGAGGCTTTCTGCGCTTATTTTACTCTCTAAGGGAAAGGACCCGGCTCGCATTGAGAATTGGCGCCCCATAGCACTTCTCGATACGGATAGGAAGGTGTTGGCAAAAATCATATTTAATAGGCTGATGGAATTTTCCGGGCAGTTGCTCTCGACTTCTCAGCATTGTACTGTGAAAGGTCGAAGCACATTTAGTGCTGTCCTTGGTGTCCGGGAGGCCATAGAGAGGTGCAGGGTTGAGAAGTGGGGGAAATACTTACTGGCATTGGATCAGTCCAAAGCTTTTGACCGAGTCAACCATGAGTACCTCTGGACTTTGCTGGAAAGGTATGGCATTCCAGTTAAACTAGTCAATTGGCTACGTATATTGTACAACAAGGCCGAGAGCTTCCCGCTTGTTAATGGTTGGGTAGGGCCTGCCTTTGTGGTGAACTCTGGTGTCCGTCAGGGTTGCCCCCTGAGCCCTCTTCTTTACGTGTTTGTGATCGATCCTTTTATTCGGGGGATTGAGGACAGCATGGTGGGAGGGGTGCAGCTGGGCCAGGGAGAACCACTAAGGGTAATTGCCTATGCTGATGATGTCACAGTGGTTTTGTCTTCAAATACAGAGGCCTGTGATGTGGACCAACTGATAGGCGAATACTCTGGAGCCTCGGGCTCCATGATAAATCAGGACAAGTGTGAAGCTTTCTGGATGGGGGAGGAAGGTAGAGAATTTGACCTTCCGGACAGCCTCCCCGTGGCCAGCCATCCAATTAAGATTCTAGGAATAAGATTCGACCAGGGCGATTATGCCACAGCAAATTGGGAAAGGATACTGGAAGAGGCGACCCGGAAAGTAAAAAGTTGGAGAGGATGGAAATTCTCCCTGAGGGAAAGGGTTGATTTGTGTAAAACCTATCTGATTCCATTGTTTTTATATGTCAGTTATGTATGTTTTTTGCCAGAACCACTGTGGTCTAAAATTGGCTCTTTGTTTTTCTTGCTGTTGTGGGGAAACAAAATGAATATGGTCAAGAGAGGCATTGCATGCAAACCGAGGACCAAGGGGGGACTGGATATGGTCAACCCGGTGGTGTTTTTTATAACAGCTTTTTTAAAAATGAATTTTGGGGGTCTGTTTTCAGAGAACCCCCTCGGTGGGCAGACGGTTTTAGAGAATGGATATCTCCCTTCCTCACAGTATGGATAGAAGGAGGTCACTTGAGAAACTCTCGGCGTAGAAGAGGCCACCTCCCGATCTATGTGATCCAGTGCTTGAAAGTGATTGGGCGATGGGGCTTGGGAGTGGGGGAGTTAAGAGATCTCAGTAGGAAGGAGTTGGGGAAGAGGGTCTTGCAAACTCACTTCCATGTCCCATTGGCCCTGAAGGATTGCCCAGAAACTGTATGTTCAGAAGGGATTTCTCTGATAAATTCTCAGAGGATCCCGTTGAAATTTAGGGACATCGCCTGGTTCTCATTCCAAGGGAAGCTCTATGTTAAGGGGAACCTGAAGTTTAGAAGATCCAATGATCGTGATTGTCCACGGGAGGAGTGTCAGGGTCAGGAGGAGAGTATGGACCATTTCTTGCTTCAGTGTCCTTTTAATATAAACATTTACAAAATTGTATCAAGAGCTCTAGGAATACCTTGTCTTTCTGGTTTGGATTACCAGGGATGGGCATATGGGGCATTCAAAGGGTATGAGGATTTTGATTTATGCACAATTTTTATGATAAGTCTAGCTGTCAGGTATCACTTATGGAATGCAGGGTGTCAGGTTTCATTGAGAAATAAAATCCTTCCCTGCGAAATGGTGGAGGGCTTAATACTACATGAGGTGAAGCGGATGATGGAAATGGAGGAAGAGAGATTGGATGTCATCAGTTGGTCCCACTTGTGGCGCCAGCTGAAGCCCCCTTAGTGGGTGATGGAAAATTTCTAGCCTCCAGGTACTGGGAAAAACTTTTCTATAACTATCTCAATTTTAAGTTGAAATAGAATTTTGAGACTGTTTTTCTTTTATAAATGGTTGCATACACTGGAAGTGCTGCCCAGATTATTATTGACTTCTCGTTTAAATGTTGGTTTGTTTGGGATGAAAGTAGAGTAAATGGTATAAAAGGTGAGAGGATGGGTGGAATGAAAGTGGAGTGAATGGTGGTGGTGGGGAATGAAAGGAGGAGCGAGAGAGGAATGTATGGGCTCAAGAACAGGTGAAGGGGAAGCATGGAGGAAGAAAAGGAGGCAAATTGTGGTAAAAGAAAGTTTCTAAAGGAAATTGTTAGAGTTAAGGGAAAGTGTGTAGGGAATATGTAAAATGGGGGAAAATGTTAAAAATAAATGGAAATTTTCTGTTATTGTTCAATTTTTTTACTTTATTTATATGTTGTAAATTTGTATATATGTAAATAAGATGTATGAAGGTTGCAATATTCAAATAAAAACATTACCAGTATATAGTAGTACAGTGCTGCATTGTGGTGACCACCAGTATATAGTAGTACAGTACAGTAAGGCATTGCTGTATCTTGCTGCTTTGTGTCACTTTTAGTATCCTGATCAGTGCTCAATATCTGCGCTGCATTGTGGTGACAAGTATATAGTAGTACAGTGCTGCATTGTGATGACCACCAGTAAATAGTAGTACAGCACAGTAGGCCATTGCTGTATCTTGCAGCTCCATGTCAGACTCAGTTCTAGTATCTTGATCATTGCTCAATATCTGTGCTGCATTTTTGTGACCAGTATATAGTAGTACAGTGCTGCATTGTGGTGACCACCAGTATATAGTAGTACAGTAAAGTAGGCCATTGCTGTAAAGTGCTGCTCCCTGTCAGACTCAGTTCTAGTATCCTGATCAGTGCTCAATAACTGTGCTGCATTGTGGTGATCAGTATATAATAGTACAGTGCTGCATTGTGGTGACCACCAGTATATAGTAGTACAGTAGGCCATTGCTGTATCTTGCAGCTCCGTGTACGACTCAGTTCTAGTGTCCTGATCAGTGCTCAATATCTGTGCTGCATTGTGGTGACCAGTATATAGTAGTACAGTGCTGCATTGTGATGACCACCAATAAATAGTAGTACAGCACAGTAGGCCATTGCTGTATCTTGCAGCTCCATGTCAGACTCAGTTCTAGTATCTTGATCATTGCTCAATATCTGTGCTGCATTGTTGTGACCAGTATATAGTAGTACAGTGCTGCATTGTGGTGACCACCAGTATATAGTAGTACAGTAAAGTAGGCCATTGCTGTATCTTGCTGCTCCCTGTCAGACTCAGTTCTAGTATCCTGATCAGTGCTCAATAACTGTACTGCATTGTGGTGATCAGTATATAGTAGTACAGTGCTGCATTGTGGTGACCACCAGTATATAGTAGTACAGTAGGCCATTGCTGTATCTTGCAGCTCCGTGTCCGACTCAGTTCTAGTGTCCTGATCAATGCTCAATATATGTGCTGCATTGTGTTGACCAGATTTAGTAGTACAGTGCTGCATTGTGGTGACCACCAGTATATAGTTGTACAGTAAAGTAGGCCATTGCTGTATCTTGCTGCTCCCTGTCAGACTCAGTTCTAGTATCCTGATCAGTGCTCAATAACTGTATTGCATTGTGGTGATCAGTATATAGTAGTACAGTGCTGCATTGTGGTGACGACCAGTATATAGTAGTACAGTAGGCCATTGCTGTATCTTGCAGCTCCGTGTCCGACTCAGTTCTAGTGTCCTGATCAATGCTCAATATATGTGCTGCATTGTGTTGACCAGTATTTAGTAGTACAGTGCTGCATTGTGGTGACCACCAGTATATAATAGTACAGTACAGTAGGCCATTGCTGTATCTTGCTGTTCTGTGTCACTTCTAGTATCCTGATCAGTGCTCAATATCTGCGCTGCATTGTGGTGACCAGTTTATAGTAGTACAGTGCTGCATTGTGGTGACCACCAGTATATAGTAGGACAGTACAGTAGGCCATTGCTATATCTTGCAGCTCTGTGTCAGACTCAGTACTAGTATCCTGATCAGTGCTCAATATCTGTGCTGCATTGTGGTGACCAGGATATAGTAGTACAGTGCTGCATTGTGGTGACCACCAGTATATAGTAGTACAGTTGAGTAGGCCATTGCTGTATCTTGCAGCTCCGTGTCAGACTCAGTTTTAGTATCCTGATCAGTGCTCAATATCTGTGCTGCATTGTGGTGACCAGTATATAGTAGTACAGTGCTGCATTGTGGTGACCACCAGTATATAGTAGTACAGTACATTAGGCCATTGCTGTATCTTGCAGCTCCATGTCAGACTCAGTTCTTGCATCCTGATCAGTGCTCAATATCTGTGCTGCATTGTGGTGACCAGTATATAGTAGTACAGTACAGTACAGTACAGTACAGTAGTCCATTGCTGTATCTTGCTGCTCCGTGTCAGTTCTAGTATCCTCATCAGTGCTCAGTATCACAGGTCAGTGTCATGTCAGAACAAAATGTTTTGGAGGTTTTCGAGGTGTCTTCCTCAGAGGAGTTTTTACCAGGTACTCAGGGTTGCCTTGAGTGGTTTCATCCCATTAGGATGGAGGCAGAATGGCTGCATAGCCTAGGAAATAAGATGCCTCAGAGTTCATTTGGGCATACTCTATTAAGTTGCTGGAAAAAAGCTATGAAGAATGCTCTAGATATGGATCAGTCCATTTCTTCTAGGACCCCCTCAGCTCCTGATACACAGGTCTGGGAGGCCAACGCGGTCATCGATGCCGACACAGGGATCGACACAGAAGTTAGAGGGGGGCACTATGATAGATTGGAATATAAAATTCAGCAATTTATCAATGCCATTAGGGATGTGTTAGAAATACCTATACAAATAGAGGAAAATTCTTGTATGCTAACTGCAAAATCATTAGTGACATTTCCGGTTTCGGAAGAATTGAATACCCTATTTGAAAGATCCTGGTTAAACCCAGAAGAGGTTTTTCACATCCCCAATAAAGTACTTAAGACATATCCCTTTCCTGAGGGAAATAGAAGGAGATGGGAGATTCCTCCCATAATGGACATTTCGGTGTCCAGGCCATCAGGGGTAATTACATTACCTGTACCAGGCTCGGCCTCGTTAAAGGAGCCGACTGACCGCAAGATTGAGTCAACTCTAAAATCCATTTACACGGCTACTGCCCTTAGGCCCACTATTGCAAGCACTTGGGTAGCTAGGGCTATGTTAAAAGGGTCAGACAATTTAATAGAAGACCTTGATACAATCCATAGGGACGATGTTGTCTTGATTCTAGGTCACATAAAGGATTCGGCTAAATTCATGGTGAAAGCCATGAGGGACATAGGGCTGATGAATTCTAGAGCATTCTCCCATGGCAGTAGCGGCTCGCAGAGGTCTCTGGATCCGCCAATGGAACGCAGACGCTGAATCCAAGAGGTACCTCCCCTTCGCAGGTGAGACACCGCTTGGGGACACTCTGAATACAAATCCTTCCGCAGCACCACCTGTGAGAAGACATAACTCTGCTTCCTGATGCAGTCCCCTTGGGCTGCCAGATCGAGAAACTTCGGAAGGGCCTACTTCTGCACGAGGCTAGGCCATAGAAAGAGCAGAAAGTCTGCACCCTCTACAGGTGCACGGGTTCAGAGGTTGGATTCTACTCCCTTAGCGTCCTCAGCATGACGCGGAAGGACTCCCATGTGGGGGTCCACTGGATCTCATCTACATCACTACGGGGAGCCTTAGTGATTATAATTGTATCCCAGGTAAGAAAAATTATTACCCAGGGTTAGAAACTGGATTCAGGAGATTCCCCCTGGCTGTTTGTTTAATCAGCTCTGCCAATTGTTAGGACAGTGGGAATGTCCCTATCATATAAAAAAAAAGTAAAGTGCCATCATGTCTGACACTTCCGTATATGTCCAGTGGTACTGCCATTTGATATAATTCCGGACATTACTGCCATTTAATTCCAGTGATTTTGCCATTTTCTTCCAGTGATTTGGACCAATAAATAATACCATTGATTATAACGAATAATTCCTGTGATACTGGCTTTTCATACTAGTGATTTTGTCATTTTCTTCCAGTGATTTGGACCAATAAATAATACCATTGATTAGAACGAATAATTCCTGTGATATTGAGGTGTTTGTGTCACTTAGCTTAGCCATCCAGCGACCACAGTGTACCTCTTTTTCTCTTTTCTTTGCATCATGTGCTGTTTGGGGACTATTTTTTTTAAAAGTGCCATCCTGTCTGACACTTCCGTATATGTCCAGTGGTACTGCCATTTGATATAATTCCAGACATTACTGCCATTTAATTCCAGTGATTTTGTCATTTTCTTCCAGTGATTTGGACCAATAAATAATACCATTGATTAGAAAGAATGATTCCTGTGATAGTGGTTTTTCATTCTAGTGATTTTGTCATTTTCTCCCACTGATTTGGACCAATAAATAATACCATTGATTAGAACAAATAATTCCTGGGATACTGGCTTTTAATTCTAGTGATTTTGTCATTTTCTTCCAGTGATTTGGACCAATAAATAATACCATTGATTAGAACAAATAATTCCTGTGATATTGAGGTGTTTGTGTCGCTTAGCTTAGCCATCCAGTGACCGCCATCCAGCGACCTTGGTGCACCTCTTTTTTTCTTTGCATCATGTGCTGTTTGGGGACTATTTTTTTAAGTGCTATCCTGTCTGACACTGCAGTGACACTCCTAGATGGGCCAGGTGTTTGTGCCACCCACTTGGGTCGCTTAGTTTAGTCATCCAGCGACCTCGGTGCAAATTTTAGGACTAAAAATAATATTGTGAGGTGTGAGGTGTTCAGAATAGACTGGAAATGAGTGGAAATTCTGGTTATTGAGGTTATTAATACTATAGTATCAAAATTACCCCCAAATTCTATGATTTAAGCTGTTTTTGAGGTGTTTTTTTTTAAACACCCGAATACAAAACACACCCGAATCCGACAAAAATTCTTAAGGGAGGTTTTGCCAAAACGCGTTCGAATCCAAAACACGGCCGCAGAACCAAATCCAAAACCAAAACATAAAACCCAAGATAAAAAAGTGAATATTGCTACTAATGGGGGTCATTCCGAGTTGTTCGCTCTGTATTTTTTTCTCGCAATAGAGCGATTAGTCGCTAATGCGCATGCGCAATGTCCGCAGTGCGACTGCGCCAAGTAAATTTGCTATGCAGTTAGGTTTTTTTACTCACGGCATTACGAGGTTTTTTCTTCGTTCTGGTGATCGTAATGTGATTGACAGGAAGTGGGTGTTTCTGGGCGGAAACTGGCCGTTTTATGGGTGTGTGCGAAAAAACGCTGCCGTTTCTGGGAAAAACACGGGAGTGGCTGGAGAAATGGAGGAGTGTCTGGGCGAACGCTGGGTGTGTTTGTGACGTCAAACCAGGAACGAAACTGACTGAACTGATCGCAGATGCCGAGTAAGTCTGGAGCTACTCAGAAACTGCTAAGAAGTGTCTATTCGCAATTCTGCTAATCTTTCGATCACAATTTTGATAAGCTAAGATTCACTCCCAGTAGGTGGCGGCTTAGCGTGTGCAAAGCTGCTAAAAGCAGCTTGCGAGCGAACAACTCGGAATGACCCCCAATGTGCGCAGTAAACAATGGAATTCAGCTGGTAAACAAATATAAGATGTTTATCCAACATCTACATAGATAGGTGCAAAAAGGATAGATGTTTTGACCTGCGCCTACCACAGAAACATGTATAAAAATGGATACACCAATGTGAGCACATAAACAAAGATAAATCACATGAAACAAATTGGAATACTGAGTTTAGGAATATTGGGAATCATCTAGCTTCCACATGAATATATCTCCTTGTAAGTGGTAAATGAGACATATGAGGGTATCCATAAGACACCTGTAACAACATAAGTGCTGTCTTCCTCAAAGCTTGTTTAGCATAGGAGGGTTAAGCACAATAAAGGACATAATTGTGTTGCCAATTGTCACAAGGGAAATAAAAATTTAATAAAATACATTCACAAACATGTAATTAAAAAAAGCATGTAAACATCCAAGGCAAAGCAGCGGCACTTTAGATCTCACGGATTCCAGATATGTCAACAGCAAAGTGATGGGTGTATGCAGTTCCGGAATCTGCCAGAGTCCCTCCGTTATGATCAACAGTGTTTTCATCGACTGCCCAAGGAAATGTTCAGGAAATCACACATGAACGCGTTTTCGGATTACTATGAATCCTTCATCAGATGAATGTTGAAAGAACCACTCACTATCCTTATAAAGGCCCTTAAACAGATCATTATCAGATGCACCAGTGCGCTCCCGATCACGTGATGCGGAAGTCACCGCCTGCGTTCCATACGTGTGTTCCACAGGCGCCTTCCCATCTCAATCGATGTTGATGCATCGGTGAGCTCCGATCACGTGACCCGGAAGTCGTCACCTGCGTTCCACACATGCGTTCCACAGGTGACTTCCCGTCACGATCGATACGGAGCTCTCCAGTGCGGAAGTCAGCACTGAACCTTGCTCCTCAAACATAAATATTATGCTTAATGTGTATATAAAGCGCTTGATAATGTGTCACTGTCTAACGCTGAAAAAGAAAAACAGGTTTAAACACAGTGGGTTAGTTATGAACTCAAGGTGCCCTGTAATGTTTAAGCTCTTTTTTGAAAATTTAAAAAGTCCCGATCTCCAGCTCAATGTGGTCCCCGGCACAATAGCAAGGTCCCTGGCAGGTGTACTAGCTGTCCCTATCCTACCTCTGGGTCCTCTGGTCTGTGGATCTTACACTGGTCAGTTCGTTCTCGGCGGCCGGCGTCTCTTCTTCCTAACCGGAAGTTGATGAGGCGCCGCGGAACGTCACTTCCGGGTGACGCGGTGACGGGATCTTGTGTATCAACGCGTTTCATGCACTGCGGCACTTCGTCCAGGATACTGAATGTTGTTAGGGAAATTCCTTTTATCCTCCCTGGTTTCAATAAACTTTATTTAAAACGGCTTTTAAAACCTGAAGTTGTCAACAGGAACTTCCAAAAAATAGGCGGCAAGCACCTGCTTCAGCATTAGACTGTGTTGTATATGTATGTGATGTAGCTGGAAATGTATATAATGTAGCTGAAATGCAAAAATAGAATATGTAGAAGGATGAACTATATTTAAAGGAAGACATTTAAATCAATGTCAATGTTGAGACCATGTGGTTTTAAAGTTCTCAGTTCGTAGATCCACTTCGTCTCGGCTTTTCTTAATTCTGTTGATATATCACCCCCTCGCCAGTTTAAATTCACTTTTTGTATGGCCATAAATTTCAGACCATCCGGATTTCTTCCATGTCGTTCCGCATAGTGTTGAGAGACACTGTGGGTATCCAATCCTCTTTTGATATTATATACATGTTCTGCTATACGGATTTTAAGTTTTCTTTTGGTCTGTCCTATATACTGTTGCCCACATGGGCATTCCAATAGGTATATGACACCATCTGTTGCGCACGATATCTGTTGTTTGATGGAGTAATTTTCTTTGGTGTGGTTTGATGTGAAGGATGTTATTGGTTGAGTTATTCTTCTTCCTGATTTTTTGCATCCCAGGCATGTTAGGCATGCATGGAATCCATTGTTTCCCTTTATTTTCTGATGATTCTCTATTGGAAGGAAGCTATGTGTCAGTTCTGGTTTCAGATTCCTTGCCCTCCTATAGATCACTTTCGGAGTTTGTGGTATTATAGTTTTGAGATTTTCATCAAGCATTAGTATATGCCAATTTCTCTTGATGATGTCTTCAATCTCCTTGTGGTGTGAATTATATTGGGTAATGAAGGAGGTTTGGATGTTGTTGTTCTCTGTTATCTTTTCTTTATATTGCAACATCATTTTTCGATCCAGATGTAATACTTTATCGACTTCCATTTGGATTTGTTCTTCTTTGTAGCCTTTCCTTAGAAATTTTTTCTTCATCTCTATACTCTGTATTTCGTACATTTCTTTGTGCGTACAGTTCCTCCTGATTCTTCGTAGTTGGCCCCCTGGGATGTTTTTCAGCCATTGGTTATGGTGATTACTGCTGTATGGAAGAAAGTTATTCGAATCCACTTCTTTTATATGTGTTTTTGTGCTGAGTCTTTCTTTATCTACATAAATTTCTAGATCTAGAAAGATAGCTTTCTCTTTGCTGGTAGTTGTGGTAAATTCTGGACCAATACTGTTCGAGTTCATGTATATCTTGAATTCTTCAAGTTCTTCCTGTGGTCCTGCCCAGATAAATATCAGGTCATCAATGTACCTGTGCCAGCATAGTATATGTTTCAGGAATTTGTTATTCTGCCAAATATGGTGGTCCTCCCAGTATGCAACAAAAAGATTTGCATACGCTGGTGCAAAGGACGTCCCCATCGCAGTCCCTTTTACTTGTAGGAAGAAGTCCCCTCCATACCAAAAATAGTTGTTATAAAGTATGAACTCTATTTGCTCAATGATGAAATTGATCTGTCTGCTGGGAATGTTGGATTGTGTAGTCAGGTAATGTCTGGTATATTCGCATCCCAATCTGTGTTGGATGCATGTATATAAGGACTTCACATCGCTTGTGCAAATAAAATATGACTCCTCCCATTTGAGTTCTTCTAGGATTTGTAAGATATGTAGTGTGTCTTTCAAGTAGCTTTTTTGTTTCTGTGCTAACGGCTGTAGGTAGTGATCTATGTAATGTGAAAGATTCGCGGTGAGGGATCCAATTCCTGAAATTATCGGACGGCCCGGAGGTTCCTTAATATCCTTGTGGATTTTGGGAAGGTGGTAGAAGGTCGGTATTTTCGGGTTCTTTATGCAAATATAGTCATACTCTTTTTTCGTGACTATTCCCATTTCCAATCCCTCATCCATTTGTTTAACCAGCTGTTTCTGAAATTCTTTTGTCGGGTCCGTGAGTAATTTCTTATAGGTCGATGTATCCGATAGTAATTTTCGAGCTTCTCCATCATACTGAGATTTATCTAAGATGACGAGGCCTCCGCCTTTGTCCGCGGGTTTTATAACAATACTTTTATCTTGCTTTAGCTCTTTAAGTGCGATTTTTTCTTTTTTTGTCAAATTGTATCGTGGTTTTCTCTTATTGGGTATAATCCTTACTTCCTCTTCCACCGCTTTCTGGAAGGTCTCTAGATGTGGTCCTTTCACGTGGGCCGGGTAATACGTAGAGTTGGGTTTAAAATTGGTGTGTTGGTATTCCATCTGAATTTCTGCTTGATCCATTCTTTGTTCTTTATTGAAGAATTTTTTGATGCATAATTTGCGTATAAATTTTTGTATGTCGATGAAGACATTGAATTTGTTTATTGTAGAGTGGGGAGCAAATTTCAAACCTTCTTCAATAGGTTTATCTGATCTCCTGTGAGTTGCTTCTTACTTAAGTTGAAGATAGTGGTGTCCTTATCTTCTTCCAGGTCATCTAGTTTGTTTGGTGGTTTGTTTTTCTTCTTGCCCCCTCTCGTTCCTCTTTTGTTTTTGCCTCGTATATTTTCATTCTTTTGCACGGTGTTTCTTTCTCCGGTGGTTTGCCATCTCCCCACACCAGGTCTAAAAAATCTTCTTCGATTTCTTCATTGTCATCCTGATCATCTGTGATGCTTCTCTTCCTTGGATTTTTCAGATGGTTTTTATTTGTTTCTATATTTTCCATTAAGTGGTGAAATTGATCTCTTTCTTCTATTCTGGCTGTTTGTTGTCCTGCTTTTTATGAGTCTTTTATTAATTTGTATTGATTCCGATTCTGTTGGTTTTGATATGATACCAACTTTTGATTGTATGGTTGGTATTGTCGATTCTGGGCTGTATGTAAAGGAGTATTTTTGATAAGTGGTTCTCTGAAGGTAACCTGATTGCTTTGGTATTTATAAGGCTGATTTTCTTGTCTTTTGTATGGACGGTACTGTCGTGTTGGTCTTTGGTATCTTTGTTCTTGTTCTGTTGTGTTCTTCCAATTTGTTGTTGTTCTTTTATTGGAATTGTTGAGTATAGTGGTATGTTCTGTAAAGTCCCGGTGGAATTTTTTCTGTTTTGTATTTATGATGTTTTCTTCTAATTTTGCAATTTTGCTGTTAGTCATGGTCATCAAGTTATGATAATCCTCCATTTTATGCAATGGCTTGAATTCTTCTTCTGTTTTTTTGATGGATTTGTTTATCTGTTCTAATGACATTTGTCTATCCTCAATGATGAGTTTAATGAGGTTCTTAGAACAGTTATCCAGTTCCTCATTCCACTTAGTGAAGAAATTTCTGCTTGATGGTTCAGAAGTTGGGTTTTTCTGTATTCTTAAACCCCTAGGAATGAGGTTATTATCCAGATATTTTTTCAATGTAGTAATCTCCCACCATTGCTTTACTTCCTGGGTATAATTTTTTTCCAGTTTCAGGAATTTAGTACGAAATCCTTTCGTCTTCAACTGGTTCTTCAATTGTTTCTATGGTTGGGCATACTGAAAAAATACTGTTAATTTCATTTCTTTTTGATGAGTTTGTAATGTGTATGGCCATAATGTTCTATAGCTGCAGTTGCTTGGTGCTACGTTAAGAGGAAAAAGGAAAAAAAAGTACTGCGCTATAAAGTCAGCAGCTCCATTGGATATAAATAGTATAATTAATGTGTATATGGAGCGCTTGATAATGTGTCACTGTCTAATGCTGAAAAAGAAAAACAGGTTTAAACACAGTGGGTTAGTTATGAACTCAAGGTGCCCTGTAATGTTTAAGCTCTTTTTTGAAAATTTAAAAAGTCACGATCTCCAGCTCAATGTGGTCCCTCCAGGCACAATAGCAAGGTCCCCGGCAGGTGTACTAGCTGTCCCTATCCTACCTCTGGGTCCTTGGTCTGTGGATCTCACACTGGTCAGTTCGTTCTCGGCGGCCGGCGTCTCTTCTTCCTAACCGGAAGTTGATGAGGCGCCGCGGGACGTCACTTCCGGGTGACGCGGTGACGGGATCTTCGTGTATCGACGCGTTTCATGCACTGCGGCACTTCGTCCAGGATAATGAATGTTGTTAGGGAGATTCCTTTTATCCTCCCTGGTTTCAATAAACTTTATTTAAAACGGCTTTTAAAACCGGAAGTTGTCAACAGGAACTTCCAAAAAATAAACAAAAGGGAGAAAGAAGAAGGCTCTTGTGTGGGCGCACTCATTAATGGTAGTTAAATAACTAGAATGAATAACACTAGGTTGATTAGTCAGCAGATAAAACAAAATTTATTTGGAAATATTAAGAATATAATTGCCCCTGGTTGAGGAGATGTGAATGATCCCAGATAAAAATGTTCTGGTCCTGCCTCAGGAAATGAGATGGAGAGGGGTAGAGACACTGCAAGTCATAAACCCTTTCTCACCCGGCCAGTACAGATGATCTGTGTTAATGAGATCAATTAAGTCAATTGATTTTAGATTCTGTCATAATCCTAATGAAGGAATAACAGCTATTATGGCAATGAGTAATAATGGAAACAAATCAAAGGATATACCAGGGTAAAGAAAGAAAAGGATAGGAACAAATGGTGATGCTGCTGTTGGAGTCACATACCACACATCATATGCAATGATTGATGTTCTACAACACTGAGTATTCCCTGTGAGTCTCCACCTCAGGTACTAACTCAGCCCACACTGTTTCGCTTCCAAGATCGGACGAGATCGGGCATTAGCAGTGTGGTTTGATAGTAGAAGGATTTGGTCAGACGTCCAATGAGAGTGCACCTATATAGGGGGGGATAATTAGCTGGGTCTTATAGATACAGTGTGGATCTGCTTTTTGTGTTAGGCAGGAGACATCAAGTCCCACACCGGTGGTATTGTGTCCCTGGATCACAAATGAGAGTCCACGAAAAAGGAAGATATATAGATTTATGAAAAAAACGAAGATATATAGATTTATGAAAAAAACCCTAAAAAGGAAAATGGAGATCAATTAGGCTGTAGTTATTAGGAACGGGTGATAAAAATTACCCGTCCGTATAGATACAAATGGATAAGGAAACACGGATCAAGAATTTTTTTTATATATATGTGTACATTGGTACTGGTGTAAGGAACAGAAAATATGTCAAAGATAATTGTAGATACAAATAAATAGTACTGGTATATGCAATGAAATAATCACTAGTGACATGGGTGTCATTAGAAACACTTTGTGTGAATTGGAGCTGTTATAATCATTAGGATATAGGGAAATAGACATGAAATTCTCATATAACCCATGCAGCAATATGACAACAGGATCTGCAGGAGGAAAGTCAAAGAAGAATGCAGTATTTCTTTCCTATAAAATGCAGTTTTTAATCCTGATGCAATAAACTAAGATGCATAAGCCTGGAAAAAGGCATAAATGAAGCCACACAAAAAGCAGATAAATAGTACTGGTATATGCAATGAAATAATCACTAGTGACATGGGTGTCATTAGAAACACTTTGTGTGAATTGGAGCTGTTATAATCATTAGGATATAGGGAAATAGACATGAAATTCTCATATAACCCATGCAGCAATAGGACAACAGGATCTGCAGGAGGAAAGTCAAAGAAGAATGCAGTATTTCTTTCCTATAAAATGCAGTTTTTAATCCTGATGCAATAAACTAAGATGCATAAGCCTGGAAAAAGGCATAAATGAAGCTGCACGGATATAGATACAATTTCTATGACAGCTGGGCAAAAATTAGCCCAAAATGGCAGGATGGAATGATCTGACCTGAGGCTAGGAGTGAATCACTTGCAGTTGGACAAAACAGGACCCATTGGAATGGAAAACATGTTTCACCCCTGTGGGGCTTGCTCACTTCCTGAGGGTAATTTTTATCACCCGTTCCTAATAACTACAGCCTAATTGATCTCCATTTTCCTTTTTAGGGTTTTTTTCATAAATCTATATATCTTCGTTTTTTTCATAAATCTATATATCTTCCTTTTTCGTGGACTCTCATTTGTGATCCAGGGACACAATACCACCGGTGTGGGACTTGATGTCTCCTGCCTAACACAAAAAGCAGATCCACACTGTATCTATAAGACCCAGCTAATTATCCCCCCCTATATAGGTGCACTCTCATTGGACGTCTGACCAAATCCTTCTACTATCAAACCACACTGCTAATGCCCGATCTCGTCCGATCTTGGAAGCGAAACAGTGTGGGCTGAGTTAGTACCTGAGGTGGAGACTCACAGGGAATACTCAGTGTTGTAGAACATCAATCATTGCATATGATGTGTGGTATGTGACTCCAACAGCAGCATCACCATTTGTTCCTATCCTTTTCTTTCTTTACCCTGGTATATCCTTTGATTTGTTTCCATTATTACTCATTGCCATAATAGCTGTTATTCCTTCATTAGGATTATGACAGAATCTAAAATCAATTGACTTAATTGATCTCATTAACACAGATCATCTGTACTGGCCGGGTGAGAAAGGGTTTATGACTTGTAGTGTCTCTACCCCTCTCCATCTCATTTCCTGAGGCAGGACCAGAACATTTTTATCTGGGATCATTCACATCTCCTCAACCAGGGGCAATTATATTCTTAATATTTCCAAATAAATTTTGTTTTATCTGCTGACTAATCAACCTAGTGTTATTCATTCTAGTTATTTAACTACCATTAATGAGTGCGCCCACACAAGAGCCTTCTTCTTTCTCCCTTTTGTTTATGCATATGTCACTGGCTCTGGGCGCACCCCCAAACTGGACATTATATTAAAGATTTTACTTGAAAATTGTCCAAATTTGGTTTTTCTGTAATCAAAAACTATTTTTAGACCGGTGCCGGGTCGCCCCCTTTGTGTAACTTCCAAAAAATAGGCGGCAAGCACCTGCTTCAGCATTAGACAGTGTTGTATATGTATGTGATGTAGCTGGAAATGTATATAATGTAGCTGAAATGCAAAAATAGAATATGTAGAAGGATGAACTATATTTAAAGGAAGACATTTAAATCAATGTCAATGTTGAGACCATGTGGTTTTAAAGTTCTCAGTTCGTAGATCCACTTCGTCTCGGCTTTTCTTAATTCTGTTGATATATCACCCCCTCGCCAGTTTAAATTCACTTTTTGTATGGCCATAAATTTCAGACCATCCAGATTTCTTCCATGTCGTTCCGCATAGTGTTGAGAGACACTGTGGGTATCCAATCCTCTTTTGATATTATATACATGTTCTGCTATACGGATTTTAAGTTTTCTTTTGGTCTGTCCTATATACTGTTGCCCACATGGGCATTCCAATAGGTATATGACACCCTCTGTTGCGCACGATATCTGTTGTTTGATGGAGTAATTTTCTTTGGTGTGGTTTGATGTGAAGGATGTTATTGGTTGAGTTATTCTTCTTCCTGATTTTTTGCATCCCAGGCATGTTAGGCATGCATGGAATCCATTGTTTCCCTTTATTTTCTGATGATTCTCTATTGGAAGGAAGCTATGTGTCAGTTCTGGTTTCAGATTCCTTGCCCTCCTATAGATCACTTTCGGAGTTTGTGGTATTATAGTTTTGAGATTTTCATCAAGCATTAGTATATGCCAATTTCTCTTGATGATGTCTTCAATCTCCTTGTGGTGTGAATTATATTGGGTAATGAAGGAGGTTTGGATGTTGTTGTTCTCTGTTTTCTTTTCTTTATATTGCAACATCATTTTTCGATCCAGATGTAATACTTTATCGACTTCCATTTGGATTTGTTCTTCTTTGTAGCCTTTCCTTAGAAATTTTTTCTTCATCCCTATACTCTGTATTTCGTACATTTCTTTGTGCGTACAGTTCCTCCTGATTCTTCGTAGTTGGCCCCCTGGGATGTTTTTCAGCCATTGGTTATAGTGATTACTGCTGTATGGAAGAAAGTTATTCGAATCCACTTCTTTTATATGTGTTTTTGTGCTGAGTCTTTCTTTATCTACATAAATTTCTAGATCTAGAAAGATAGCTTTCTCTTTGCTGGTAGTTGTGGTACATTCTGGACCAATACTGTTCGAGTTCATGTATATCTTGAATTCTTCAAGTTCTTCCTGTGGTCCTGCCCAGATAAATATCAGGTCATCAATGTACCTGTGCCAGCATAGTATATGTTTCAGGAATTTGTTATTCTGCCAAATATGGTGGTCCTCCCAGTATGCAACAAAAAGATTTGCATACGCTGGTGCAAAGGACGTCCCCATCGCAGTCCCTTTTACTTGTAGGAAGAAGTCCCCTCCATACCAAAAATAGTTGTTATAAAGTATGAACTCTATTTGCTCAATGATGAAATTGATCTGTCTGCTGGGAATGTTGGATTGTGTAGTCAGGTAATGTCTGGTATATTCGCATCCCAATCTGTGTTGGATGCATGTATATAAGGACTTCACATCGCTTGTGCAAATAAAATATGACTCCTCCCATTTGAGTTCTTCTAGGATTTGTAAGATATGTAGTGTGTCTTTCAAGTAGCTTTTTTGTTTCTGTGCTAACGGCTGTAGGTAGTGATCTATGTAATGTGAAAGATTCGCGGTGAGGGATCCAATTCCTGAAATTATCGGACGGCCCGGAGGTTCCTTAATATCCTTGTGGATTTTGGGAAGGTGGTAGAAGGTCGGTATTTTTGGGTTCTTTATGCAAATATAGTCATACTCTTTTTTCGTGACTATTCCCATTTCCAATCCCTCATCCATTTGTTTAACCAGCTGTTTCTGAAATTCTTTTGTCGGGTCCGTGAGTAATTTCTTATAGGTCGATGTATCCGATAGTAATTTTCGAGCTTCTCCATCATACTGAGATTTATCTAAGATGACGAGGCCTCCGCCTTTGTCCGCGGGTTTTATAACAATACTTTTATCTTGCTTTAGCTCTTTAAGTGCGATTTTTTTCTTTTTTTGTCAAATTGTATCGTGGTTTTCTCTTATTGGGTATAATCCTTACTTCCTCTTCCACCGCTTTCTGGAAGGTCTCTAGATGTGGTCCTTTCACGTGGGCCGGGTAATACGTAGAGTTGGGTTTAAAATTGGTGTGTTGGTATTCCATCTGAATTTCTGCTTGATCCATTCTTTGTTCTTTATTGAAGAATTTTTTGATGCATAATTTGCGTATAAATTTTTGTATGTCGATGAAGACATTGAATTTGTTTACTGTAGAGTGGGGAGCAAATTTCAAACCTTCTTCAATAGGTTTATCTGATCTCCTGTGAGTTGCTTCTTACTTAAGTTGAAGATAGTGGTGTCCTTATCTTCTTCCAGGTCATCTAGTTTGTTTGGTGGTTTGTTTTTCTTCTTGCCCCCTCTCGTTCCTCTTTTGTTTTTGCCTCGTATATTTTCATTCTTTTGCACAGTGTTTCTTTCTCCGGTGGTTTGCCATCTCCCCACACCAGGTCTAAAAAATCTTCTTCGATTTCTTCATTGTCATCCTGATCATCTGTGATGCTTCTCTTCCTTGGATTTTTCAGATGGTTTTTATTTGTTTCTATATTTTCCATTAAGTGGTGAAATTGATCTCTTTCTTCTATTCTGGCTGTTTGTTGTCCTGCTTTTTATGAGTCTATTATTAATTTGTATTGATTCCGATTCTGTTGGTTTTGATATGATACCAACTTTTGATTGTATGGTTGGTATTGTCGATTCTGGGCTGTATGTAAAGGAGTATTTTTGATAAGTGGTTCTCTGAAGGTAACCTGATTGCTTTGGTATTTATAAGGCTGATTTTCTTGTCTTTTGTATGGACGGTACTGTCGTGTTGGTCTTTGGTATCTTTGTTCTTGTTCTGTTGTGTTCTTCCAATTTGTTGTTGTTCTTTTATTGGAATTGTTGAGTATAGTGGTATGTTCTGTAAAGTCCCGGTGGAATTTTTTCTGTTTTGTATTTATGATGTTTTCTTCTAATTTTGCAATTTTGCTGTTAGTCATGGTCATCAAGTTATGATAATCCTCCATTTTATGCAATGGCTTGAATTCTTCTTCTGATTTTTTGATGGATTTGTTTATCTGTTCTAATGACATTTGTCTATCCTCAATGATGAGTTTAATGAGGTTCTTAGAACAGTTATCCAGTTCCTCATTCCACTTAGTGAAGAAATTTCTGCTTGATGGTTCAGAAGTTGGGTTTTTCTGTATTCTTAAACCCCTAGGAATGAGGTTATTATCCAGATATTTTTTCAATGTAGTAATCTCCCACCATTGCTTTACTTCCTGGGTATAATTTTTTTCCAGTTTCAGGAATTTAGTACGAAATCCTTTCGTCTTCAACTGGTTCTTCAATTGTTTCTATGGTTGGGCATACTGAAAAAATACTGTTAATTTCATTTCTTTTTGATGAGTTTGTAATGTGTATGGCCATAATGTTCTATAGCTGCAGTTGCTTGGTGCTACGTTAAGAGGAAAAAGGGAAAAAAAGTACTGCGCTATAAAGTCAGCAGCTCCATTGGATATAAATAGTATAATTAATGTGTATATGGAGCGCTTGATAATGTGTCACTGTCTAATGCTGAAAAAGAAAAACAGGTTTAAACTCAGTGGGTTAGTTATGAACTCAAGGTGCCCTGTAATGTTTAAGCTCTTTTTTGAAAATTTAAAAAGTCACGATCTCCAGCTCAATGTGGTCCCTCCAGGCACAATATCAAGGTCCCCGGCAGGTGTACTAGCTGTCCCTATCCTACCTCTGGGTCCTTGGTCTGTGGATCTCACACTGGTCAGTTCGTTCTCGGCGGCCGGCGTCTCTTCTTCCTAACCGGAAGTTGATGAGGCGCCGCGGGACGTCACTTCCGGGTGACGCGGTGACGGGATCTTCGTGTATCGACGCGTTTCATGCACTGCGGCACTTCGTCCAGGATAATGAATGTTGTTAGGGAGATTCCTTTTATCCTCCCTGGTTTCAATAAACTTTATTTAAAACGGCTTTTAAAACCGGAAGTTGTCAACAGGAACTTCCAAAAAATAAACAAAAGGGAGAAAGAAGAAGGCTCTTGTGTGGGCGCACTCATTAATGGTAGTTAAATAACTAGAATGAATAACACTAGGTTGATTAGTCAGCAGATAAAACAAAATTTATTTGGAAATATTAAGAATATAATTGCCCCTGGTTGAGGAGATGTGAATGATCCCAGATAAAAATGTTCTGGTCCTGCCTCAGGAAATGAGATGGAGAGGGGTAGAGACACTGCAAGTCATAAACCCTTTCTCACCCGGCCAGTACAGATGATCTGTGTTAATGAGATCAATTAAGTCAATTGATTTTAGATTCTGTCATAATCCTAATGAAGGAATAACAGCTATTATGGCAATGAGTAATAATGGAAACAAATCAAAGGATATACCAGGGTAAAGAAAGAAAAGGATAGGAACAAATGGTGATGCTGCTGTTGGAGTCACATACCACACATCATATGCAATGATTGATGTTCTACAACACTGAGTATTCCCTGTGAGTCTCCACCTCAGGTACTAACTCAGCCCACACTGTTTCGCTTCCAAGATCGGACGAGATCGGGCATTAGCAGTGTGGTTTGATAGTAGAAGGATTTGGTCAGACGTCCAATGAGAGTGCACCTATATAGGGGGGGATAATTAGCTGGGTCTTATAGATACAGTGTGGATCTGCTTTTTGTGTTAGGCAGGAGACATCAAGTCCCACACCGGTGGTATTGTGTCCCTGGATCACAAATGAGAGTCCACGAAAAAGGAAGAT
The DNA here is from genome assembly GCF_028390025.1 of Pseudophryne corroboree. NCBI lineage: Eukaryota > Metazoa > Chordata > Amphibia > Anura > Myobatrachidae > Pseudophryne > Pseudophryne corroboree. The sequence continues at coordinate 208,053,507 of NC_086451.1, forward strand.
ATATAGATTTATGAAAAAAACGAAGATATATAGATTTATGAAAAAAACCCTAAAAAGGAAAATGGAGATCAATTAGGCTGTAGTTATTAGGAACGGGTGATAAAAATTACCCGTCCGTATAGATACAAATGGATAAGGAAACACGGATCAAGAAATTTTTTTATATATATGTGTACATTGGTACTGGTGTAAGGAACAGAAAATATGTCAAAGATAATTGTAGATACAAATAAATAGTACTGGTATATGCAATGAAATAATCACTAGTGACATGGGTGTCATTAGAAACACTTTGTGTGAATTGGAGCTGTTATAATCATTAGGATATAGGGAAATAGACATGAAATTCTCATATAACCCATGCAGCAATATGACAACAGGATCTGCAGGAGGAAAGTCAAAGAAGAATGCAGTATTTCTTTCCTATAAAATGCAGTTTTTAATCCTGATGCAATAAACTAAGATGCATAAGCCTGGAAAAAGGCATAAATGAAGCCACACAAAAAGCAGATAAATAGTACTGGTATATGCAATGAAATAATCACTAGTGACATGGGTGTCATTAGAAACACTTTGTGTGAATTGGAGCTGTTATAATCATTAGGATATAGGGAAATAGACATGAAATTCTCATATAACCCATGCAGCAATAGGACAACAGGATCTGCAGGAGGAAAGTCAAAGAAGAATGCAGTATTTCTTTCCTATAAAATGCAGTTTTTAATCCTGATGCAATAAACTAAGATGCATAAGCCTGGAAAAAGGTATAAATGAAGCTGCACGGATATAGATACAATTTCTATGACAGCTGGGCAAAAATTAGCCCAAAATGGCAGGATGGAATGATCTGACCTGAGGCTAGGAGTGAATCACTTGCAGTTGGACAAAACAGGACCCATTGGAATGGAAAACATGTTTCACCCCTGTGGGGCTTGCTCACTTCCTGAGGGTAATTTTTATCACCCGTTCCTAATAACTACAGCCTAATTGATCTCCATTTTCCTTTTTAGGGTTTTTTTCATAAATCTATATATCTTCGTTTTTTTCATAAATCTATATATCTTCCTTTTTCGTGGACTCTCATTTGTGATCCAGGGACACAATACCACCGGTGTGGGACTTGATGTCTCCTGCCTAACACAAAAAGCAGATCCACACTGTATCTATAAGACCCAGCTAATTATCCCCCCCTATATAGGTGCACTCTCATTGGACATCTGACCAAATCCTTCTACTATCAAACCACACTGCTAATGCCCGATCTCGTCCGATCTTGGAAGCGAAACAGTGTGGGCTGAGTTAGTACCTGAGGTGGAGACTCACAGGGAATACTCAGTGTTGTAGAACATCAATCATTGCATATGATGTGTGGTATGTGACTCCAACAGCAGCATCACCATTTGTTCCTATCCTTTTCTTTCTTTACCCTGGTATATCCTTTGATTTGTTTCCATTATTACTCATTGCCATAATAGCTGTTATTCCTTCATTAGGATTATGACAGAATCTAAAATCAATTGACTTAATTGATCTCATTAACACAGATCATCTGTACTGGCCGGGTGAGAAAGGGTTTATGACTTGTAGTGTCTCTACCCCTCTCCATCTCATTTCCTGAGGCAGGACCAGAACATTTTTATCTGGGATCATTCACATCTCCTCAACCAGGGGCAATTATATTCTTAATATTTCCAAATAAATTTTGTTTTATCTGCTGACTAATCAACCTAGTGTTATTCATTCTAGTTATTTAACTACCATTAATGAGTGCGCCCACACAAGAGCCTTCTTCTTTCTCCCTTTTGTTTATGCATATGTCACTGGCTCTGGGCGCACCCCCAAACTGGACATTATATTAAAGATTTTACTTGAAAATTGTCCAAATTTGGTTTTTCTGTAATCAAAAACTATTTTTAGACCGGTGCCGGGTCGCCCCCTTTGTGTAACTTCCAAAAAATAGGCGGCAAGCACCTGCTTCAGCATTAGACAGTGTTGTATATGTATGTGATGTAGCTGGAAATGTATATAATGTAGCTGAAATGCAAAAATAGAATATGTAGAAGGATGAACTATATTTAAAGGAAGACATTTAAATCAATGTCAATGTTGAGACCATGTGGTTTTAAAGTTCTCAGTTCGTAGATCCACTTCGTCTCGGCTTTTCTTAATTCTGTTGATATATCACCCCCTCGCCAGTTTAAATTCACTTTTTGTATGGCCATAAATTTCAGACCATCCAGATTTCTTCCATGTCGTTCCGCATAGTGTTGAGAGACACTGTGGGTATCCAATCCTCTTTTGATATTATATACATGTTCTGCTATACGGATTTTAAGTTTTCTTTTGGTCTGTCCTATATACTGTTGCCCACATGGGCATTCCAATAGGTATATGACACCCTCTGTTGCGCACGATATCTGTTGTTTGATGGAGTAATTTTCTTTGGTGTGGTTTGATGTGAAGGATGTTATTGGTTGAGTTATTCTTCTTCCTGATTTTTTGCATCCCAGGCATGTTAGGCATGCATGGAATCCATTGTTTCCCTTTATTTTCTGATGATTCTCTATTGGAAGGAAGCTATGTGTCAGTTCTGGTTTCAGATTCCTTGCCCTCCTATAGATCACTTTCGGAGTTTGTGGTATTATAGTTTTGAGATTTTCATCAAGCATTAGTATATGCCAATTTCTCTTGATGATGTCTTCAATCTCCTTGTGGTGTGAATTATATTGGGTAATGAAGGAGGTTTGGATGTTGTTGTTCTCTGTTTTCTTTTCTTTATATTGCAACATCATTTTTCGATCCAGATGTAATACTTTATCGACTTCCATTTGGATTTGTTCTTCTTTGTAGCCTTTCCTTAGAAATTTTTTCTTCATCTCTATACTCTGTATTTCGTACATTTCTTTGTGCGTACAGTTCCTCCTGATTCTTCGTAGTTGGCCCCCTGGGATGTTTTTCAGCCATTGGTTATAGTGATTACTGCTGTATGGAAGAAAGTTATTCGAATCCACTTCTTTTATATGTGTTTTTGTGCTGAGTCTTTCTTTATCTACATAAATTTCTAGATCTAGAAAGATAGCTTTCTCTTTGCTGGTAGTTGTGGTACATTCTGGACCAATACTGTTCGAGTTCATGTATATCTTGAATTCTTCAAGTTCTTCCTGTGGTCCTGCCCAGATAAATATCAGGTCATCAATGTACCTGTGCCAGCATAGTATATGTTTCAGGAATTTGTTATTCTGCCAAATATGGTGGTCCTCCCAGTATGCAACAAAAAGATTTGCATACGCTGGTGCAAAGGACGTCCCCATCGCAGTCCCTTTTACTTGTAGGAAGAAGTCCCCTCCATACCAAAAATAGTTGTTATAAAGTATGAACTCTATTTGCTCAATGATGAAATTGATCTGTCTGCTGGGAATGTTGGATTGTGTAGTCAGGTAATGTCTGGTATATTCGCATCCCAATCTGTGTTGGATGCATGTATATAAGGACTTCACATCGCTTGTGCAAATAAAATATGACTCCTCCCATTTGAGTTCTTCTAGGATTTGTAAGATATGTAGTGTGTCTTTCAAGTAGCTTTTTTGTTTCTGTGCTAACGGCTGTAGGTAGTGATCTATGTAATGTGAAAGATTCGCGGTGAGGGATCCAATTCCTGAAATTATCGGACGGCCCGGAGGTTCCTTAATATCCTTGTGGATTTTGGGAAGGTGGTAGAAGGTCGGTATTTTTGGGTTCTTTATGCAAATATAGTCATACTCTTTTTTCGTGACTATTCCCATTTCCAATCCCTCATCCATTTGTTTAACCAGCTGTTTCTGAAATTCTTTTGTCGGGTCCGTGAGTAATTTCTTATAGGTCGATGTATCCGATAGTAATTTTCGAGCTTCTCCATCATACTGAGATTTATCTAAGATGACGAGGCCTCCGCCTTTGTCCGCGGGTTTTATAACAATACTTTTATCTTGCTTTAGCTCTTTAAGTGCGATTTTTTCTTTTTTTGTCAAATTGTATCGTGGTTTTCTCTTATTGGGTATAATCCTTACTTCCTCTTCCACCGCTTTCTGGAAGGTCTCTAGATGTGGTCCTTTCACGTGGGCCGGGTAATACGTAGAGTTGGGTTTAAAATTGGTGTGTTGGTATTCCATCTGAATTTCTGCTTGATCCATTCTTTGTTCTTTATTGAAGAATTTTTTGATGCATAATTTGCGTATAAATTTTTGTATGTCGATGAAGACATTGAATTTGTTTACTGTAGAGTGGGGAGCAAATTTCAAACCTTCTTCAATAGGTTTATCTGATCTCCTGTGAGTTGCTTCTTACTTAAGTTGAAGATAGTGGTGTCCTTATCTTCTTCCAGGTCATCTAGTTTGTTTGGTGGTTTGTTTTTCTTCTTGCCCCCTCTCGTTCCTCTTTTGTTTTTGCCTCGTATATTTTCATTCTTTTGCACAGTGTTTCTTTCTCCGGTGGTTTGCCATCTCCCCACACCAGGTCTAAAAAATCTTCTTCGATTTCTTCATTGTCATCCTGATCATCTGTGATGCTTCTCTTCCTTGGATTTTTCAGATGGTTTTTATTTGTTTCTATATTTTCCATTAAGTGGTGAAATTGATCTCTTTCTTCTATTCTGGCTGTTTGTTGTCCTGCTTTTTATGAGTCTATTATTAATTTGTATTGATTCCGATTCTGTTGGTTTTGATATGATACCAACTTTTGATTGTATGGTTGGTATTGTCGATTCTGGGCTGTATGTAAAGGAGTATTTTTGATAAGTGGTTCTCTGAAGGTAACCTGATTGCTTTGGTATTTATAAGGCTGATTTTCTTGTCTTTTGTATGGACGGTACTGTCGTGTTGGTCTTTGGTATCTTTGTTCTTGTTCTGTTGTGTTCTTCCAATTTGTTGTTGTTCTTTTATTGGAATTGTTGAGTATAGTGGTATGTTCTGTAAAGTCCCGGTGGAATTTTTTCTGTTTTGTATTTATGATGTTTTCTTCTAATTTTGCAATTTTGCTGTTAGTCATGGTCATCAAGTTATGATAATCCTCCATTTTATGCAATGGCTTGAATTCTTCTTCTGTTTTTTTGATGGATTTGTTTATCTGTTCTAATGACATTTGTCTATCCTCAATGATGAGTTTAATGAGGTTCTTAGAACAGTTATCCAGTTCCTCATTCCACTTAGTGAAGAAATTTCTGCTTGATGGTTCAGAAGTTGGGTTTTTCTGTATTCTTAAACCCCTAGGAATGAGGTTATTATCCAGATATTTTTTCAATGTAGTAATCTCCCACCATTGCTTTACTTCCTGGGTATAATTTTTTTCCAGTTTCAGGAATTTAGTACGAAATCCTTCGTCTTCAACTGGTTCTTCAATTGTTTCTATGGTTGGGCATACTGAAAAAATACTGTTAATTTCATTTCTTTTTGATGAGTTTGTAATGTGTATGGCCATAATGTTCTATAGCTGCAGTTGCTTGGTGCTACGTTAAGAGGAAAAAGGAAAAAAAAGTACTGCGCTATAAAGTCAGCAGCTCCATTGGATATAAATAGTATAATTAATGTGTATATGGAGCGCTTGATAATGTGTCACTGTCTAATGCTGAAAAAGAAAAACAGGTTTAAACACAGTGGGTTAGTTATGAACTCAAGGTGCCCTGTAATGTTTAAGCTCTTTTTTGAAAATTTAAAAAGTCACGATCTCCAGCTCAATGTGGTCCCTCCAGGCACAATAGCAAGGTCCCCGGCAGGTGTACTAGCTGTCCCTATCCTACCTCTGGGTCCTTGGTCTGTGGATCTCACACTGGTCAGTTCGTTCTCGGCGGCCGGCGTCTCTTCTTCCTAACCGGAAGTTGATGAGGCGCCGCGGGACGTCACTTCCGGGTGACGCGGTGACGGGATCTTCGTGTATCGACGCGTTTCATGCACTGCGGCACTTTGTCCAGGATAATGAATGTTGTTAGGGAGATTCCTTTTATCCTCCCTGGTTTCAATAAACTTTATTTAAAACGGCTTTTAAAACCGGAAGTTGTCAACAGGAACTTCCAAAAAATAGGCGGCAAGCACCTGCTTCAGCATTAGACAGTGTTGTATATGTATGTGATGTAGCTGGAAATGTATATAATGTAGCTGAAATGCAAAAATAGAATATGTAGAAGGATGAACTATATTTAAAGGAAGACATTTAAATCAATGTCAATGTTGAGACCATGTGGTTTTAAAGTTCTCAGTTCGTATATCCACTTCGTCTCGGCTTTTCTTAATTCTGTTGATATCACCCCCTCGCCAGTTTAAATTCACTTTTTGTATGGCCATAAATTTCAGACCATCCGGATTTCTTCCATGTCGTTCCGCATAGTGTTGAGAGACACTGTGGGTATCCAATCCTCTTTTGATATTATATACATGTTCTGCTATACGGATTTTAAGTTTTCTTTTGGTCTGTCCTATATACTGTTGCCCACATGGGCATTCCAATAGGTATATGACACCCTCTGTTGCGCACGATATCTGTTGTTTGATGGAGTAATTTTCTTTGGTGTGGTTTGATGTGAAGGATGTTATTGGTTGAGTTATTCTTCTTCCTGATTTTTTGCATCCCAGGCATGTTAGGCATGCATGGAATCCATTGTTTCCCTTTATTTTCTGATGATTCTCTATTGGAAGGAAGCTATGTGTCAGTTCTGGTTTCAGATTCCTTGCCCTCCTATAGATCACTTTCGGAGTTTGTGGTATTATAGTTTTGAGATTTTCATCAAGCATTAGTATATGCCAATTTCTCTTGATGATGTCTTCAATCTCCTTGTGGTGTGAATTATATTGGGTAATGAAGGAGGTTTGGATGTTGTTGTTCTCTGTTTTCTTTTCTTTATATTGCAACATCATTTTTCGATCCAGATGTAATACTTTATCGACTTCCATTTGGATTTGTTCTTCTTTGTAGCCTTTCCTTAGAAATTTTTTCTTCATCTCTATACTCTGTATTTCGTACATTTCTTTGTGCGTACAGTTCCTCCTGATTCTTCGTAGTTGGCCCCCTGGGATGTTTTTCAGCCATTGGTTATGGTGATTACTGCTGTATGGAAGAAAGTTATTCGAATCCACTTCTTTTATATGTGTTTTTGTGCTGAGTCTTTCTTTATCTACATAAATTTCTAGATCTAGAAAGATAGCTTTCTCTTTGCTGGTAGTTGTGGTACATTCTGGACCAATACTGTTCGAGTTCATGTATATCTTGAATTCTTCAAGTTCTTCCTGTGGTCCTGCCCAGATAAATATCAGGTCATCAATGTACCTGTGCCAGCATAGTATATGTTTCAGGAATTTGTTATTCTGCCAAATATGGTGGTCCTCCCAGTATGCAACAAAAAGATTTGCATACGCTGGTGCAAAGGACGTCCCCATCGCAGTCCCTTTTACTTGTAGGAAGAAGTCCCCTCCATACCAAAAATAGTTGTTATAAAGTATGAACTCTATTTGCTCAATGATGAAATTGATCTGTCTGCTGGGAATGTTGGATTGTGTAGTCAGGTAATGTCTGGTATATTCGCATCCCAATCTGTGTTGGATGCATGTATATAAGGACTTCACATCGCTTGTGCAAATAAAATATGACTCCTCCCATTTGAGTTCTTCTAGGATTTGTAAGATATGTAGTGTGTCTTTCAAGTAGCTTTTTTGTTTCTGTGCTAACGGCTGTAGGTAGTGATCTATGTAATGTGAAAGATTCGCGGTGAGGGATCCAATTCCTGAAATTATCGGACGGCCCGGAGGTTCCTTAATATCCTTGTGGATTTTGGGAAGGTGGTAGAAGGTCGGTATTTTTGGGTTCTTTATGCAAATATAGTCATACTCTTTTTTCGTGACTATTCCCATTTCCAATCCCTCACCCATTTGTTTAACCAGCTGTTTCTGAAATTCTTTTGTCGGGTCCGTGAGTAATTTCTTATAGGTCGATGTATCCGATAGTAATTTTCGAGCTTCTCCATCATACTGAGATTTATCTAAGATGATGAGGCCTCCGCCTTTGTCCGCGGGTTTTATAACAATACTTTTATCTTGCTTTAGCTCTTTAAGTGCGATTTTTTCTTTTTTTGTCAAATTGTATCGTGGTTTTCTCTTATTGGGTATAATCCTTACTTCCTCTTCCACCGCTTTCTGGAAGGTCTCTAGATGTGGTCCTTTTACGTGGGCCGGGTAAAACGTAGAGTTGGGTTTAAAATTGGTGTGTTGGTATTCCATCTGAATTTCTGCTTGATCCATTCTTTGTTCTTTATTGAAGAATTTTTTGATGCATAATTTGCGTATAAATTTTTGTATGTCGATGAAGACATTGAATTTGTTTACTGTAGAGTGGGGAGCAAATTTCAAACCTTCTTCAATAGGTTTATCTGATCTCCTGTGAGTTGCTTCTTACTTAAGTTGAAGATAGTGGTGTCCTTATCTTCTTCCAGGTCATCTAGTTTGTTTGGTGGTTTGTTTTTCTTCTTGCCCCCTCTCGTTCCTCTTTTGTTTTTGCCTCGTATATTTTCATTCTTTTGCACTGTGTTTCTTTCTCCGGTGGTTTGCCATCTCCCCACACCAGGTCTAAAAAATCTTCTTCGATTTCTTCATTGTCATCCTGATCATCTGTGATGCTTCTCTTCCTTGGATTTTTCAGATGGTTTTTATTTGTTTCTATATTTTCCATTAAGTGGTGAAATTGATCTCTTTCTTCTATTCTGGCTGTTTGTTGTCCTGCTTTTTATGAGTCTTTTATTAATTTGTATTGATTCCGATTCTGTTGGTTTTGATATGATACCAACTTTTGATTGTATGGTTGGTATTGTAGATTCTGGGCTGTATGTAAAGGAGTATTTTTGATAAGTGGTTCTCTGAAGGTAACCTGATTGCTTTGGTATTTATAAGGCTGATTTTCTTGTCTTTTGTATGGACGGTACTGTCGTGTTGGTCTTTGGTATCTTTGTTCTTGTTCTGTTGTGTTCTTCCAATTTGTTGTTGTTCTTTTATTGGAATTGTTGAGTATAGTGGTATGTTCTGTAAAGTCCCGGTGGAATTTTTTCTGTTTTGTATTTATGATGTTTTCTTCTAATTTTGCAATTTTGCTGTTAGTCATGGTCATCAAGTTATGATAATCCTCCATTTTATGCAATGGCTTGAATTCTTCTTCTGTTTTTTTGATGGATTTGTTTATCTGTTCTAATTACATTTGTCTATCCTCAATGATGAGTTTAATGAGGTTCTTAGAACAGTTATCCAGTTCCTCATTCCACTTAGTGAAGAAATTTCTGCTTGATGGTTCAGAAGTTGGGTTTTTCTGTATTCAAAAACCCCTAGGAATGAGGTTATTATCCAGATATTTTTTCAATGTAGTAATCTCCCACCATTGCTTTACTTCCTGGGTATAATTTTTTTCCAGTTTCAGGAATTTAGTACGAAATCCTTCGTCTTCAACTGGTTCTTCAATTGTTTCTATGGTTGGGCATACTGAAAAAATACTGTTAATTTCATTTCTTTTTGATGAGTTTGTAATGTGTATGGCCATAATGTTCTATAGCTGCAGTTGCTTGGTGCTACGTTAAGAGGAAAAAGGAAAAAAAAGTACTGCGCTATAAAGTCAGCAGCTCCATTGGATATAAATAGTATAATTAATGTGTATATGGAGCGCTTGATAATGTGTCACTGTCTAATGCTGAAAAAGAAAAACAGGTTTAAACACAGTGGGTTAGTTATGAACTCAAGGTGCCCTGTAATGTTTAAGCTCTTTTTTGAAAATTTAAAAAGTCACGATCTCCAGCTCAATGTGGTCCCTCCAGGCACAATAGCAAGGTCCCCGACAGGTGTACTAGCTGTCCCTATCCTACCTCTGGGGCCTTGGTCTGTGGATCTCACACTGGTCAGTTCGTTCTCGGCGGCCGGCGTCTCTTCTTCCTAACCGGAAGTTGATGAGGCGCCGCGGGACGTCACTTCCGGGTGACGCGGTGACGGGATCTTCGTGTATCGACGCGTTTCATGCACTGCGGCACTTCGTCCAGGATAATGAATGTTGTTAGGGAGATTCCTTTTATCCTTCCTGGTTTCAATAAACTTTATTTAAAACGGCTTTTAAAACCGGAAGTTGTCAACAGGAACTTCCAAAAAATAGGCGGCAAGCACCTGCTTCAGCATTAGACTGTGTTGTATATGTATGTGATGTAGCTGGAAATGTATATAATGTAGCTGAAATGCAAAAATAGAATATGTAGAAGGATGAACTATATTTAAAGGAAGACATTTAAATCAATGTCAATGTTGAGACCATGTGGTTTTAAAGTTCTCAGTTCGTAGATCCACTTCGTCTCGGCTTTTCTTAATTCTGTTGATATATCACCCCCTCGCCAGTTTAAATTCACTTTTTGTATGGCCATAAATTTCAGACCATCCGGATTTCTTCCATGTCGTTCCGCATAGTGTTGAGAGACACTGTGGGTATCCAATCCTCTTTTGATATTATATACATGTTCTGCTATACGGATTTTAAGTTTTCTTTTGGTCTGTCCTATATACTGTTGCCCACATGGGCATTCCAATAGGTATATGACACCCTCTGTTGCGCACGATATCTGTTGTTTGATGGAGTAATTTTCTTTGGTGTGGTTTGATGTGAAGGATGTTATTGGTTGAGTTATTCTTCTTCCAGATTTTTTGCATGCCAGGCATGTTAGGCATGCATGGAATCCATTGTTTCCCTTTATTTTCTGATGATTCTCTATTGGAAGGAAGCTATGTGTCAGTTCTTGTTTCAGATTCCTTGCCCTCCTATAGATCACTTTCGGAGTTTGTGGTATTATAGTTTTGAGATTTTCATCAAGCATTAGTATATGCCAATTTCTCTTGATGATGTCTTCAATCTCCTTGTGGTGTGAATTATATTGGGTGATGTAGGAGGTTTGGATGTTGTTGTTCTCTGTTTTCTTTTCTTTATATTGCAACATCATTTTTCGATCCAGATGTAATACTTTATCGACTTCCGTTTGGATTTGTTCTTCTTTGTAGCCTTTCCTTCGAAATTTTTTCTTCATCTCTATACTCTGTATTTCGTACATTTCTTTGTGCGTACAGTTCCTCCTGATTCTTCGTAGTTGGCCCCCTGGGATGTTTTTCAGCCATTGGTTATGGTGATTACTGCTGTATGGAAGAAAGTTATTCGAATCCACTTCTTATATATGTGTTTTTGTGCTGAGTCTTTCTTTATCTACATAAATTTCTAGATCTAGAAAGATAGCTTTCTCTTTGCTGGTGGTTGTGGTAAATTCTAGACCAATACTGTTCGAGTTCATGTATATCTTGAATTCTTCAAGTTCTTCCTGTGGTCCTGCCCAGATAAATATCAGGTCATCAATGTACCTGTGCCAGCATAGTATATGTTTCAGGAATTTGTTATTCTGCCAAATATGGTGGTCCTCCCAGTATGCAACAAAAAGATTCGCATATGCTGGTGCAAAGGACGTACCCATCGCAGTCCCTTTTACTTGTAGGAAGAAGTCCCCTCCATACCAAAAATAGTTGTTATAAAGTATGAACTCTATTTGCTCAATGATGAAATTGATCTGTCTGCTGGGAATGTTGGATTGTGTAGTCAGGTAATGTCTGGTATATTCGCATCCCTATCTGTGTTGGATGCATGTATATAAGGACTTCACATCGCTTGTGCAAATAAAATATGACTCCTCCCATTTGAGTTCTTCTAGGATTTGTAAGATATGTAGTGTGTCTTTCAAGTAGCTTTTTTGTTTCTGTGCTAACGGCTGTAGGTAGTGATCTATGTAATGTGAAAGATTCGCGGTGAGGGATCCAATTCCTGAAATTATCGGACGGCCCGGAGGTTCCTTAATATCCTTGTGGATTTTGGGAAGGTGGTAGAAGGTCGGTATTTTTGGGTTCTTTATGCAAATATAGTCATACTCTTTTTTCGTGACTATTCCCATTTCCAATCCCTCATCCATTTGTCTAACCAGCTGTTTCTGAAATTCTTTTGTCGGGTCCGTGAGTAATTTCTTATAGGTCGATGTATCCGATAGTAATTTTCGAGCTTCTCCATCATACTGAGATTTATCTAAGATGACGAGGCCTCCGCCTTTGTCCGCGGGTTTTATAACAATACTTTTATCTTGCTTTAGCTCTTTAAGTGCGATTTTTTCTTTTTTTGTCAAATTGTATCGTGGTTTTCTCTTATTGGGTATAATCCTTACTTCCTCTTCCACCGCTTTCTGGAAGGTCTCTAGATGTGGTCCTTTCACGTGGGCCGGGTAAAACGTGGAGTTGGGTTTAAAATTGGTGTGTTGGTATTCCATCTGAATTTCTGCTTGATCCATTCTTTGTTCTTTATTAAAGAATTTTTTGATGCATAATTTGCTATAAATTTTTGTATGTCGATGAAGACATTGAATTTGTTTATTGTAGATTGGGGAGCAAATTTCAAACCTTTCTTCAATAGGTTTATCTGATCTCCTGTGAGTTGCTTCTTACTTAAGTTGAAGATAGTGGTGTCCTTATCTTCTTCCAGGTCATCTAGTTTGTTTGGTGGTTTGTTTTTCTTCTTGCCCCCTCTCGTTCCTCTTTTGTTTTTGCCTCGTATATTTTCATTCTTTTGCACAGTGTTTCTTTCTCCGGTGGTTTGCCATCTCCCCACACCAGGTCTAAAAAATCTTCTTCAATTTCTTCATTGTCATCCTGATCATCTGTGATGCTTCTCTTCCTTGGATATCCACAAAGTCCAGAATCGAAGTCCTTATTAAGGAAGTTTTAAACACTACAAAAAAAGAAATATTTAGAAAAAGGTGAAGTGGTACATCATAATAAACATAGCCATCACCCATTTCTTATACAAAGGAATAGAAATACAGAGAGTTAGGTCAAAAAGCACTTTAATTCGAACTCACTGTTCAAACCTTTAGGTATTAACGTTTTCAACTGGTAGATCCACCTCATTTCAGCTTTTGATAGCCTTTGATCTAGATCTCTCGTTCTATTTTTAGGTAAGATTTGTTCAATACCATAGAACCTCACTATAAAGCATTCTTTTTTGCTGTGGACTTTTTTAAAATGAGCTGACACAGTATGTGTGTCTAGCCCCTTTATAATATTATAGATATGCTCGGCAAGACGTACCTTTAATGGTCTTGATGTATTGCCGACATAACATGACCCATAGCTGCATTCTAAAATATATACTATATTTCTAGAATTACAGGTGATAAATTGATTGATCGTGAAGGTTTTTTCATTCACAGTGAGTTCTTTGAATTTAGAAGTGCTACTTTTAACCGTGCGGCACATAAGACACTCCCCACACCTATGTAAGCCTTTACTGCGGATACTCTCAAAATTAAATGATGAAATTAATGTCTTGCATTCTTTAGTGAATCCATATAAAGAGCTTGAGGACTTCAGAACTCTTGAAAAAGAACTTCTGAAGAAAATTAATAAAAACACTAAAGAAATGAGAGATAAGAAACACAAAAAAATATCTGAGGGATATAGGGCTGACAACTACTGAGAAAAAGACAGATTTGTTGGAAACACCTGTTAGAAAGGTTGATCAGGTACCCAATAACACTCCCACTTGGAGGAAAAATAATCCTAAGTATGTAAATAATTCCTATAGGAATGATAATCATAACTTTAGGTATGAAGAACCCGCCAAAAAGTTTAACAAACATCCTATGAGATGGAGAAATACTAATAACAGAAATAACCATGTTTCAGGTTATGAGAATCATTCTAGATATGAGAGACGACAGGACCCTCTCGCTGGAACACATGGTAAATTCCCTATCTCGAATAGGTTCTCACCACTCTATCACATGAGCGATGGGAATAATGGAGATCCTTTCACTTCTTATTCGCCCAGTTTAAACTGGGATCCAAGAACTCGCAGACGACTAAGAACTTAATACCCCCTAAAAAACAACTAGAGGGAATAGGGCGGGAGTGAAAAGTAGATTATCCAGACAACAAAAAAACAAGTTAAAAAAATCATATGTAAGGAATGGAACAGATACAAAAGTTGAGGAAGTAAAAATCTTTAACTTGAGTAAGATGATACTTAATACAGATGAGGAGATTGTACTTAAAAAGGGACTCAAATTCGCCCCTTCACATCAGCCAAATCCTTTTGATGTGTTTCTGGATGTCCAGAAATTTGTAAGGAAAGTTACGGTAAAACATTTTTTTCTGAATAAAGAAAAGGATGGATCTAGAGATAATTCCTCCGAAATAGCTTCTAGATTCAGAGCACCCTCTACTTTCTATCCCACGCAATGCAAAGGCAGTTATGTGGATTGTTTTAATAAGGTTGTTTGTAGTGAGATTGAAGGTATTCTGTCCAAAAAAAAATAACAAATAAACGTCTTAACCTTACAAATGAAGAATTTAATGCTATGAAATCTTTACAGGAGGACTTAGAGTTGGTAATAAAACCAGCAGATAAGGGGGGCGGAGTTGTCCTGATGGACAAAGATAAGTATATGGAAGAGATTTTCAGACAATTGAATGATGGTACCACGTATAAAAAACTTAAGACGGATCCTACCATTAGAATTCAAAAGGCTTTATTATATTTGACTAAATCTGCCTTGGATAATGGAGTGATAACTCAAAAGGAATTTGATTTTATTAACATCAAAAATCCAACCATCCCCACCATCTATACCCTCCCTAAAGTACACAAGAATAGTGAAAACCCTCCTGGTAGGCCCATAATATCGGGTTACAATAGTCTAACTTCCAATCTCTCTGCTTACATTGATTTTTTCCTTCAGCCCCTTGTTTGTTCAACAAAAGCATACCTGAAAGACACAGGTGATGTGTTGAGGAAACTAAGTGGTTTTAAGTGGGAACCAGATTCATTTTTGTGTAGTGCTGATGTTAGCACATTGTATACTATAATAGAGATGGACAGTGGCTTAACGGCTATATCTTATTTCTTGGACAAAAGTGATTTTAGTCAATCTGCTAAAGAATTCATCCTTATGGGGATTGAATTCATTCTCACTAACAACTATTTTAGTTTTGACAACATCTTCTATATACAGGTTGTCGGCACTGCCATGGGTACCAGGTTCACCCCCAGTTACGCTAATTTATTTATGGCATACTGGGAAGACCACCATGTGTGGCAGAATGGAAGTCTGGTGGCGGACCTGGTATCCTGGCATCGTTATATCGACGACATCCTGTTCATTTGGAGAGGCGATGAAGCCTCCCTCCTGTTATTTGAGTATCACTTAAATAATAACTCTGTAAACATCATACTTATTTTTACCCATAGTCAATCTTTCATCCATTTTCTTGATTTATCCATTCATAATGAAGAGGGTATTTTGAAAATCAAGACATTCAGTAAAGCGACAGACAGCAATAGCTTTATTGAAAGAACAAGCCTACACCATGAGAATTGGCTTGAGGGAATACCATTTGGACAATTCTCACATGTTAAAAGAAATTGTACTGATGAAGAAGTCTGTACACAACAACTAGATGAGATGTCTGATCGCTTTTCAGAAAGAGGATATTCAAAGTTTACTATCGAAAAAGCTAGAGCTAGGATAGATGGTAAGAAAAGAGAAGATCTTTTAAAGATCAAGAATAAGACTGACATAATTAATGACAGATTCCAATGGGCTTTTATAAGTCAGTACAATAGCAGATTTAGAGATATAGAGAAGAGTGGTCAAAGCTAATTGGAAACTATTACTTCAGGATCCAGTTTTAGTTGAGACTATACCCCCAAAGCCTACGTTCATCTATAGACGTGCACCAGCACTCAGGGACAAACTCATACATAGTAGCCTTGACTCTGAACCATTCCAGAGTATCCGCACTAAAGGCTTTCATAGGTGTGGGGAGTGTCTTATGTGCCACACGGTTAAAAGTAACACTTCTAAATTCAAAGAACTCACTGTGAATGAAAAAACCTTCACAATCAATCAATTTATCACCTGTCATTCTAGAAATATAGTATATATTTTAGAATGCAGCTGTGGGTTATGTTATGTCGGCAAGACATCAAGACCATTAAAGGCACGTCTTGCCGAGCATATCTATAATATTATAAAGGGGCTTGACACACATACTGTGTCAGCTCATTTTAAAAAAGTCCACAGCAAAAAAGAATGCTTTATAGTGAGGTTCTATGGTACTGAACAAATCTTACCTAAAAATAGAACGAGAGATCTAGATCAAAGTCTATCAAAAGCTGAAATAAGGTTGATCTACCAGTTGAAAACGTTAATACCTAAAGGTTTGAACAGTGAGTTCGAATTAAAGTGATTTTTGACCTAACTCTCTGTATTTCTATTCCTTTGTATAAGAAATGGGTGATGGCTATGTTTATTATGATGTACCACTTCACCTTTTTCTTAATATTTCTTTTTTTGTAGTGTTTAAAACTTCCTTAATATGGACTTCGATTTGGACTTTGTTAAACGCATAATATTTATGTTTGAGGCGCAAGGTTCCGTGCTGACTTCCGCACTGGAGAGCTCTGTATCGATCATGACAGGAAGTCACCTGTGGAACGCATGTGTGGAACGCAGGCGACGACTTCTGGGTCACGTGAACGGAGCTCACCGATGCATCAACATCAATTGAGATGGGAAGGCGCCTGTGGAACACACGTATGGAACGCAGGCGGTGACTTCCACGTCACATGATTGGGAGCTCACTGGTGCATCTGATAATGATCTGTTTTAGGGCCTTTATAAGGATAGTGAGTGGTTCTTTCAACACACATCTGATGAAGGATTCATAGTAATCCGAAAACGCGTTCATGTGTGATTTCCTGAACATTTCCTTGGGAAGTCGCTGAACACTGTTGATCGTAACGGAGGGACTCTGGCAGATTCTGGAACTGCATACACCCACCACTTTGCTGTTGACATCTCTGGAATCCGTGAGATCTAAAGTGCCGCTGCTTTGCCTTGGATGTTTACATGCCTTTTTTAATTACATGTTTGTGAGTGTATTTTATTACATTTTTATTTCCCTTGTGACAACTGGCTACACTATTATGTCCTTTATTGTGCTTATCCCTCCTATGCTAAACAAGCTTTGAGGAGGGCAGCACTTATGTTGTTATAGGTGTCTTAAGGATACCCTCATCTGTCTCATTTACCACTTACAAGGAGATATGTTCATGTGGAAGCTGGATGATTCCCAATATTCCTAAACTCAGTATTCCAATTTGTTTCATGTGATTCATCTTTGTTTATGTGCTCACATTGGTGTATCCATTTTTATACATGTTTCTGTGGTAGGCGCAGGTCAAAACATCTATCCTTTTTGCACCTATCTATGTAAATGTTGGATGAACATCTTATATTTGTTTACCAGCTGCATTCCACTGTTTACTGCGCACGTTAGTAGCAATATTCAATTTTATCTTGGGTTTTGTGTTTTGGTTTTGGATTCGGTTCCGCGGCCGTGTTTTGGATTCGGACGCGTTTTGGCAAAACCTCCCTTAAGAATTTTTGTCGGATTCGGGTGTGTTTTGGATTCAGGTGTTTTTTTTTTTTTAAACTCAAAAACAGTTTAAATCATAGAATCTGGGGGTAATTTTGATCCTATAGTATTATTAATCTCAATAACCAGAATTTCCACTCATCTCGAGTCTATTCTGAACACCTCACACCTCACAATATTAATTTTAGTCCTAAAATTTGCACCAAGGTCACTGGATGACTAAGCTAAGCGACCCAAGTGGACGGCACAAACACCTGGCCCATCTAAGAGTGGCACTGCAGTGTCAGACAGGATAGCACCTAAAAAAAATAGTCCCCAAACAGCACATGATGCAAAGAAAAAAAGAGGTGCACCAAGGTCGCTGGATGGCTGTCACTGGATGGCTAAGCTAAGCGACACAAACACCTCAATATTACAGAAATTATTAGTTCTAATCAATGGTATTATTTATTGGTCCAAATCACTGGAAGAAAATGACAAAATCACTAGAATTAAAAGCCAGTATCACAGGAATTATTCGTTCTAATCAATGGTATTATTTATTGGTCCAAATCACTGGAAGAAAATGACAAAATCAGTAGAATGAAAAGCCAGTATCACAGGAATTATTCTTTCTAATCAATGGTATTATTTATTGGTCCAAATAACTGGAAGAAAATGACAAAATCACTGGAATTAAATGGCAGTAATGTCTGGAATTATATCAAATGGCAGTACCACTGGACATATACGGAAGTGTCAGACAGGATGGCACTTTTTAAAAAAATAGTACCCAAACAGCACATGATGCAAAGAAAAGAGATCAAGAGGTACACTGTGGTCGCTGGATGGCTAAGCTAATCGACACAAACACCTCAATATCACAGAAATTATTCGTTCTAATCAGTGGTATTATTTATTGGTCCAAATCACTGGAAAAAAAATGACAAAATCACTAGAATGAAAAGCCAGTATCACAGGAATTATTCGTTATAATGAATGGTATTATTGGTTCATGTTTGTGAGTGTATTTTATTAAATTTTTATTTCCCTGGTGACAACTGGCTACACTATTATGTCCTTTATTTTGCTTATCCCTCCTATGCTAAACAAGCTTTGAGGAAGACAGCAATTATGTTGTTACAGGTGTCTTAAGGATACACTCATCTGTCTCATTTACCACTTACAAGGAGATATATTCATGTGGAAGCTGGATGATTCCCAATATTCCTAAGCTCAGTATTCCAATTTGTTTCATGTGATTCATCTTTGTTTATGTGCTCACATTGGTGTATCCATTTTTATACATGTTTCTGTGGTAGGAGCAGGTCAAAACATCTATCCTTTTTGCACTTATCTATGTAAATGTTGGATGAACATCTTATATTTGTTTACCAGCTGCATTCCACTGTTTACTGCGCACGTTAGTAGCAATATTCACTTTTTTATCTTGGGTTTTGGTTTTGCATTCGGTTCCGTGGCCGTGTTTTGGATACAGACGTGTTATGGCAAAACCTCCCTTAAGAATTTTTGTCGCATTCGGGTGTGTTTTGGATTCGGGTGTTTTTTTTTTTTTTTTTAAACCCTCAAAAATGGCTTAAATCATAGAATTTGGGGGTAATTTTGATCCTATAGTATTATTAACCTCAATAACCAGAATTTCCACTCATTTCCAGTCTATTCTGAAAACCTCACACCTCACAATATTATTTTTAATCCTAAAATTTGCACCAAGGTCGCTGGATGACTAAGCTAAGCGACCCAAGTGGGTGGCACCAACATCTGGCCCATCTAGGAGTGGCACTGCAGTGTCAGACAGGATAGTACTTAAAAAAATAGTCCCCAAACAGCACATGATGCAAAGAAAAAAAGAGGTGCACCAAGGTCGCTGGATGGCGGTCACTGGATGACTAAGCTAAGTGACACAAACACTTCAATATCACAGGAATTATTTGTTCTAATCAATGGTATTATTTATTGGTCCAAATCACTGGAAGAAAATGACAAAATCACTAGAATGAAAGCCAGTATCACAGGAATTATTCTTTATAATCAATGGTATTATTTATTGGTCCAAATCACTGGAAGAAAATGACAAAATCACTGAAATTAAATGGAAGTAATGTCTGGAATTATATCAAATGGCAGTACCACTGGACATATACGGAAGTGTCAGACATGATGGCACTTTTAAAAAAAATAGTCCCCAAACAGCACATGATGCAAAGAAAAGAGAATAAGAGGTGCACTGTGGTCGCTGGATGGCTAAGCTAAGTGACACAAACACCTCAATATCACAGGAATTATTCGTTTTAATCAGTGGTATTATTTATTGGTCCAAATCACTGGAAGAAAATGACAAAATCACTAGAATGAAAAGCTAGTATCACAGGAATTATTTGTTATAATCAATGGTATTATTGGTTCATGTTTGTGAGTGTATTTTATTAAATTTGTATTTCCCTTGTGACAACTGGTTACACTATTATGTCCTTTATTGTGCTTATCCCTCCTATGCTAAACAAGCTTTGAGGAGGGCAGCAATTATGTTGTTACTGGTGTCTTAAGGATACACTCATCTGTCTCATTTACCACTTACAAGGAGATATATACATGTGGAAGCTGGATGATTCCCAATATTCCTAAGATCAGTATTCCAATTTGTTTAATGTGATTCATCTTTGTTTATGTGCTCACATTGGTGTATCCATTTTTATACATGTTTCTGTGGTAGGCGCATTTCAAAACATCTATCCTTTTTGCACCAAAACACAAAACCCGAAACATGTCCGGTGCACATATCTGATATACTGTATGTATGTATGTATGTATATATATATATATATATATACACATATATGTTATATATTTTTCCTGGTCTCTTTGACCAAACATTTCCTGAAAAAGTAGCCTCAGCCTCCCTCTGCCACCCTTGCTGTTGCCATGGCATAACTGGATAAAACCTCCTTGTAATAGCTTATCTGCAGTGGAGGACAAATGTTAGTTACACAATAATGCCCCATGTCCTTTACATACACCAGGAAAAGGGAAACATGAAATTTAAGCTGCAGTTCCTCTCACACTATACTTTGAACTACAGCTGCAGCATATCCTAAATATAGCCCTATCGCTATAGAGCGCCTTACCTACCTGCTCACACTTTGTTCACGCAGAAACCTATTCACAGCTATCAGTCCAAGAGACATTGTATTGTTCTTCTGCCATTTAAGATTTTGGAATAATCTTTGCTTGCGGTATTTGCCTTGTACAGTACTTGTCTTTGTTTTACGTCTCAACCCAACCATTCTTTGTACCAGTGACGTGCGGTGGGGTGAGGCAGGGCCTTTCCCATAATACTAACCTTTGTGCCAGAGGTTTGACTGCGTAAAGTTTATGAAAAATACAAAAAATATTTTGAAATATCTTCTTTGCATTATTATAATATTTTTTAAAGCCAAATCTCTGGAGTAAAAAGTCTATGGCAGGTGAAGCACTGCCTATCTATTCCGCACATCTCTGATCAAAACTCACCAAATTTCCAGGAGTTTATACTGCTGCACCTGTGTATAATGCCCACATGTACGTTGGCTGATATATTGCATGTAAATCTGGCTCTGGTGCTAGTCAGGGCCTCCTGAGCTATTTAGCTCACCGCACGTCCCTGCTTTGTACTGCTAGCGAGAAAACATTTCCACTAAAGAAAATTTGTCAACATGGACTGTATTTTTCCAGTATAACATCAAAACAATTATTAGGACTATTAGGATTCTATTACCGGAACTACGATTTTTGTATAGATGGCCCCATATGTATTAATGAGTGACAATTTATATTGTCATACAATGAATATTATAAAATTACAATAACATGAATAACATGAATGCATATAACTTTCAGCTTTTGGCAGTGTTCATAGAACTATACTGATTTTCCCAGCATGAGCTCAGAAATCACATTACAAGACTAAAGGCTGGATATTGTACAGAATAGGAAAGTTGTGTGGGTGGTATTTTGCTGGTATTGCCAATCCTTACATGTTCACTGAATCATCAGAACTGGGATGGCTTTATGCTTATTGGAAATAATATCAGGGTCTCCTCTTGGCAAGTTATCCTGAGACAACAGACATCTGCCCATCTCATATAACATATGGTGCATATACTTTTAATGTAACCTTAGCTATTACTTCCTTCAACAACTGACAAGCACTACAAAATGAAAACTGATACAACAGTGAAAAACTAAACTACAGGAATTCTGCAATCTGGAATATGCACAATTTGATCAGATGGGTGGACTGGCTTAATTAGTTTTAGTACATGTAATGTGAAAAACAGATGGGTTTGGAGAAAACTTATAGTGGAGATATTTGATAAGACCTTGGGAGATCTAAGTGGACTCTTTTTCAAACTCACTGGTCCTTTAAATAATTGTAAAAAGTTTCCTTATGATTTTGGTATCCATGCAATTTACCGAAGGCTGAAGAAAGATATCTCCTGTGTTCAACTAGACCCCTTTCAGACCTCACATCACGCGTTACACCCAGGAGCTGGACACGAGTGCTTCCCGGGTGCAACCCTCTGAGGCCCCTTTCACACTGGCGTCTCCAGCCTGGCATATTGCCGGATTGGTGACGTGAGCGGTGATGCGTGTGAAGGCGGTGCTTGGAGATCAGATGAGCTCCAAGTGACTCCCATCCATACAGTGTTAACGGGAAATGGGTTGCCTCGACCTGGCAACCCATTAATACCACAAAATGACATAGGTTATAGCTGTATTCAACCCTGGTTGCTACCAGGGTTAAAATACCTGGTCACTCGACCTGGGATATTCCCCCTGAGGCCTTTTAGAACACACAGCAACCCAGGTTACTGCGTGCTCATGTGCAATAACCCAGGTTACAATCTTTCAGTCTGAAACGGGTAATGTAGGATAATGTAGGATTGTAGTATTCACCAATTTATGAAGACAACATCATCTCTAGATAGCATTAGTAACTGCAACCCAGAGTCGGACTGGCCCACAGGGGTACCAGGGAAACCACCGGTAGGCCCCACTGCCTGAGGGCCCACTCCTTCCTCTAGGGATAAGGTTCCAGAATATGCACTTGTATTATACATGGTAGATATGTTGCATTACACTGCACCAAACTATTGTGTATTTCAAGCCTCTGTGGAGGCTGGCCACACACCCTTTGTAGGCTGGCCACACCGCTAAGTATGGGCCCCTATGACTGCATTCCCCCGGTGGGCCCTTCATGTCCCAGCCAGACACTGCTGCAACCTATAACTACTCGCAAAGATATATCTGGAGAGTGCACTGGTTGTGCACAAACAGTAGGTACTGTATAAGCAGAGTATGCAGTAAAGTGATAGTTTACACTATCTCTTTCTTTTTACTCTTCACATGTATGGGTCTTTGTGACCGGACGGTCCCGAACAAAAGCCCTCACCGCTTTCGCGTCTCATCCCCAGTACACAGAATGGATGTTTAGGTCACACAAAACTTGGCCACATAGGGGATCCCCACTTACCATCAGTAACCACCTGTTACTGACTCCACCCACTGCTCCGTGGTCGGGTTTATGCTGCCACCACCAAACTCCTAACCTGCTGTGGCGTTTGGAACCACGGTTCTGCTCTGTATGTGCCTTACCACACCTGTACACCTGTGTGGTGTTGACGAATCCCCACTAGTCGCTTGACTAGGCCTCTACCGGTAGCTGGCGGAACTTGGAGACGCTGGTTACACCCTGGACAGCCGAAGAACGGGGCTATGTTTGGCATAGCCCTGTAGGTCACCAGATGAAGCAATCTTCTTGAGGCAGATGATGTTTAATGCCAACAAATAGTTCTGAAAAGAACTCAGCAATACAGCAGATGTTACAGCAGAATGAAACTGGTATAATACACTTGGAGCTCACAGGCTACCTCTTTTTATACAATAAAACCACACAGTACCACAGGGGGTCATGTCCTCCCTGAGTCCTTTCCATCCAATCAGGATATCTTACAAAATACAAATAAATAAATTACATTTCAAAAGGATATAAGTGCATGAAACAATTTCCTCCTTCCTGTCACACAGACAACGTTTGGTATCAGTTTAACATTCACTATTGATAAATTTATCACAAAGCTTCAAATAAGGTTTGTATTTGATTTACCAAACAAATGTTCTTCCTTCCTGCATCTACCATTCAGGATTTGTATATCAATTAAATCAGCTACACGAAACAGGTTCCAAGCCCATACTACTTTACTTATGGGATAAGGAGATCCCCCGTGATTAACATCTTTCTCTACGGAACTCACACCCAGCCTTTATCTGCTGGGCACTGTCCAACATCAAAAAGGTTTTGTCATTCACACATCTGCTAGCAGAGGCAATTAGCATGTCACTTCCTATTCCCAGAAGATAGGAGATGCTTATTCAGACAGATATAGTAAGTGCATTTTTCCCTTTAAAATACAGGTGAGCACATCTTAAATATACGGTAAATACATTTAAACATGCAATCCTATAATTGTGCACAGAGCACTACATATGGCATGTTAAAACACATCATTAAACATATTTTTAAACAGTCCGCGCCCAGCGCCATAAGTATGTTTAACAGTGACGCCAAGCACCTATTGTCTGCAAAATGGCACCGGGTACTTAGGGTTTAACCCCTTATGTGCCGTGACCGCCATTAACAATGTGGCTGCCAGAGTCTCCATCCACACTCCTCCTCCCCAATTCAAGTGGGAAAACCAGCGAGTGATATCCCAACGATATGGCTCCTGGTCCTGCAGTCTCTTGGGTGGAAGGGTACGCTACCTGGGGGGCGTAGGCTCTGGCCTAGACAGTTCATACATAGTGCAGTGGGTCTTTCTTCGTGGGTACACAATGTTCACATGAATTCCAAGTTCAAGACTCCACTAGAAAAGTCTGTCAGAATTCCCCAAGGTAGGTTGCAGCCACCTAACAGGGGGGTGGTAGGTCACCACTGTGGGGTGCCAGTTACACCAACAATGTAAAAACTGGTCCAATTTACATACCAGTACCACCCAAGGTGTCCCTAATGTGGCATATCCCACCTCCAACCATAGCAGTATTCTGCTTAAACAGGTCACAGGGTGCTCCTGCCCATATGATTTCCTCCTTGCTCAGTACTGCTTCCAGTCCGTGCTGTGGTGCAGTAGTTCATACCACAATGTCCCGGTCAAGAATGCGCGCCATCAGCACTGGAGCAAGTACTAGAGCCTCCTTCAATGACTGGAATGCCAACTCACAAGGGGATGCAAAGTCCACTGACTTGGAAATGCCCTTCCTAAAGTCAGTGACAACGTGTCCGTAAGGCCTTGCAGGTTCTAAGGTCAGTACCGGTCTGCGTGATGTGGGTCAGGGGCAGCCTCTGGTTGCCTCCAACCCTCTGGTTTGGGCCTACCCCTGTCTCCTCCCACACGGTGCCCCAGGCACTGCACCTCTGTCAATCTTATCTGGCATCCTTCTGTACTAACTGTCAGACCTGCCCTCCAATACTCCTCTGTCGACCTATGACTCAGTAAACCTACCCTGTCACCTAGGTCTGCTTTTACCCCCACGTCCGCTACCTGTACCACAGTGATGGTGGCCAGACCACCAGCCTCTAGATCCTGTGTGGCATCCACTACAGGGAGGCTGCGTGTCTTCCCTGATCTACTGCGCACAGGCAGGGGACCTGCTATGTCCACAGCAACTTGCTGTAAAGGTTCTCCTATGGGCAGAGGAGCAGAGACAACACAACCGCTGGAGTCCCCCAGCTGCCAATGCATGGCACCAGCCTTATAGTTGGTCTAGGCATCATCCAACATTCCAGACCAGGGTAAGCTCTGTGTCAGGCGCTACAGGGTACAGTCTGTCTCTGAGTGGCTGTCCAAAGGTGTTTCACTGGCAACCGACACCAGATGGGCAGGAAAGTTCCCTGGGGGGACCAGTTGGACACGTTACCTATCTGGTCTATCCCCTCCCACTTTCCTGGCTACCCTGTACCTTAACCCTTCTCGCCAGGTCAAACTTCCTGCCCCAACCGTGTCAAGGCCGCTGCCAGAGTGGCGCCTCATGCCTTTCAGGGATGGGTCAGAGAGTTGAGCCTCCCTAAACTCCTGCCTGCGGCCCTCAGTCTCTCCTAAATTGGGACACTCTACAGGGGGATCTAGGTGGGGACTACTAGGGTCAGTCTGGTTGGGGTCAGTCACAGAAAAGTCAGTGTGGTTTCTCATACTCACCGCCGGAGTTGGCAAACCACTTGGGTCAGGAGCATCATTGGACACCCCCACAGGATCAAACGAGCAGGAACCAACATCCTCTGCATTGATAGGGGACGTAGGCATACCAGAGGCAAAAGGCATGCAGGGTCGATGGGCCGATCTAGCCGCTGTAATCTTTTCCTCTGGGCTGGTTGAGACTGTGGTTGGCTGTGCTGGCAGGTGTCTAGCAGCTGTAGTCTTTTCCTCTGGGCTGGGCTGTGCTGGAATAGCTGATGTCACCGGTGGTTGTGGAACTTGACTCCGGGAAATGGCGCCAGCAAACGTGGTGATGATCCCACCACCCAGATCATTTCCTAGGACCACATCAGTTGGGAGACCATCCATGACAGCAACTTCTCGCAACTCTGGTCCAGGTAGACTCTTGCCATGGGAACCGCTTTCTCCATTCCATTTGCCAGGGTGACCTTGGCAGTGCGACCCTGCAATACTGCAGCAGGATCTATAAGGTGGGGGGCTCACTACAGTGATTGAGGCCCCAGGGTCTCTTAGGCCCTCCCCCTGCATGGGTCCCACGTGGACCAGCTGCAGGTGCCTCCACATATTGTGTAGGGGCTGTTTGGCCATGCAGGTGACTCTCTCCGCAGAGTGCACCTGTTTCTCGCCACACTCCATCGACTGACTGGAGGGGGAACAGTCTCTGTAGGCTCATCTCCACTCGGCAAACAAGCGAGCTGGGCTCCAGCACTCGGATTTGGGGCACGAGTCTGGGGTGCTTGGAATGCAGGAGAGTTCATCCTCAGATGTTCGATTTTCCCACAGCCATAGCACTTCTTCTCCAGTCGTGGTACCGATGATCTCTGATCACTTGCAGGGACACCGCAGTGCTGTTGCTGGCCAAAAGCACCCGGGTTGGAAGATGCTTGCTTTGGGGGGCGGGGCTTGTGGGTCTCACCAGTTCCTTGCAAAGGTCCACTGGTGGGCCATCCTCTCCGATGCTGATGCAATCAGTGCTTTCCACCTCCGCCCGGTGGGACTCCTCCAAGCTCATGAGCGCCGCCCTCATGACGCTCTTGGACGCGTTGGAAGGGATCTGCACACCCTTCTGCTGACACATGATCTCCAAATCGTCCTTAGACATTCCGCTGAAGTCCGCCATCTTATGCGTTCTCCTGCGCTACAGTTACTCTTCTCCGGAGTAACTCGGATTCTTCAATCGGATGACCAAAAAGCCGCCTGGGATTATCCCACCACTGCCACCAATTTCTGTGACCGGACAGTCCTGTACGAAAGCCCTCACCGCTTTTGCTTCTCGTCCCCAGTACACAGAATGGATTTTTAGGTCACACAAGACCTGGCCACATAGGGGATCCCCGCTTACCGTCACCAACCGCCTGTTACTGACTCCACCCACTGCGCCCTGGGCTGCCACCACCAAACTCCTAACCTGCCGCGGCATTTGGAACCACGGTTCTGCTCTGTATGTGCCGACACGCTGCCTTACAACACCTGTGTGGTGTTGACGAATCTCCACTAGTCGCTTGTCTAGGCCTCTACCGGTAGCTGGCGGAAGGCGGAACTTGGAGACGCTGGTTACACCCTGGACAGCCGAAGAATGGGGCTATGTTTGGCATAGCCCTGTAGGTCACAAGATGAAGCAATCTTCTTGAGGCAGATGATGTTTAATGCCAACAAATAGTTCTGAAAAGAACTCAGCAATATAGCAGATGTTACAGCAGAATGAAACTGGTATAATACACTTGGAGCTCACAGGCTACCTCTTTTTATACAATAAAACCACACAGTACCACAGGGGGTCATGACCTCCCTGAGTCCTTTCCATCCAATCAGGATATCTTACAAAATACAAATAAATAAATTACATTTCAAAAGGATGAAACAATTTCCTCCTTCCTGTCACACAGACAACGTTTGGTATCAGTGTAACATTCACTATTGATAAATTTATCACAACAAAGCTTCAAATACGGTTTGTATTTGATTTACCAAACAAATGTTCTTCCTTCCTGCATCTACCATTCAGGATTTGTATATCAATTAAATCAGCTACATGAAACAGGTTCCAAGCCCATACTACTTTACATATGGGAGAAGGAGATCCCCCTTGATTAACATTTTTCTCTTAAGGGCGGTAATCACGGAGCGATAATCTAAGCAATCTGACTAGATTGCTTAGATTTTAAGCATGATCGCTCCGTGTGTACACCCCACAGTGATAGTGATGCGCATCGCTATCACTGGTGCTAGATTGACCTGCAGGCCAATCTAGCAGGTTGCTCATTTCACCCGCTGGGTGAAATGAGCGCCTCCCCTGTCTTCCCCCGCATGCTCAGCACTTATCGCACTTTGCTGGGCGGCGGGAGAGATGTGTGCTGAGCGGTTCGCTCAGCACACATCTCTCTAACATCTGCCCATGAATACGGGCTTTAAGGAACTTACACCCAGCCTTTAACTGCTGGGCATTGTCCAACATCAAAAAGGTTTTGTCATTCACACGTCTGCTAGCAGAGGTGATTAGCATGTCATTTTCTATTCCCAGAAGATAGGAGATGCTTATTAAGACAGATATAGTAAGTGCATTTTTCCCTTTAAAATACACATGAGCACAGCTTAAATATAAATACATTTAAACATGCAATCCTCTAATTGTGCACAGAGCACTACATATGACATGTTAAAACACATCATTAAACATATTTTTAAACAGTCCGTGCCCAGCGCCGTAAGTACGTTTAACAGTGACGCCAAGCGCCTATTGTCCGCAAAATGGCACCGGGCACTTAGGGTTTAACCCCTTACGTGCCATGGCCGCCATTAACAATGTGGCTGCCAGAGTCTCTGGCCACAGTCTTATTGGAGTAACTATCAAATAATAAAATTATGATAAATAGCCTAAATAAAATAGTTCTGTATCATCGCAATATGCAGTAAACACAGATGATACTTTTCAGGGTCCCTACTGCCACCAATTATATATAGGCCCATATATTTAATGTACTTTTAAAATAATGTGCTGAAAACACTGAAAAGTGACAACATTTGTTGATTAGTGTTATGTTTAAGATTTATCCAAATCAGGCCATTCTGTAAATCCAAGCAGGAAAAAGCATTTGTAACTTGGACAAAGAACATTTTAATCAGGGGTGTGCGCCTGGGTCATTTTTCGTGTTTTGTGTTTTGGTTTTAGATCTCCTTATTGTTTTGGATCTGTATTGGTTTTGCCAAAACAACCATTGCAAGTTCTGGTTTTGGATCTGTATTTTTTTTTAATTCATAAAAACAGCTAAAATAACAGAATTTGGGGGTGTTTTTGTTCCTACAGTATTATTAACCTCAATAACATTAATTTTCACTCATTTCCAGTCAATTTTGACCACCTCACAGCTCACAATAATGTTTTCATCCAGTTTTTAGGCCAAAAGGTTGCACCGAGGTAGCTGAATGACTAAGCTATGCGACAGCAGTGGTCGGCCCAAACACGTGGCACATCTAGGAGTGGCATTGCAGTGGCAGACAGGATATCAGTTTTATAAACTATGCCAAAAAAAATGGTCCAAAAAGCACATAATGCAAAGAAAAGAGGTGCAAGATGTAATTGTCCTTGGGCCCTCCCACCCACCCTTATGTTGTATATTTAAAAGGACATGCACAGTTTAACAAATCAATCATTTCAACGACAGGGACTGTCACTTGTGGCTGAAATGATTAGTTTGTTTGGACCCCCACAAAACAAGCTGGCAATGGGCAGTGCACAAACTGGCTTTAGTACTTTAAATAGGAACGATGTCGTCATAAGCATCCGATTCCTCACCCCCATCAGTGTGTACATCCTCTTCTTCACAGACTATTAATTTGTCCCCAATGGAATCCACCATCACAGGTCCCTCTATACTTTTTGGAGGTAATTGCTGGTAAAGGTCTTCCTCGTGGAATTTGTAATTCATTTTGATGAACATTTTTTCCACATTTTGGAGAAGTGAACTCCTACGCTGATCGCTGAGAAGGTTCCTGGCTGCGCAGTGTGTACTTTCTGAGTACACACTGGAGGGGGGGGGGGCAACTTAAGTAAAACAAAAGACAGTTTGTGCAAGAGCCTCCAAATTGCCTCTCTTTCCTGGCAGTATAGAAACGGACTGTCTGACATGCCTATTTGGATGCTATCACTGAAATAGTCATCAAGCATTCTTTCAATGGTGACAGCACAGCGGTGCAAGTGTGCAGGTACGGGTGGGTACGGCGTACCCTTAAGAATTTAGGCATGGGTACGCCATACCCACGCCAATAGGCCGCCGCTCCTTGCCACTACTTCCCTCCCTCCCTTCCTCTGCTGCTCACCGCCGCACCGCTGCTGTTGTGAGGGGAGGAGAGCACAGCCTGCGCCTCTCCTGCCCCTCAGTGTCTTCATTCAATCCAGTGCCGCCCGTGAGCCAATCAGAACTCGCGCACCGGCAGCCTTGGCTGCCGGACCGCAAGCTTTGATTGGCTCATGGATCGGCGCTGAATTGAACTAAGACACCTGCACCCGCCAGAGACAGAGGGGAAGGAGAGGTGCAGGCTGCACTCTCCTCCCCACACACAGAGGACAGCAGCAGCGGTGAGCATTGCGGGGGTGGGGGGGTGCATGTATACCTGGCACTGGGAGCATATCTGGCACTGCGGGGACATGTGTATCTGGCACTGGGGGCATATCTGGCACTGGGGGGGCATGTATACCTGGCACTGGGATCATATCTGGCACTGGGGGGGCATGTATACCTGGCACTGGGAGCATATTTGGCACTGGGGGCATACTTGGCACTGCGGGGACATGTGTATATGGCACTGGGGGCATATCTGGCACTGCAGGGACATGTGTATCTGACACTGAGGGCAAATCTGGCACTGAAGAACATGTGTATCTGGCACTGGGGGCATTTCTGTATCTTGCACTGGGGGCATATCTGCCACTGTGGGGGCATTTCTGTATCTGGCACTGGGGCTCAATGTATATCTGACACAGTGGGGGCATTTGTGTATCTGTGAGGCAATGTATATCTGGCACTCTTGGGGCATGTGTGTATCTAACACTGTGGGGCAATGTGTATCTGGCACTATGAGGCAATGTATATCTGGCACTGTGGGGGCATTTGTGTATCTGGCACAGTGAGGCAATGTGTATCTGGCACAGTGAGGCAATGTGTATCTGGCACTGTGGGGCAATCTGTATCTGGCACTGTAGGGCAATGTGTATCTGGCACTGTGGGGCAACGTGTATCTGGCACTATTTGGGTCAAATGTGTATCTGCCCCTCCCACAATATGTGTATCACACCCCATTTTTCATTGGCCACGTCCCATGTGGCATTTGGCAACACCCATTTTTTTGACACGCGCGCCTTCGGTGCGCGCACACAGTACCTGTAATACATTTTTTCTACTTGCACCACTGTGACAGCATCATATGCAGTGACAGCAGACATGTCAATAATTGTAGGCAGCTCCTTCAGTCCAGACCAGGGGCCAAATGTAATAGAGTGAGAGTTTCAAAAAGTGAGAGATTTGGTAAGGTTTTGCATTTTTTTTTTAGAGTGGCAATCATTTACACAGCAAGATCAACCTGGTTTTGCAGTGTAAATGATTGCCACTTTAAAAAAAAAACCTGCAAAACCTTACCATGGCCCTCATTCCAAGTTGTTCGCTCGCTAGCTGCTTTTAGCAGCATTGCAAATGCTAGGCCACCGCCCTCTGGGAGTGTATCTTATCTTAGCAGAATAGCGAACGAAAGATTAGTAGAACTGCTACTAAATATTTTCTTGCAGTTTCTGAGTAGCTCCAGCCCTACTCCTAGATTGCGATCAGCTCGGTCCGTTTAGTTCCTGGTTTGACATCACAAACACGCCCTGCGTTCGGGCAGCCACTCCCCCGTTTCTCCAGACACTCCCGCGTTTTTCCCTGACACGCCTGCGTTTTTTAGCACACTCTCGGAAAACGCTCAGTTACCACCCAAAAACGCCACTTTCCTGTCAATCATTCACCGATCAGCAGTGCGACTGAAAAGCGCCTCACGAACACTAGCAAATCTACTAAGTTTTGTGTAAAATAACTTAGCGCATGCGCTCTGCGTACTATGCGCATGCGCATTTAGCAACAAATCGCAGCATAGTGAAAATCGGCAACGAGCGAACAACTCGGAATGACCACCCAAATCTCTCACTTTCCTAAACTCTCATTCTATTGCATTTGGCCCCAGATGTCAAAATTTGTTCCTGGCAGATCTGCATCACCGTCAGCGGGTCTCTTAGGAAAATTTTGTTTTTTCCAGGCAGCCGTAGTTGCCGGAGAAAATGAAGTAGGAGATGTCATCATGTCACATTCCGCTTGAGCTGACAATTTTCTCACCAACAGCTCTTTGCATAGCTGCGGATTTGTGCCCATTGGAAAGAAATACACAATGTATGACTTAAACCTAGGATCAAGTACGGTCACCAAAATATAGTGATCTGCTTTCAAGAGATTGACAACCCTTGAATCCTGGCTAAGCGAATGAAGGGCTTCATCTACAAGTCCGACATACTTAGCCGACTTGCTCTGTTTCAGCTCCTTCTTCACTTTCTCCAGCCGCTTTTGCAAAAGCCTGGTGAGGGAAATGACCTGAAACAAACTGGCAGTGTCCAAACAAACTTCACATTTGGCAACTTCAAAGGGTTTGAGAACCTTGAACAACACGGAAATTAGTCTCCACTGCGTTTGACTATGTTCCCTATGTCATAGGTGGATGTATAGGCTGAATGGCCTTTTGCTAACCCTTATCTGCTGAAGAATATAAAGGGTATAATTCCACCTCATCACTACCTCTTGCTTCAGATGATGGCATGGCAAATTCAAGAGTGTTTGCTTGTGCTCCAGTCTTCGACATGCAGTGGCTGAATGTCGAAAATGTCCACAAATTTTTCAGGCAACTGACAGCATCTACTACACGCTTCTGTCATTTAAACGAAAAAATCTGCACCACCAAATTAATTGTGTGAGCAAAGCATGGGACATTAGATTGTTAGCTCTTCAAAGCAGGGCCCTCTTTCCTCTTGTTATCTAAGCCCTCGTCTCAACACATTTCACTCACAGCTCTCCCCTACTCAACGACCATCTTTATCATGCTAGTAAAGGCTCATCTCCATCTATGGCCACCAGCCTCCAGTAGTACGATGATCACTCCCTCGATACTTACATCTTAGCTGTATTATGTCTTGAGAATGTGTGGTGCTCTGTTACCTGTACTCTATTTCTGTTATTTATTTACTGTAATGCAATGTTTTGTCCCCTGTACTGTCCTTTGTACAGCGAAACACATGTGGCGCCTTATAAATAAAATGTAATAATAATAATAATAATAATAATGTTGGAATTCGCCAAGATGTAATGGTCTCACAATATTGGTGGCATTGCAGGTATCACAAATCCTGAGGAGAGTCCAAGTGGGGTAAGCCATTGTGCAATGATTTCCCTAAGTTTTTCTAAGAGGTTCTCAGCAGTGGGCCTCTTACTAAAACCAATGATACACAGCATAGCCTGCCTAGGAACGAGTTGGCATTTGTGAGATGCTGCTGCTGCAGAAGGCAATACATCTACCCAGTTAGCTGTCACAGTCATATAGTCTTTAGTCTTATAGTTTGCCCTGTTCCACTTGTCCACACATTTGTAGTTAAGTGGACAGTGGGTACAATGCAATTCTGAGGACACTAATAACACTTTTGTTAATGTCCTTGAACAGGCTGGGAATTGCTTGTCTAATGAAGTGGAATCTAGACGTGATTTGGTACCGGGGACACAGTATGTCAATCAACTGTCTAAATCCCACTGCACTAATGGCAGATACTGGACACACGCATAGTTGCTGTGGCTTTAGGGGTCATTCCGAGTTGATTGCACACTGCAAATTTTTGCAGCCCATGCGATCATCTAGACGCCACCTATGGGGGGAGTGTTTTTTTGCATAGCAAGTCTGCGATCGCTTGTGCAGCCCTGCTATGCAAAAAAGTTTTGTGCAGATCAAGACCAGGGTATTAGTTACTTACTCTGTGCGATGATGGTCCCAGAATTGACATCAGACATCCGCCCTCCAAACGCCTGGACATGCCTGCGTTCACTGCACTACTCCCAGAAAACGGTTAGTTGACGCCCTGGAATGCATTTATCCTGTCAATCTTCTAGCGTTCGCCACTGTGACCGCTTTCTTCGCCAGCGGCATCGCTGCCCGGCAACGGCTATTGACAGGCAACAATGCACCTGCGCAATGCAGCTGCAGCGCATGCGAAGTTCTGATCCGATCGCACGGCTGCGACGAAGCGCAGCGTGCGATCGGTTCAGAATGACCCCCTTAGTAATTCACTTTGCAACTGGGTGACTTTTGTCATACTTCCTCTTCCTTGCAAAGGATTGTTGAACAGTCAATTGTTTTGTTAAACTACAAGTAGTCTTCATGGTCCCTTTCTGGGTTGAAAATCAACTCCCAGAAGGAAATTTACAATAATGGTGTTGGTGGTGGGGATTGTAGGTGCTTGGATCCAACAGAGAAAAAGGACCTAGGTGTTGCTGGACTGGTTACTTTCTTATCCGAAGTTTCTGAATGTGTCAACAACTTGTGATGTATGCGCTGCAAGTGGCGTAACAGGGAGGAGGTTCCTAGATGGTTATGGTCCCTACATCTATTTACAACGACTTTACAAAGGCTACAGATGGCTACACAGTTATTGTCCGGGTGTGGGGAGAAATAATTCCACACAGAAGAGGTGGATTCTTTTTGTCTTTTGCCCAGGCATGACAATGGGCTTTTTCATACCATGGGCAACAACTGTCTCCACTGGAGCCTTATTTAAACAAACCACATAATCAAAATCCTCATCGTCAACATTCTCATTAGCGCCAGCTACACCAATATCCTCCTCATCCTGGTGTATTTCTACAGGGACATCCTCAATCTCAATGTCAGCACGTTGACTGGTGCTGCTCCTTCCATCACTTGCAGAGGGCATGCAAATGGTGGAAGTAGCCTCCTCTTCCCGTACAGTATTGGAAAGGTCAGGCTTATACATTGAAACTGCAGGCACACTTGGACTCCCCTTCGGGATTGGTGATATTTTTGAATGCACAGTTGGTTCCTGTGCCTTAACAAGTTTATTTTTTTTTAATATTCTACAGGGTGGAGGGCTTACATGATCACTATGAAATGCAGAACCACCAGTCATAAACAAAGGCCAAGGCCTTAGCCTTTCCTTGCCACTTTGTGTAGTGAATGGCATATTGATAATTTTACATTTCTCATCAGCTAACTTTACTTTTTTTTATTATACACCATAAAATATTACTTCCTTGATTTTACATGCCTCTACACCATTGGGCATTAGCCTTAGCAGATAACGTTGATGGATTTGCATTGTCAATGTCATGACTAGTGACAGCAGCTTCAGCACTAGTAGTAGGAAGTGGTTCCTGATCTTTCAATTGTTTGTCCTCCATTTCTATCAACAAGAAGTGGGGTACAGCAACAGAAATATGTAGAAGTATTTTTATATCACATACCAGCGGCTACAGTGTCACACAAATGAGTCAGAAATATATAATAACTACATACTGCGGTTGACTGCACCAACAGCGTAGCACAAATGAGTCAGAAATATATATAATAATTACACACTGCTGTTACAGTGTTGTACAAATCAGTCAAAATATGTAGATTTATTTTTTATATCACACACTGGTGGTTACAGTGTCGTGCAAATGAGTAAAAAAAAATGTAGAAGTATTTTTTATATCACACACCGGCGGTTACAGCGTGACATAAATGAGTCAAAAATATGTAGAAGTATTTTTTATGGGATCCGTTCTGAAGATCGACACTGTTTAGGTCGACAATGTTTAGGGTGACCACTATAGGTCGACAGTCACTAGGTTGACAGGGTCAGAAGGTCGACAGGGTTTTTCTTGGTCGACATGTGCTAGGTCAAGTTCGACATGAGTTTTTCACTTTTGTATTTTTTTTGAACTTTTTCATACTTAACGATCCACGTGGACTACAATTGGAATGGTAATCTGGCGAGCGGAGCAAGCCATGCAAGGGGACACGGTGCACTAATTGGGCTTCCCGATCACTATACGGAGAAAACGACACCAAAAAAACATGAAAAACTCATGTCGACCTTTTGACCTGTCGACCTAGCAATTGTCAACCTAGAAACCCTGTCGACCTTCAGACCCTGTCGACCTAGTGACTGTCGACCTATAGTGGTCGACCTAAACATTGGCAACCTAGACACTGTCAAATTGATGATCCACACCCATTGTTTATGTCACACACCAGCAGTTACAGTGTCGCACAAATTAGTCAGAAATATATATAATAACTACACACTGTGGTTGACTGCACCGACAGCGTTGCGCAATACGTTTATGAGTAGAAAATAATATACTGCGGTCTGATGGCAGTGTCACATAACTTTTGCAAGTACAATAAAAATTGTTTAGTACACTGATGTACAGCACAAAAAAATAGGATTTTAATACCTACCTGTAAATCCTTTTCTCTTAGTCCGTAGAGGATGCTGGGGTCACCATAGAACCATGGGGGGTATAGATGGGATCCGCAGGAGACATGGGCACTTTAAGACTTTCAAAAGGTGTGAACTGGCTCCTCCCTCTATGCCCCTCTTCCAGACTCCAGTTATAGGAACTGTGCCCAGGGAGACGGACATTTCGAGGAAAGGACTTATTGTTAAACTAAGGTGAGATTCATACCAGCTCACACCACAAGCATGCTGCACCACGTGGCATTCAACAGAACACAAGCCAATGGCATGAACAATTTCAGCAACAGGTTGATCATAAATGTAATACAACATGTGTGTAACTACAACTACTAACTGCAGATACAGTATGCACTGGGACGGGCACCCAGCATCCTCTACGGACTAAGAGAAAAGGATTTACCGGTAGGTATTAAAATCCTATTTTCTCATACGTCCTAGAGGATGCTGGGGTCACCATAGAACCATGGGGTTATACCAAATCTCTAGAAAGGGCGGGAGAGTGCAGATGACTGCAGCACCGATTGACTAAACTTGAGGTCATCATCGGCCAGGGTATCAAATTTGTAAAACTTTGCAAAAGTGTTTGAACCCAACCAAGTAGCAGCTCTGCATAGTTGCAATGCCGAGACCCCCCGGGCAGCCACCCAGGACGAGCCCACCTTTCTAGTAGAATGGGCCTTCACCGATTTCGGCAGCGGCAATCCAACCGTGGAATGATCATGCTGAATTGTATTACAGATCCAGCGAGCAATGGTCTTCTTGGAAGCAGGGCACCCAATCTTGTTGGGAGCATACAGGACAAACAGAGCTTCTGTTTTCCTAATCTGAGCCGGTCTGGCGACATAAATTTTCAAAGCTCTGACCACATCCAGAGACTTCGACTCGAGCAAGGCGTCAGTAGCCACTGGCACAACAATAGGTTGGTTCATGTGGAAAGACGAAACCACCTTTGGCAGAAAATGCTGACAAGTCCTCAATTCCGCTCTATCTTAATGGAAGATCAAATAAGGGCTCTTGTGAGACAAAGCCGCTAACTCAGACACCCGCTTTGCGGATGCCAAAGCCAACAGCATGACCACTTTCCAAGTGAGGAACTTCAACTCCACCTTCTGTAAAGGTTCAAACCAATGTGATTGAAGGAACTGCAACACCATGTTAAGATCCCATGGTGCTACAGGGGGCACAAATGGGGGTTGGATGTGCAACACACCTTTCACGAAAGTCTGAACTTCTGGAAGGGAGGCCAATTGTTTTTGAAAGAAAACAAATAAGGCTGAAATCTGTACTTTAATTGAGCCCGACTTTAGGCCTACATCCACACCAGACAGTAGAAAGTGGAGAAAACGCCCTAGCTGGAATTCTTCCCTAGAAGCCTTCTTGGATTCGCACCAAGACACATATTTTCTCCAAATACGGTGGTAATGTTTCGACATTACTCTTTTCCTGGCCTGAAGAAGCGTGGGAATGACTTCACTGGGAATACCTTTTTGAGCTAGGATTTGGCATTAAACCGCCATGCCGTCAAACATAGCCGCGGTAAGTCTTGATACACGCACGGCCCCTGTTGTAACAGGTCCTCGCGTAGAGGAAGAGGCCAGGGATCTCCTATGAGTAATTCCTGAAGATCTGGATACCAAGCCCTCCTTGGCCAGTCTGGGATAATGAGGATCGCTTGAATCTTTGTTCTTCTTATGATCTTTAGAACTTTTGGAATGAGCGGAAGTGGAGGGAATACATACACCGACTGAAACACCCATGGTGTCACCAGAGCATCCACTGCTATTGCTTGAGAATCCCTCGACCTGGAACAATATCTCGGAAGCTTCTTGTTGAGCCGAGAGGCTATCATGTCTATTTGAGAAATTCCCCAATGACTTGTCACTTCTGTGAAGACTTCTTGATGGAGGCCCCACTCTCCTGGATGGAGATCGTGTCTGCTGAGGAAGTCTGCCTCCCAGTTGTCCACTCCTGGAATGAAGATCGCTGACAGAGCGCTTGTATGAATCTCCGCCCAGCGGAGAACCTTTGTGGCTTCTGCCATTGCCGCTCTGCTGTTTGTTCCGCCCTGGCGGTTTACGTGCACTACTGCAGTAATATTGTCCGACTGGATCAGTACGGGTCGATTGTACAAGGCCGTTGTAAATGGCCCTTAACTCCAGAACGTTTATGTGAAGACAAGTTTCCTGGCTTGACCATCTTCCTTGGAAGTTTTTCCCCGTGTGACTACTCCCCAGCCTTGGAGACTTGCATCCGTGGTCACTAGGATCCAGTCCTGGATCCCGAACCTGCGCCCCTCCAGGAGGTGAGAACTGTGCAGCCACCACAGGAGTGATATTCTGGTCTTGGATGACAGGATTATCCTTTGGTGCATGTGCAGGTGGGATCCGGACCACTTGTCCAGCAAGTCCCACTGAAACACTCTGGCATGAAATCTGCCAAACTGAATGGCCTCGTAGGCTGCAACCATCTTCCCCAGCAACCGAGAGCATTGATGGATTGACACTCTTGCTGGTTTCAGAATTTTAGTGTTCACTCTAGGTGTCTTTCACAGGGCGCTGCGCCCTGCCCCTTTTTTAGACACCTGAATCACACTGCAGTAATCACACTGTCTCCCTGCATGAGAGACAGAGACCTCCGGGGCCCGCCCCGTTCCGTCCCGCCCCGCACGCCCACCTCGTCCGCCTCGTCCCGTCCGTCCTTAGCTGCCAGCTGCCGCAGCTCCCCTCCTCTGCGAGAGACAGGAGGGCTGGGTTTGCCTCTCCCGCCAAGGCAAACTCAGCCCTCCCTCCTCTGTGTACAAGGATCAGTGTGGTGGCCATTTTCAACTAGCTCTTCATTCCATGAGTGGACAACTGGGAAGCAGACTTCCTCAGCAGACACGATCTCCATCCAGGAGAGTGGGGCCTCCATCAAGAAGTCTTCACAGAAGTAACAAGTCATTGGCGGTTTACATGCGCTACTGCAGTAATATTGTCCGACTGGATCAGTATGGGTCAATTGCGAAGATGTTCCGCTTGTACAAGGCCGTTGTAAATGGCCCTTAACTCCAGAACGTTTATGTGAAGACAAGTTTCCTGGCTTGACCATCTTCCTTGGAAGTTTTCCCCATGTGACTACTCCCCAGCCTCGGAGACTTGCATTCATGGTCACTAGGATCCAGTCCTGGATCCCGAACCTGCGCCCCTCCAGGAGGTGAGAACTGTACAGGAGTGATATTCTGGTCTTGGATGACAGGATTATCCTTCGGTGCATGTGCAGGTGGGATCCGGACCACTTGTAAAGCAAGTCCCACTGAAACACTCTGGCATGAAATCTGCCAAACTGAATGGCCTCGTAGGCTGCAACCATCTTCCCCAGCAACCGAGTGCATTGATGGATTGACACTCTTGCTGGTTTCAGAATTTTAGTGTTCACTCTAGGTGTCTTTTACAGGGTGCTGCACCCTGCCCCTTTTTTAGACACCTGAATGCTGCCCTGCCCATTTGTATGCACCCTCCTGCCCCACACTTTGCTGCCCGCTGGACCCCGCCACGCCGCCGGACACATTAAGTACACTGCAGTAATCACACTGCAGTAATCACACTTTCTCCCTGCATGAGAGACAGAGACCTCCGGGGCCCGCCCCGTCCCGCCCCGCCCACCCACCTCGTCCACCTCGTCCCGCCCGTCCTTAGCTGTCAGCCGCCGCAGCTCCCCTCATCTGCGAGAGACAGGAGGGCTGGGTTTGCCTCTCCCGCCAAGGCAAACCCAGCCCTCCCTCCTCGGTTTACAAGGATCAGTGTGGTGGCCATTTTCAACTAGCTCCGCGGTGTGTGAGGGGGGACCAGCACGATCAACTCCCACAGCATCAGCCCCCAGTAAGTAAAATTGGCAGAAAAAAAAGCGGAGATCAAAATGTGCCCTACCTGGTGCAGTGTGTCTCAGTGCTGTCTACCTGGTGCAATGTTTCCCAGTGCTCTCTACCTGATGCAATGTTTCTCAGTGCTCTCTACCTGGTGCAATGTTTCCCAGTGCTCTCTACCTGGTGCAATGTTTCTCAGTGCTCTCTACCTGGTGCAATGTTTCTCAGTGCTCTCTACCTGGTGCAATGTTTCTCAGTGCTCTCTACCTGGTGCAATGTTTCTCAGTGCTCTCTACCTAGTGCAATGTTTCTCAGTGCTCTCTACCTAGTGCAATGTTTCTCAGTGCTCTCTACCTGGTGCAATGTGTATAACATGCTCTGCCTGGCGCAAAGTGTAGAATGTGTTCTATATCTGGCGCAATATGTATAACGTGCTCTACCTGTCTCAGTGTGTATAGGAGGTTCTACCTGGTGCAGTGTGTATTAGCTGCACTACTGTGTGGTGTAATGTGAATTGCCACTATTATGTGGCCATGCCCCTTCCCCACGAAAAACAACGCCCCTAGATTTTTGCTGCGAGCCGATTCTTTAACATGTGGGAATGGGAGGACCAAGCATTATAGTATGTACCTAATTTTGCCCTTCTAACTGAAAAATGTGCCCTCCCGAATGAAAAATGTGCCCTACCCGTGATCAGCACCCTGCCCTAAAAAAATCCTATAGTGAACACTAGAATTTGTTTGACCAGACTCTAAAGTTCCAGAGCCTTTTCCACTGGAAAAAATCCTCTCTGTAGTTCTGTGTCCAGTATCATTCCCAAAAACGACAACCGTGTCGTCGGAATCAACTGTGATTTTGGCAAGTTTAGGAGCAATGTATAGGGGTTATACCGCACAGAGTAAATAGAATAAGCAGTAGATAATCATATTACCAAAATACACTGATGAGAGAGAGAAAAAATATTTTCCTCTCAATCTTAAATTTGGTGGTGCAGGGTGAGTCAGTAATGAAACATACAACAAAGAAGGAGAAAAGAAGACTCTTTTGTGGGTGCACTCTTATATAATTGTGAAAGTATCAAAACGATATTGGTTCAAATGTAATATTTATTAGTAACAGAAATAAGACACATAGTAGTTGAATATACAGGTAAGGAAATAAAAGAAAATAAACATTGGAACCGGTAATACTGATATTGATGTCCAATAGTGGTCACAAGCTGTCTGGGTAAAGTCAAAATTTCAAATGTATGGTCAATCCATAGATTAGTCTCAACTAACTGCCTGAAATGTATAGTCTTAAAGTGATGCAGACTGATGGGCACTTAGAGCCTCAGTAATGGCTAAGATTGTAAATACGGTCAGCTATATTCCCTGCAATTGGCGTTAAGATGAGGGTAGAATGCAGATTGAATAAAGGAAAGATGAATCTGCTGTCAGTGTTAGACACTGAGCCTGGCCGCCCAAGATTTTCTACTAAACCGAGTATTCCTCAAGAGTCTCCCACTCGAGTACTGACAAGATCGGAAGGATTTGGGCGTTACCAGTGTGG
This sequence comes from Pseudophryne corroboree, assembly GCF_028390025.1. Lineage (NCBI taxonomy): Eukaryota > Metazoa > Chordata > Amphibia > Anura > Myobatrachidae > Pseudophryne > Pseudophryne corroboree. Next base: position 208,095,186 of record NC_086451.1, read on the forward strand.
TATGATAGTAGAAAATTTGTAATATTGCTCTGGAATCACTGATGAGAGTTCATGAATCACATAAAGTATTAGAAATAGTACTCAATAAGAAAGAAAAGGAAGGAGCAGTGAAAGGGGGATCTGCTGCCAATGTTAGACAGGGGTAAAATACCCCTGGATCAATTGTGAGAGTCCCGAAATTATAGCAATAGTTGGAAGAAAAGGTTCTCAATGAAACAGTCGTTCCCAATGATTGAAAAATTAATGGCTGCTTAATATATTATGATACAAGATGCCAGATGTAAATATCAAATAGTGAATATGGCCACAGGTAAATCACTGGGTGGCAGCCATATAAAAGGAAAAAAGGAAAAAAGGACAACACTGTTAACAGTTAATAAAATGTAATAAATTGTATCGTTAACAATATCTGCATCTCAGGTGCATACCATAATTGACATGCAGAAAAAGGAAAAAACAGTATCAAGAAATGTAGTAGTCAAATATATAATAGATCATTACCTCCATATTAAAACGTAATATCAGTAAAACGTAATATCAGTATGGACATCAATATCAGTATTACCGGTTCTGATTAGTGATGTGCACCGGAAAATTTTCGGGTTTTGAGTTTTGGTTTTGGATTCGGTTCAGCGGCCTTGTTTTGGATTCGGACGCGTTTTGGCAAAATCTCCCTGAAAATTGTATGTCGGATTCGGGTGGGTTTTTTTTACAAAAACCCCTCAAAAACAGCTTAAATCATAGAATTTGGAGGTCATTTTGATCCCATAGTATTATTAACCTCAATAACCATAATTTCCACTAATTTTCAGTCTATTCTGAACACGTCACACCTCACAATATTATTTTTAGTCCTAAAATTTGCACCGAGGTCGCTGGATGGCTAAGCTAAGTGACCCAAGTGGCCGACACAAACACTTGGCCCATCTAGGAGTGGCACTGCAGTGTCAGACAGGATGGCAGATTTAAAAAATAGTCCCCAAACAGCACATGATGCAAAGAAAAAAAGAGGTGCAATAAGTAGGGCCGTCTTTTCGTATGGGCTCAATGGGCCCTAGGCTGATAGCTGAGGATCCCCTCTTTCCAGGGGTACCAGATTTTTGAAAATCGGCCTTGGGGAACCGGAGATATCCAACGTGAAAGCAGTGGTCCCCATCCGAGCCTGTTATTTGCTCTTCCCAGCCAGATATCTCAGGTTCTGTCTGACATAGAGTTTTTCTGAGGGTACAATCCAAAAGCTGGGACTCTCCCCTTTTTCTGGACACTGGCAGCTTGTCTCTGCTGTGCCCAGAACCAGAGATATCAGCCTTCCAACAGCTGGTCCCCCAGAACCTACTGAAAGGTGGGCTCTCTAGTTTTTTTTATCCCATTCAAAGCTAAGAAATATATTTTCAGGAACTTGAGATATCTGCAGTCAAGCAAGCTGCCCTCCCACCAGAAAATGATGAATAGTAAGCCCACTCCACTATCCACCCCTCCCCTGCGTATTAAACATCCCTTACCACCCTGGAAGTCATGTACCAGGGCACCTTCATTCAGCCCAATACCCCCCTCTACAGTTTAGTGTTCTTCCTCCCACCCCATCTGTGCAGTAAAGGAGTAATTAGCAGAAATTACTGCTCCAAGTCCTACATGCTGAGTGGAAGATAGAACACACCCTACCGCCCGCGGAACATCAAAGCTGCCGCTGATAGCACATCCCACCCCTACCACTGGAGGATGGGTAGGGGGCCCAATGCATTGCTGTGCCCAGGGGCCTACACTGCCGTTAAGACGGCCCTGGCAATGAGGTAGCTGTGTGACTAAGCTAAGCGACCCAAGTGGCCGACACAAACACTTGGCCCATCTAGGAGTGGCACTGCAGTGTCAGACAGGATGGCAGATTTAAAAAATAGTCCCCAAACAGCACATGATGCAGAGAAAAAAAGAGGCGCACCAAGGTCGCTGTGTGACTAAGCTAAGCGACACAAGTGGCCAACACAAACACCTGGCCCATCTAGGAGTGGCACTGCAGTGTCAGGCAGGATGGCACTTCAAAAAAATAGTCCCCAAATAGCACATGATGCAAAGAAAAAAAGAGGCGCACCAAGGTCGCTGTGTAACTAAGCTAAGCGACACAAGTGGCCGACACAAACACCTGGCCCATCTAGGAGTGACACTGCAGTGTCAGACAGGATGGCACTTAAAAAAATAGTCCCCAAACAGCACATGATGCAAAGAAAAAAAGAGGTGCACCAAGGTCGCTGGATGGCTAAGCTAAGCGACCCAAGTGGCCGACACAAACACCTGGCCCATCTAGGAGTGGCACTGCAGATTCAGACAGGATGGCAGATTTAAAAAATAGTCCCCAAACAGCACATGATGCAAAGAAAAAAAAGAGGTGCAATGAGGTAGCTGTGTGGCTAAGCTAAGCGACCCAAGTGTCTGACACAAACACCTGGCCCATGTAGGAGTGGCACTGCAGTTTTCTAGCGAGAGGATGAGTACTTCTATCCTCATGTGAATCTGAACCACAAGCCATGAACATAGGCCAGGGCCTCAGCCGTTCCTTGCCACTCCGTGTCGTAAATGGCATATTGGCAAGTTTACGCTTCTCATCAGACGTTTTTAATTTTGATTTTTGGGTCATTTTACTGAACTTTTCTAGTATACTTGATGACACAGAGGTAGAGCAGTGGACTACTATACCGTACTGCTATAAATATACTGGTGGTCAGCAAAATTCTGCACTGTCCTCCTACTATATATACTGTGCACAACTAAAATGCAGCACAGGTATGGATGGATAATATACTTGATGACACAGAGGTAGGTAGAGCAGTGGACTATTGTACCATACTGCTATATATATATATATATATATATATATATATACTGGTGGTCACAGCAACATTCTGCACTGTCCCATCCTACTATATACTGTGCACAACTAAAATGCAGCACAGGTATGGATGCATAGTATACTTGACGACACAGAGGTAGGTAGAGCAGTGGACTACTGTACCGTACTGCTATATATATACTGGTGGTCACAGCAACATTCTGCACTGTCCCCTCCTACTAAATACTGCGCACAACTAAAATGCAGCACAGGTTTAGATGCAGAGTATACTTGAGGACACAGAGGTAGGTAGAGCAGTGGACTATTGTACCGTACTGCTATATATATACTGGTGGTCACAGCAACATTCTGCACTGTCCCCTCCTACTATATACTGCACACAACTAAAATGCAGCACAGGTATGGATGGATAGCATACTTGATGACACAGAGATAGGTAGAGCAGTGGACTACTGTGCCGTACTGCTATATATATATATATACTGGTGGTCACAGCAACATTCTGCACTGTCCCCTCCTACTATATACTGCGCACAACTAAAATGCAGCACAGGTATGGATGCATAGTATACTTTACGACACAGAGGTAGAGCAGTGGACTACTGTACCGTACTGCTATATATATACTGGTGGTCACAGCAACATTCTGCACTGTCCCCTCCTACTATATACTGTGCACAACTAAAATGCAGCACAGGTATGGATGCATAGTATACTTGACGACACAGAGGTAGAGCAGTGGACTACTGTACCGTACTGCTATATATATACTGGTGGTCACAGCAACATTCTGCACTGTCCCCTCCTACTATATATACTGCGCACAACTGAAATGCAGCACAGGTATGGATGCATAGTATACTTGACGACACAGAGGTAGGTAGAGCAGTGGACTACTGTAGTGTACTGCTATATATATACTGGTGGTCAGCAAAATTCTGCACTGTCCTCCTACTATGTATACTGCGCACAACTAAAATGCAGCACAGGTATGGATGGATAGTATTCTTGATGACACAGAGGTAGGTAGAGCAGTGGACTACTGTACCGTACTGCTATATAATACTGGTGGTCAGCAAAATTCTGCACTGTCATCCTACTATATACTACAATGCAGCACAGATATGGAGCATTTTTCAGGCAGAGAACGTAGATATTTTCAGCACACTGAGCACAGATATTTGCAAGCACACTAAGCACAGATATTTGCAGCACGCTGAGCAGATATTTGCAGCACACTGAACACAGAAACTGAGAGAACGATGCACTTCCTCTCGCTATCATCTCCAATGCACAAGTGAAAATGGCAGTGACGCGCGGCTCCTTATATAGAATACGAATCTCGCGAGAATCCGACAGTGGGATGATGACGTTCGGGCGCGCGTTAACCGAGCAAGGCGGGAGGATCCAAGGCTATACCACTGGACTGGATTTAAACGGCAGTACCACTGGACTTATACGGCAGTACTACTGGACTTATATGGCAGTATCACTGGACTTATATAGCAGTACCACTGGAATTTAATGGCAGTACCCCTGGATTCATACAGCAGTACCACTGGACGTATATGGTAGTATCATTAGAATTATATGGCAGTACCACTGGAGTTATACTGCAGTCCCACTTGACTGGGTTTATATGGAAGTAGCACTGGACTTATATGGCAGTATCACTGGACTTATATGGCACTGCCACTGGACACTGGACTGGATTTATACAGCAGTACCACTTGATTTATACGGATATACCACTGGACATATATGGCAGTATTACTGGAATTATATGGCAGTAACACTGGACTGGATTTATACGACAGTACCACTGGACTTATACAGCAGTACCACAGGGCATATACAGTAGTATCATTGGACTTATACGGCAGTACCACTGGATATATACGGCAGTACCACTGGACTTATACGGCAGTACCACTGGATTTATACAGCAGTATCACTGGAATTATATGGCAGTACCACTGGACTGGATTTATACGGCAGTACCACTGGACTTATACAGCAGTACCACTGGACATATACAGCAGTATCATTGGACTTATACGGCGGTACCAATGGATTTATACGGCAGTATCACTGGAATTATATAGAAGTACCACTGGATTTGGCCGGCAGTACCACTGGACTTATAAGGCATTACCACTGGATTTAAACGGCAGTATAACTGGAATTATATGGAAGTACCACTGGACTTATATGGCAGTACTACTGGACTTATACGGCAGTACCACTGGACTTATACGACAGTATCACTGGAATTATATGGCAGTACCACTGGACATATACGGCAGTACCACTGGATTCATAAGGCAGTACCACTGGATATATATGGCATTATCACTGGAATTATATGGCAGTACCACTGAACTTATACGGCAGTAACACTGGACTGGTTTTATATGGCAGTAGCACTGTATTTGAATGGCAGTATTGCTGGACTTATACGGCAGTACCACTGGACATACTGTATTTGGCAGTATCACTGGAATTTTATGGCAGTGCCACTGGATTTATATGGCACTACCACTGGATTTATAAAGCAGTACTACTGGACTTAAATGGCATTACCACTGGACTTATATGGCATTATCATTGAAATTATATGTCAGTACCACTGGACTTATATGGCAGTACCACTGGATTGATACGGTAGTACCTCTGGACATATACAGCATTATCACTGGAATTATATGGCAGTACCAATGGACTGGATTTATATGGCAGTAGCACTGGACTTATATTGCAGGACCACTGGACTGGATTTATACGGCAGTACCACTGGACTTATACGGCAGTACCACTGGACTTATACGGTAGTACCACAGGACTGGTTTTATATGGCAGTAGCACTGGATTTGAATGGCAGTATTGCTGGACTTATACGGCAGTACCACTGGACATACTGTATTTGGCAGTATCACTGGAATTTTATGGAAGTACCAATGGATTTATATGGCACTACCACTGGATTTATACGGCAGTACTACTGGACTTAAATGGCATTACCACTGGACTTATATGGCATTAGCACTGAAATTATATGTCAGTACCACTGGACATATATGGTAGTACCACTGGATTGATCCAGCAGTACCTCTGGACATTTACAGCAGTATCACTGGAATTATATGGCAGTACCAATGGACTGGATTTATATGGCAGTAGCACTGGACTTATATGGCAGTACCACTGGACTGTATTTATACAGCAGTATCACTGGACTTATACGTCAGTACTACTGGACACATATGGCAGTATCACTGGAATTATATGACAGTACCAATGGACTGGATTCACATGGCAGTAGCACTGGACTTATGCGGCCGTACCACTGGACTTATACGACAGTATCACTGGACATATACGGCAGTTTCACTGGAATTATATGGCAGTACCACTGGATTAATGCAGCAGTACCACTGGACTATATTTTTATACGTCAGTACCTCTGGATTTATACGGCAGTACCACTGGATTTATACGGCAGTACCACTGGATTTATACGTCAGTACCACTGGACTTTTATGGCAGTATCACTGGAATTATATGGCATTACCATTGACATTATATGGCAGTACCAATGGATTTATATGGAAGTACCACTGGACATATACAGCAGTATCACTGAAATTATATGGCAGTACCAATGGACTTATATGGCTGTACCACTGGACTGGATTTATATGGCAGTAGCACTGGACTTAAATGTCAGTACCACTGGACTAAATTTATACGGCAATACCACTGGACTTAAATGGCATTACCACTGGACTTATATGGCAGTATCACTGAAATGATAAGTTAGTACCACTGGACTTATATGGCAGTACCACTGGATTGATACGTTAGTACCACTGGACATATACGGCAGTATTACTTGAATTATATGGCAGTAACACTGGACTGGATTTATATTGCAGTACCACTGGACTTATACTGCAGGACCACTGGACTGGATTTATACGGCAGTATCACTGGACTTATATCATCAGTACTACTGGACACATATGGCAGTATCACTGGAATTATATGGCAGTACCACTGGACTGGATTTATATGACAGTAGCACTGGACTTATACAGCAGTACCACTGGACTTATACCGCAGTACCACTGGACATATACGGCAATATCTCTGGAAATATATGGCAGTACCACTGGATTTATATGGCAGTACCACTGTACTTATACGGCAGTATCACTGGACTTATATGGCAGTATCACTGGAATTATATGGCAGTGTCACTGGATTTATACAGCAGTACCACTCGACTGGATTTATATGGCAGTACCACTGGACTTATATTGCAATACTACTGGACTGGATTTATACTGCAATATCAATGGACTTATATGACAGTACCACTGGAACCTGGACTTGATTTATATGGCAATACCACTGAATTTATATGCAGTATCACTGGACATATACGGCAGTATCACTGGAATTATATGGCAGTACCGCTGGATTTATACAGCAGTAAAACTAGACTGGATTTATACGTCAGTACTACTGGACTTATATGGCCGTACCACTGGATTTATACGGCAGTATCACTGGAATTATATGGCAGTACCACTGGTATTTATACAGCAGTAACACTAGACTGGATTTATAAGTCCGTACCACTGGACTTATACAGCAGTACCACTGGACTTATACAGCAATACCACTGGATTTATACGGCAGTACCACTGGATTTATACGGCAGTACCACTGGAATTTTACGGCAGTATCACTGGAATTATATGGCATTGCCATTGAAATTATATTGGAGTTCCACTGGATTTATACGGAAGTGCCACTGGATATATACGGCAGTATCACTGAAATTATATGTCAGTACCACTGGACTTATATGGCAGTACCACTGGACTGGATTTATATGGCAGTAGCACTGGACTTATATGTCAGAACCACTGGACTAGATTAATACAGCAGTACCACTGGACTTATATGGCAGTATCACTGGAATTATATGGCAGTACCACTGGAATTTAACAGCAATACCCCTGGATTCATACAAAAGTACCACTGGACATATATGGTAATATCATAAGAATTATATGGCAGAACCACTGGAGTTATATGGCAGTACCACTGGACTGGGTTTATATGGCAGTAGCACTGGACTTATATGGTAGTATCACTGGACTTATTTGGCAGTGCCACTGGACACTGGACTGGATTTATACAGCAGTACCATTGGATTTATATGGATGTACCACTGGACATATATGGCAGTATTATTGGAATTATAAGGCAGTAACACTGGACTGGATTTATACAGCAGTACCACTGGACATATACTGCAGTATCATTGGACTTATACTGCAGTACCACTGGATTTATACGGCAGTACCACTGGACTTATATGGCAGTACCACTGGACTTATACGGCAGTATCAATGGAATTATATGGCAGTACCATTGGACTGGATTTATACGGCAGTACCACTGGACTTATACAGCAGTACCATTGAACATATACAGCAGTATCATTGGACTTATACGCAGTACCACTGGATTTATACGGCAGTTTCTCTGGAATTATATGGAAGTACTACTGGATTTGTACGGCAGTACCACTGGACTTATACGGCATTACCACTGCACTTATACGGCAGTACCACTGGACTTATATGGCAGCATCACTGAAATTATATGACAGTACCACTGGATTGATACGGCAGTGCCTCTGGACATATACGGCAGCATTACTGGAATTATATGTCAGTACCACTGTACTGAAATGGCAGTACCACTGGATTGATACAGCAGTACCTCTGGACATATTCGGCAGTATCTCTGTAATTATATGGCAGTACCACTGGATTTATATGGCAGTACAACTGGACTGGACTTATATGGCAGTAGCACTGGACTTATTTGTCAGTACCACTGGACTGGATTTATACGGCAATACCACTGGACTTAAATGGCATTACCACTGGACTTATATGGCAGTGTCACTGAAATTATAAGTCAGTACCACTGGACTTATATTGCAGTACCATTGGATTAATACATTAGTACCACTGGACATATACGGCAGTATTACTGGAATTATATGGCAGTAACACTGGACTGGATTTATATGGCAGTACCACTGGACTTATATTGCAGTACCACTGGACTGGATTTATATGGCAGTAGCACTGGACTTATACGGCAGTACCACTGGACTTATGCCGCAGTACCACTGGACATATACGGCAATATCTCTGGAATTTTTATGGCAGTACCACTGGATTTATATGGCAGTACCACTGTACTTATACGGCAGTATCACTGGACTTATATGGCAGTATCACTGGACTTAGACAGCAGTACCACTCAACTGGATTTATATGGCAGTACCACTTGACTTATATTGCAATACCACTGGACTGGATTTATACTGCAATATCAATGGACTTATATGACAGTACCACTGGAACCTGGACTGGATTTATATGGCAATACCACTGAATTTATATGCAGTATCACTGGACATAAACGGCAGTATCACTGGAATTATATGGCAGTACCACTGGATTTATACAGCAGTTAAACTGGACTGGATTTATACGTCAGTACTACTGGACTTATATGGCAGTACCACTGGACTTATACGGCAGTATAACTGGACTTTTATGGCAGTATCACTGGAATTATATGGCATTACCATTGACATTATATGGCAGTACCAATGGATTTATATGGAAGTACCACTGGACATATACGGCAGTATCACTGAAATTATATGGCAGTACCAATGGACTTATATGGCTGTACCACTGGACTGGATTTATATGGCAGTAGCACTGGACTTAAATGTCAGTACCACTGGACTAAATTTATACGGCAATACCACTGGACTTAAATGGCATTACCACTGGACTTATATGGCAGTATCACTGAAATGATAAGTTAGTACCACTGGACTTATATGGCAGTACCACTGGATTGATACGTTAGTACCACTGGACATATACGGCAGTATTACTTGAATTATATGGCAGTAACACTGGACTGGATTTATATTGCAGTACCACTGGACTTATATTGCAGGACCACTGGACTGGATTTATACGGCAGTATCACTGGACTTATATCATCAGTACTACTGGACACATATGGCAGTATCACTGGAATTATATGGCAGTACCACTGGACTGGATTTATATGACAGTAGCACTGGACTTATACAGCAGTACCACTGGACTTATACCGCAGTACCACTGGACATATACGGCAATATCTCTGGAAATATATGGCAGTACCACTGGATTTATATGGCAGTACCACTGTACTTATACGGCAGTATCACTGAACTTATATGGCAGTATCACTGGAATTATATGGCAGTGTCACTGGATTTATACAGCAGTACCACTCGACTGGATTTATATGGCAGTACTACTGGACATATATTGCAATACTACTGGACTGGATTTATACTGCAATATCAATGGACTTATATGACAGTACCACTGGAACCTGGACTTGATTTATATGGCAATACCACTGAATTTATATGCAGTATCACTGGACATATACGGTAGTATCACTGGAATTATATGGCAGTACCGCTGGATTTATACAGCAGTAAAACTAGACTGGATTTATACGTCAGTGGATTTATACGGCAGTATCACTGGAATTATATGGCAGTACCACTGGTATTTATACAGCAGTAACACTAGACTGGATTTATAAGTCCGTACCACTGGACTTATACAGCAGTACCACTGGACTTATACAGCAATACCACTGGATTTATACGGCAGTACCACTGGATTTATATGGCAGTACCACTGGAATTTTACGGCAGTATCACTGGAATTATATGGCATTGCCATTGAAATTATATTGGAGTTCCACTGGATTTATACGGAAGTGCCACTGGATATATACGGCAGTATCACTGAAATTATATGTCAGTACCACTGGACTTATATGGCAGTACCACTGGACTGGATTTATATGGCAGTAGCACTGGACTTATATGTCAGAACCACTGGACTAGATTAATACAGCAGTACCACTGGACTTATATGGCAGTATCACTGGAATTATATGGCAGTACCACTGGAATTTAACAGCAATACCCCTGGATTCATACAAAAGTACCACTGGACATATATGGTAATATCATAAGAATTATATGGCAGAACCACTGGAGTTATATGGCAGTACCACTGGACTGGGTTTATATGGCAGTAGCACTGGACTTATATGGTAGTATCACTGGACTTATTTGGCAGTGCCACTGGACTGGATTTATACAGCAGTACCATTGGATTTATATGGATGTACCACTGGACATATATGGCAGTATTATTGGAATTATAAGGCAGTAACACTGGACTGGATTTATACAACAGTACCACTGGATTTATACAGCAGTACCACTGGACATATACTGCAGTATCATTGGACTTATACTGCAGTACCACTGGATTTATACGGCAGTACCACTGGACTTATATGGCAGTACCACTGGACTTATACGGCAGTATCAATGGAATTATATGGCAGTACCATTGGACTGGATTTATACGGCAGTACCACTGGACTTATACAGCAGTACCATTGGACATATACAGCAGTATCATTGGACTTATACGCAGTACCACTGGATTTATATGGCAGTTTCACTGGAATTATATGGAAGTACTACTGGATTTGTACGGCAGTACCACTGGACTTATACGGCATTACCACTGCACTTATACGGCAGTACCACTGGACTTATAAGGCAGTATCACTGAAATTATATGACAGTACCACTGGATTTATACGGCAGTGCCTCTGGACATATACGGCAGCATTACTGGAATTATATGTCAGTACCACTGTACTGAAATGGCAGTACCACTGGATTGATACAGCAGTACCTCTGGATATATTCGGCAGTATCTCTGTAATTATATGGCAGTACCACTGGATTTATATGGCAGTACAACTGGACTGGACTTATATGGCAGTAGCACTGGACTTATTTGTCAGTACCACTGGACTGGATTTATACGGCAATACCACTGGACTTAAATGGCATTACCACTGGACTTATATGGCAGTGTCACTGAAATTATAAGTCAGTACCACTGGACTTATATGGCATTACCATTGGATTGATACATTAGTACCACTGGACATAGACGGCAGTATTACTGGAATTATATGGCAGTAACACTGGACTGGATTTATATGGCAGTACCACTGGACTTATATTGCAGTACCACTGGACTGGATTTATATGGCAGTAGCACTGGACTTATACGGCAGTACCACTGGACTTATGCCGCAGTACCACTGGACATATACGGCAATATCTCTGGAATTTTTATGGCAGTACCACTGGATTTATATGGCAGTACCACTGTACTTATACGGCAGTATCACTGGACTTATATGGCAGTATCACTGGACTTATACAGCAGTACCACTCAACTGGATTTATATGGCAGTACCACTTGACTTATATTGCAATACCACTGGACTGGATTTATACTGCAATATCAATGGACTTATATGACAGTACCACTGGAACCTGGACTGGATTTATATGGCAATACCACTGAATTTATATGCAGTATCACTGGACATATACGGCAGTATCACTGGAATTATATGGCAGTACCACTGGATTTATACAGCAGTTAAACTGGACTGGATTTATACGTCAGTACTACTGGACTTATATGGCAGTACCACTGGACTTATACGGCAGTATCACTGGAATTATATGGCAGTACCACTGGTATTTACACAGCAGTACCACTGGACTGGATTTATAAGTACGTACCACTGGACTTATACAGCAGTACCACTGGACTTATACAGCAATACCACTGGATTTATACGGCAGTACCACTGGATTTATACGGCAGTACCACTGGACTTTTACGGCAGTATCACTGGAATTGTATGGCATTACCATTGAAATTATATGGCAGTACCACTGGATTTATACGTAAGTACCACTGGACATATACGGCAGTATCACTGAAATTATATGGCAGTACAACTGTACTTATATGGCAGTACCACTGGACTGGATTTATATAGCAGTAGCACTGGACTTATATGTCAGAACCACTGGACTAGATTAATACAGCAGTACCACTGGACTTATAAGGCAGTACCACTGGACTTATATGGCAGTATCACTGGAATTATATGGCAGTACGACTGGAATTTAACAGCAGTACCCCTGGATTCATACAACAGTACCACTGGACATATATGGTAGTATCAATAGTGTACAAAAAGGGTGCCAATAGCGCTACAACCTGAATATTCTATAACCAGATATCCCTGAGATGGGAGAACATAAGTTACACATGAAATAGTGCAAAACAAATGATTAAAATTATTAAAAATTAATTAAAACACTCCCAGAGTTAACGGTGTCGCAACCAGATTTCAAAATGTCCAATTCCCAAAGGAACTTAGTTTTCAAAATTGTTCTAGTGGTAAATCAGTTGCGCCTTCAGTGTTTGTAAATAAATCGTTGCAAATCCTTAAGTGATAATTAGAGTGTGCGTACCAGACATATGTAGAACAATCGCCTTGTTTAAGGTATCTTTGCATCTGGATGTTCCTTACTCGTACTGATTCTCCGTTCCCATCCGTCCAGGCATTGGTGTGGAGTTTGTACGTATATGCAAAAAAATGTGTCAGAATTCTGCTCTTAAAAAGTGACTTGGTGCTGTATTTCGTGCAACTTTAGCAGTAAAGTGAATATGTGCAAAGAAAGTGCTGCAAGTGCTTGTTATAAATATATGAATAAAAATTTAAATAAAAATAAATATAAATAAGACTATATATTTTATTTTACTGGCAGTGTGCTAATTCCCTTAGGTAATGTGCTTATATACCATTTATCAAGGGTGCAACACCATATAGCTCAGTATTCAAAGGAGGCACTTACATCTGGAGTTGAAATGACTCTCCATCTTGCGCAAGATGGAGAGCTGGAAGTCCGCAGGTATATAAGTCTGATGACGGAATGATGGCAGCATCTTACTAAGTCATTTCAACTCCAGATGTAAGTGCCTCCTTTGAATACTGAGCTATATGGTGTTGCACCCTTGATAAATGGTATATAAGCACATTACCTAAGGGAATTAGCACACTGCCAGTAAAATAAAATATATAGTCTTATTTATATTTATTTTTATTTAAATTTTTATTCATATATTTATAACAAGCACTTGCAGCACTTTCTTTGCACATATTCACTTTACTGCTAAAGTTGCACGAAATACAGCACCAAGTCACTTTTTAAGAGCTGAATTCTGACACATTTTTTTGCATATACGTACAAACTCCACACCAATGCCTGGACGGATGGGAACGGTAGTATCAATAGAATTATATGGCAGTACCACTGGAGTTATATGGCAGTACCACTGGACTGGGTTTATATGGCAGTAGCACTGGACTTATATGGCAGTTTCACTGGACTTATATGGCAGTGCCACTGGACACTGGACTAGATTTATACAGCAGTACCACTGGATTTATACGGATGTACCACTGGACATATATGGCAGTATTACTGGAATTATATGGCAGTAACATTGGACTGGATTTATACAACAGTACCACTGGATTTATACAGCAGTACCACTGGACATATACAGCAGTATCATTGGACTTATACTGCAGTACCACTGGATTTATACGACAGTACCACTGGACTCATATGGCAGTATCACTGGAATTATATGGCAGTACCACTGGACTGGATTTATACGGCAGTACCACTGGATTTATACTTCAGTACCATTGGACATATACAGCAGTATCATTGGACATATACAGCAGTATCACTGGAATTATATGGAAGTACCACTGGATTTGTACAGCAGTACCACTGGATTTATACAGCATTACCACTGGACTTATACGGCAGTACCACTGGACTTATACGGCAGTACCACTGGACTTATATGGCAGTATCACTGAAATATGTCAGTACCACTGGACTTATACGGCAGTACCTCTGGACATATACAGCAGTTTTACTGGAATTATATGTCAGTACCACTGGACTTATATGGCAATACCACTGGATTGATACAGCAGTACCTCTGGACATATTCGGCAGTATCTATGGAATTATATGGCAGTACCACTGGATTTATATGGCAGTACCACTGGACTTATATTGCAGTATCACTGGACTTATACGCAGTATCACTGGAATTAAATGTCAGTACCACTGGAGTTATATGGCAGTAACACTGGACTGGATTTATATGGCAGTACTACTGGACTTATATGGCAATACCACTGGACTGGATTTATACGGCAGTATCACTGGATTTATACGGCAGTACCACTGGACACTGGACTGGATTTATATGGCCTTACTACTGGACTTATATGGCAATACCACTGGACTGGATTTATACGGCAGTATCACTGGATTTAAACGGCAGTACCACTGGACACTGGACTGGATTTATAAGCCAGTACCACTGGATTTATACAGCAGTGCTACAGGACATACAGGGCAGTATTACTGGAGTTATAAGGCAGTACCACTGGACTTATATAGCAGTACCACTGGACTGGATTTATACGGCAGTACCATTGGACTTATACGGCAGTACCACTGGACTTATACGGCAGTACCATTGGACTTATACGGCAGTACCACTGGACTTATACGGCAGTACCATTGGACTTATATGGCAGTATTACTGGACACATACGGCAGTACGACTGGATTTATACGGCATTACCACTTTAGTTATATG
The DNA here is from genome assembly GCF_028390025.1 of Pseudophryne corroboree. Taxonomy (NCBI): domain Eukaryota; kingdom Metazoa; phylum Chordata; class Amphibia; order Anura; family Myobatrachidae; genus Pseudophryne; species Pseudophryne corroboree. The sequence goes on from NC_086451.1 coordinate 208,110,801, forward strand.
GCATTATCACTGGAATTATATGGCAGTACCACTGGACTGAAACGGTAGTACTACTGGATTCATATGGCAGCACCACTGGACATATATGGCAGTACCTCTGGACTGGATTTATAGGGCATTAGCAATGGACTTATATGGCAGTACCACTTAACTGGATTTATACAGCAGTATCAATGGATCTATACGGCTGTACCATGGGACGTTTACGGCAGTATCTCTGGAATTATATGGCTGTACCACTGGACTTATACGGCAGTACCACTGGACTGGATTTATATGGCAGTTCTACTGGACTTAAATGGCAATTCCACTGGACTGGATTTATATGGCAGTATCACTGGACTTATAGGGCAGTACCACTTAACACTGGACTAGATTTATATGCCAGTGCCTCTGGATTTATACAGCAGTACAACTGGACATATACGGCAGTATCACTTGAATTATATGGCAGTACCACTGGATTTATATGGCACTACCACAGGACTTATACGGCAGTACCACTGGATTGATCCGGCAGTACCTCTGGACATATATAGCAGTATCACTGGAATTATATGGCAGTACCACTGGACTGGATTTATATGGCAGTAGCACTGGACTTATACGGCAGTATCACTGGATTTATACATCAGTGTTACTGGACACATATGGCAGCATCACTGGAATTATATGACAGTACCACTGGACTGGATTCATATGGCAGTAGCACTGGACTTATACATCAGTACCACTGGACATATACGGCACTATCACTGGAATTATATGGCAGTACCACTTGACACTGGACTGGATTTATATGGCAGTACTACTGGACTGGATTTACACATCATTATCACTGGATTTATACGGCAGTACCACTGGACACTGGACTGGATTTATAAACCAGTACCACTGTATTTATATAGCAGTGCTACTGGACATATACGGCAGTATTACTGGAGTTATAAGGCAGTACCACTGGACTTATACAGCAGTACCACTGGACTAGATTTATACGGCAGTACAATTGAACTTATACGGCAGTACCACTGGACTTATACGGCAGTACCATTGGACTTATACGGAAGTACCACTTGAGTTATATGGCATTATCACTGGAAATATATGGCAGTACCACTGGACTTATACGGCAGTACCACTGGACTGGATTTATATGGCAGTACTACTGGACTTAAATGGCAATTCCACTGGACTGGATTTATATATGGCAGTATCACTGGACTTATAGGGCAGTACCACTTAACACTGGACTGGATTTATACGCCAGTACCTCTGGATTTATACAGCAGTACAACTGGACATATACGGCAGTATCACTGGAATTATATGGCAGTACCACTGGATTTATATGTCACTACCACTGGATTTATACGGCAGTATCACTGGACGTATACGGCAGTACCACTGGACTTATATGGCAGTACCACTGGACTTATATGGCAGTATCACTGAAATTATATGTCAGTACCACTGGACATACATGGCAGTACCACTGGATTGATCCAGAAGTACCTCTGGACATATACGGCAGTATCACTGGAATTATATGGCAGTACCACTGGACTGGATTTATATGGCAGTAGCACTGGACTTATATGGCAGTACCACTTGACTGTATTTATACGGCAGTATCACTGGACTTATACGTCAGTACTACTGGATACATATGGCAATATCACTGGAATTATATGACAGTACCACTGGACTGGATTCATATGGCAGTAGCACTGGACTCATACAGCAGTACCACTGGCCATATACGTCAGTATCTCTGGAATTATTTGACAGTACCACTGGATTTATATTGCAGTACCACTGGATTTATATGGCTGTATCACTGGACTTATACGGCAGTATCACTGGAATTATATGTCAGTACCACTGGACTTATACGGCAGTGCCACTGGACTGGATTTATATGGCAGTACTACTGGACTTATATGGCAGTACCACTGGACTGGATTTATACGGCAGTACCAGTGGACTTATACTGCAGTACCACTGGACACTGGACTGGATTTATATGCCAGTACCACTGGATTTATACAGCAGTGCTACTGGACATATACGGCAGTATTACTGGAGTTATAAGGCAGTACCACTGGAGTTATACAGCAGTACCACTGGACTGAATTTATACAGCAGTACCATTGGATTTATATGGCAGTATCACTGGAGTTATACGGCATTATCACTGGAATTATATGGCAGTACCACTGGACTTATATGGCAGTACCACTGGACTGGTTTTATATGGCAGTACTACTGGACTTAAATGGCAATTCCACTGGACTGGATTTATATATGGCAGTATCACTGGACTTATAGGGCACTACCACTTATCACTGGACTGGATTTATACGCCAGTACCTCTGGATTAATACAGCAGTACAACTGGACATATACGGCAGTATCACTGGAATTATATGGCAGTACCACTGGATTTATATGGCACTACCACTGGATTTATACGGCAGTACCACTGGACTTATACAGCAGTACCACTGTACTTATATGGCAGTACCACTGGACTTATACGGCAGTATCACTGAAATTATATGTCAGTACCACTGGACATATATGGTAGTACCACTGGATTGATCCGGCAGTACCACTGGACATATATGGCAGTATCACTGGAATTATATGGCAGTACCACTGGACTGGATTTATATGGCAGTAGCACTGGATTTATATGGCAGTACCACTGGACTGTATTTATACGGCAGTATCACTGGACTTATACATCAGTACTACTGGACACATATGGCAGTATCACTGGAATTATATGACAGTACCACTGGACTGGATTCATATGGCAGTAACACTTGACTTATACGGCAGTAACACTGGACATATACGGCAGTATCTCTGGAAATATGGCAGTACCACTGGATTTATATGGCAGTATCACTGGATTTATATGGCAGTATCACTGGACTTGATTTATACGGCAGTACCATTGGACTTATATGGCAGTATCACTGGAGTTATACGGCATTATCACTGGAATTATGTGGCAGTACCACTGGACTTATACGGTAGTACCTCTGGATTCATATGGCAGTACCACTGGACATACAGTTTATGGCAGTATCACTGGAATTATATGGCAGCACCACAGGACATATATGGCAGTATTACTGGAATTATATGGCAGTAACACAGGACTGGATTTATACAACAGTACCACTGGATTTATACAGCAGTACCACTGGACATATACAGCAGTATCATAGGACTTATATTGCAGTACCACATGATTTATACGGCAGTACCACTGGACTTATATGGCAGTATCACTGGAATTATATGGCAGTACCACTGGACTGGATTTATACAGCAGTACCACTGGACTTATATAGCAGTACAATTGGACATATACAGCAGTATCATTGGACTTTTATGGCAGTACCACTGGATTTATACGGCAGTATCACTGGAATTATATGGACGTACCACTGGATCTGTACAGCAGTACCACTGGACTTATACGGCATTACCTCTGTACTTATACGGCAGTACCACTGGACTTATATGGAAGTAACACTGAAATTATAAGTCAGTACCACTGGATTGATACGGCAGTACCTCTGCACATATTCGGCATTATTTCTAGAATTATATGGCAGTACCACTGGATTTATATGGCAGTACCACTGGACTTATATGGCAGTATCACTGGACTTATATGGCAGTGTTACTGGAATTAAATGTCAGTACCACTGGACTTATATGGCAGTACCACTGGACTGGATTTATATAGCAGTACTACTGGACTTATATGGCAATACCACTGGACTGGATTTTTATGGCAGTATCACTGGATTTATATGGCAGTACCATTGGACACTGGACTGGATTTATATGGCATTACTACTGGACTTATATGGCAATACCACTGGACTGGATTTATACAGCAGTATCACTGGATTTATACGGCAGTACCACTGGACACTGGACTGGATTTATATGCCAGTACCAATGGATTTATACAGCAGTGTTACTGGACATATACGGCAGAATTACTGGAGTTATAAGGCAGTACCACTGGACTTGTACAGCAGTACCACTGCACTGGATTTATACAGCAGTACCATTGGACTTATATGACAGTACCACTGGACTTCTACGGCAGTACATTGGAATTATATGGCAGTATTACTGGACACATACGGCAGTACCACTGGATTTATACGGCAGTACCACTTGAGTTATTCGGCATTATCACAGGAATTATATGGCAGTACCACTGGACTTAAACGGTATTACTACTGGATTCATATGGCAGCACCACTAGACATATATGGCAGTACCTCTGGACTGGATTTATATGGCAGAAGCAATGGACTTATATGGCAGTACCACTTAACTGGATTTATACAGCAGTATCAATGGATTTATACGGCAGTACTACGGGACATATACGGCAGTATCTCTGGAATTATATGGCAGTACCACTGGACTTATACGGCAGTACCACTGGACTGGATTTAAATGGCAGTACTACTGGACTTAAATGGCAATTCCACTGGACTGGATTTATATTGCAATATCACTGGACTTATAGGGCAGTAACACTTAACACTGGACTGGTTTTATACTAGTACCTCTGGATTTGTACAGCAGTACAACTGGACATATATACAGCAGTATCACTGGTATTATATGGCAGTACCACTGGAAATATATGGCACTACCACTGGATTTTTATGGCAGTACCACTGGACTTATACAGCAGGACCACTGGACTTATACAGCAGTATCACTGAAATTATATGTCAGTACCACTGGACATATACGGGAGTATCACTGGAATTATATGGCAGTACCACTGGGCTGGACTTATATGGCAGTAGCACTGGACTTATATGGCAGTACCACTGGACTGTATTTATACGGCAGTATCACTGGATTTATACGTCAGTACTACTGGACACATATGGCAGTATCACTGGACTTATATGACAGTACCACTGTACTGGATTTATTTCGAAAGTAGCACTGGACTTATACGGCAGTACCACTGGACATATACGGCTGTATCTCTGGGATTATATGGCAGTACCACTGGATTTATATGGCAGTACCACTGGACTTATATGGCAGTATCACTGGACTTATACTGCAGTATCACTGGAATTATATGTCAGTACCACTGGACATATACGGCAGTACCACTGGACTGGATTTATATGGCTGTAATACTGGACTTATATGGCAATACCACTGCACTGGATTTATACGGCAGTGCCACTGGACATTGGACTGGATTTATATGCCAGTACCACTCGATTTATACAGCAGTACTACTGGACATATACGGCAGTTTTACTGGAGTTATAAGGCAGTACCACTGGAGTTATACAGCAGTACCACTGGACTGGATTTATACGGCAGTACCATTGGACTTATACGGCAGTACCACTGGTCTTATACGGTAGTACCATTGGACTTATATGGCAGTATCACTGGAGTAATACGGCATTATCACTGGAATTATATGGCAGTACCACTGGACTTATACGGTAGCACCTCTGGATTCATACGGCAGTACCACTGGACATATACGGCAGTATTACTGGAATTATATGGCAGCACCACTGGACTTTTATGGCAGTATTACTGGAATTATATGGCAGTAACACTGGATTGGATTTATACAGCAGTACCACTGGACTTATACAGCGGTACCATTGGACATATACAGCAGTTTCATTGGACTTATACGGCACTACCACTGGATTTATATGGCAGTATCACTGGAATTATATGGAAGTACCACTGGATCTGTACGGCAGTACCACTGGACTTATACGGTATTATCACTGGACTTCTACGGCAGTACCACTGGACTTATATGGCAGTATCACTGAAATTATATGTCAGTACCACTGTATGATACGGCAGTACCTCTGGACATATACGGCAGTATTACTGGAATTATATGTCAGTACAACTGGACTTATATGTCAGTACCACTGGATTGATACGGCAGTACCTCTGGACATATAGGGCAGTAGCACTGGAATTATATGTCAGTACCACTGGACTTATATGGCAGTACCACTGGATTGATACGGCAGTACCTCTGGAAATATTTGACAGTATTTCTGGAATTATATGCAGTACCACTGGATTTATATGGCAGTACCACTGGACTTATATGGCAGTATCACTGGACTTATACGGCAGTATCACTTGAATTAAATGTCAGTACCACTGGACTTATATGGTAGTACCACTGGACTGGATTTATATGGCAGTACTACTGGACTAATATGGAAATACCACTGGACTGGATTTATATGGCAGTATCACTGGATTTATACGGCAGTAACACTGGACACTGGACTGGATTTATATGGCAGTACTACTGGACTTATATGGCAATACCACTGGACTGGATTTATACGGAAGTATCAATGGATTTATACTGCAGTACCACGGGACACTGGACTGGATTTATATGCCAGTACCACTGGATTTATACAGCAGTGCTACTGGACATATACGGCAGTATTACTGGAGTTATAAGGCAGTACCACTGGACTTATACAGCAGTACCACTGGACTGGATTTATACGACAGTACCATTGGACTTATACGGCAGTACCACTGGACTTATACGGCAGTACCATTGGACTTATATGGCAGTATTACTGGACACATATGGCAGTTTTACTGGATTTATACGGCAGTACCACTTGAGTTATACGGCATTATCACTGGAATTATATGGCAGTACCACTGGACTTAAAAGGTAGTACTACTGGATTCATATGGCAGCACCACTGGACATATATGGCAGTACCTCTGGACTGGATTTACATGGCAGTAGCAATGGACTTATATGGCAGTACCACTCAACTGGATTTATACAGCAGTATCAATGGATATATACAGCAGTACCACAGGACATATACGGCAGTATCTCTGGAATTATTTGGCAGTGCCACTGGACTTATACGGCAGTACCACTGGACTGAATTTATATGGCAGTACTACTGGACTTAAATGGCAATTCCACTGAACTGGATTTATATGGCAGTATCACTGGATTTATAGGGCAGTACCACTTAACACTGGACTGGATTTATACGCCAGTACCTCTGGATTTATACAGTAATACCACTGGACATATATGGCAGTATCACTGGAATTATATGGCAGTACTACTGGATTTATATGGCACTACCTCTGGATTTATACGTCAGTACCACTGGACTTATACGGCAGTACCACTGGACTTATACAGCAGTATCACTAAAATTATATGTCAGTACTACTGGACATATATGGCAGTACCACTGGATTGATCCGACAGTACCTCTGGACATATACGGCAGAATCACTGGATTTATATGGCAGTACCACTGGACTGGATTTATGTGGCAGTAGCACTGGACTTACATGGCAGTACCACTGGACTGGATTCATATGGCAGTAGCACTGGACTTATACGGTAGTACCACTATACATATATATGGCAGTATCTCTGGAATTATACGACAGTACCACTGGATTTTTACGGCAGTACCATGGGACATATATGGCAGTATCACTGGAATTATATGGCAGTACCACTGGACTTATATGGCAGTACCACTGGACTGGATTTATATGGCAGTACTACTGGACTTATAATGCAATACCACTATACTGGATTTATACGGCAGTATCACTGGACTTATACGGCAGTTCCACTGAACATTTGAGTGGATTTGTGTGCCAGTACCACTGGATTTATACAGCAGTACCACTGGACATATATGGCAGTATTACTGGAGTTATATGGCAGTACCACTGGACTTATACAGTAGTACCACTGGATTTATATGGAAGTACCACTGGATTTATACGGCAGTTCCACAGGCCTTTTACGACAGTATCACTGGAATTATATGGCATTACCACTGGATTCATACGGCAGTACCACTGGACATATACGGCAGTATCACTGGAATTATATGGCAGTACCACTGGAACTGATATTGCAGTACCTCTGGACTGGATTTATATGGCAGTGTCACTGGAATTATATAGCAGTACCAATGGACTTATATGGCAGTACCACTGGACTGGATTTATATGGCAGTACTACTGGACTTATATGGCAATACCACTAGACTGGATTTATACGGCAGTATCACTGGACTTATACGGCAGTACCAATGGACACTGGACTGGATTTATGCACCAGTAGCACTGGATTTATACAGCAGTACCACTGAACATATATGGCAGTAATACTGGAGTTATATGGCAGTACCACTGGACTTATACAGCAGTACCACTGGAATGGATTTATATGGCAGTACCACTTGTTTTATATGACAGTGCCACTGGATTTATACAGCAGTACCACTGAACTGGATTTATATGTCAGTACCACTGGACTTTTACAGCAGTATCACTGGAATTATATGGCAGTACCACTGGACTTATACAGCAGTACCACTGGATTTATACGGCAGTACCACTGGATTTATACGGCAGTACCACTGGCCTTTTACGTCAGTATCACTGGAATTATATGGCATTACCACAGGATTCATACGGCAGTATAACTGGACATATATGGCAGTATCACTGGAATTATATGGCAGTAACACTGGAACTGATATGGCAGTACCACTGGATTGGAATTATATGGCAGTATCACTGGAATTATTTAGCATTACCACTGGATTTATATGGCAGTACCACTGGACTGGATTTATATGGCAGTGCCACTGGACAATTATGGCAATACCACTCGACTGAATTTAGACGGCAGTATCACTGGACTTATACGACAGTACCACTGGACACTGGACTGGATTTATATGGCAGTACCACTGGATTTATACAACAGTACTACTGGACATATACGGCAGTATTACTGGAGTTATATAGCAGTACCACTGGACTGGATTTATACAGCAGTACTACTGGACATATTTGGCAGTACCACTGGACTTATACAGCAGTACCACTGGACTTATATGGCAGTATCACTGGAAACATGCGGCAGTACCACTGGATTTATATGACAGTACAACTGGACATATACGGTGGTATCACTGGAATTATATGGCAACACCACTGAACATATATGGCAGAACCTCTGGACTGGATTTATATGGTAGTAGCACTGGACTTTTTTGTCAGTACCACTGGATTGGATTTATACGGCAGTATCACTAGACTTAAAGGGCAGTACCACTGGACTGGATTTATATGGCAGTACTACTGGACTTATATGGCAATACCACTGGACTGGATTTATACAGCAGTATCACTGGATTTATACAGCAGTACCACTAGACACTGGACTGAATTTATATGCCAGTACCACTGGATTTATACAGCAGTACTATTGGACATATACGGCATTATTACTGGAGTTATATGGCAGTACCACTGGACTTATACAGCAGTACCACTGGACTGGATTTATATGGCAGTACTTTTGGACTTATACGGCAGTACCACTGGACTTACACGGCAGTACCACTGGACTTATATGGCAGTATCACTGGACACATACGGCAGTACCACTGGATTTATATGACAGTACCACCAGATTTATAAGGCATTATCACTGGAATTATACGACAGTACCACTGGACTTTTACGATAGTACTACTGGATTCATATGGCAGTACCACTGGAATTATATGGCAGCACCACTGGACATATAAGGCAGTGCCTCTGGACTGGATTTATATGGCAGTAGCACTGGACTTATTTGGCAGTACCACTGGACTGGATTTATACGGCAGTATCACAGGACATATATGGCAGTACCACTGGATTTATATGGCATTACCACTGGATTGATACGGCAGTATCACTGGACATATACTGCAGTATCGCTGTATTTATATTGCAGTACCACTGGACTTATACAGCAGTACCACTGGACTGGATTTATTTGGCAGTACCACTGGACTTATATGGCAATACCACTGGACTGGATTTATACGGCAGTATCACTGAACTTATAAGGCATTACCACTGGAACCTGGACTGGATTGTTATGGCAAAACCACTGAATTTATATGGCAGTAACATACTGGAAATATACGGAAGTATCACTGGAATTATATGGCACTACCACCGGATTTATACAGCAGTACCACTGTACTGGATTTATACGTCAGTACCACTGGACTTATACGGCAGTACCACAGGACTTATATGGAAATATCACTGGAATTATATGGCAGTACCACTAGATTTATACAGAAGTACCACTGGATTTATACGGCAGTACCATTGGATTTATACTGCAGTACCACTGGACTTTTACGGCAGTATACTGGATTTATATGGCATTACCACTGAAATTATACAGCAGTACCACTGCTTTCATACGGCAGTACCACTGGACATATACGGCAGTATCACTGGAATTATATTGCAGTACCACTGGAGTTATATGGCAGCACCACCGGACTGGATTTATATGGCAGTAGCACTGACTTTTTTGTCAGTAACACTGGACTGGATTTATACGGCAGTATCACTGGACTTATAAGGCAGTACCACTGGACGGGTTCACTGCGGCTGGCCGGCGGTCGGGCTCCCGGCGACCAGCATACCGGCGCAGGGAGCCCGACCGCCGGCTTACCGACAGCGTGGCGAGCGCAAATTAGCCCCTTGCGGGCTCGCTGCGCTCGCCACGCTATTTTATTCTCCCTCTATGGGGGTCGTGGACCCCCACGAGGGAAAATGAGTGTCGGTATGCCGGCTGTCGGGCTCCCGGCGCCGGTATACTGAGCGCCGGGAGCCCGACCGCCGGCATACAGAAGACCACCCCCACTGGACATACATGGCAGTATCAATGGAATTATATGGCAGTACAACTGGACTGGATTTATATGGCAGTAATACTGGACTTATATGGCAATACCACTGGACTGGATTTATACTCCAGTATCACTGGACTTATACAGCAGTACCACTGGACAATGGACTGGATTTATATGCTAGTACCACTGTTTTTTTACAGCAGTACTACTGGACATATACGGCAGTATCACTGGAATTATATGGCAGTACCACTGGATTTATACAGCAGTACCACTGTACTGGATTTATACGTCAGTACCACTGGACTTATACGTCAGTACCACTGGACTTATATGGCAATATCACTGGAATTATATGGCAGTACCACTGGACTTATACAGAAGTACCACTGGATTTATATGGCAGTACCACTGGATTTATACTGCAGTACCACTGGACATTTACGGCAGTATCACTGGAATTATATAGCATTACCACTGAAATTATACGGCAGTGCCACTGGATTCATACGACAGTACCACTGGACATATACGGCAGTATCACTGGAATAATATTGCAGTACCACTGGAGTTATATGGCAGTACCACCGGACTGGATTTATATGGCAGTAGCACTGGACTTTTTTGTCAGTACCACTGGACTGGATTTATACGGCAGTATCACTGGACATATAGGGCAGTACCACTGGACATACATGGCAGTATCACTGGAATTATATGGCAGTACCACTGGACTGGATTTATATGGCAGTACTACTGGACTTTTACGGCAGTACCACTAGACTTATTCGGCAGTACCACTGGACTTATATGGCAGTATCACTGGACACATACGGCAGTACCACTGGATTAACATGACAGTACCACCAGATTTATAAGGCATTATCACTGGAATTATATGACAGTACCACTGGACATATACGGCAGTATCAATGGAATTATATGGCAGCACCTCTGGACATATAAGGTAGTACCTCTGGACTGGATTTATATATTTCAGTAGCACTGGACTTATATGGCAGTACCACTAGACTGGATTTATACGGCAGTACCACGGGACATATATGGCAGTACCACTGGATTTATATGGCATTACCACTGGATTGATACGGCAGTATCACTGGACATATACGGCAGTATCACTGTATTTATATTGCAGTACCACTGGACTTATACAGCAGTACCACTGGACTGGATTTATTTGGCAGTACCACTGGACTTATATGGCAATACCACTGGACTGGATTTATATGGCAGTGTCACTGAACTTATAAGGCATTACCACTGGAACCTGGGCTGGATTGTTATGGCAAAACCACTGAATTTATATGGCAGTAACATACTGGAAATATACGGAAGTATCACTGGAATTATATGGTACTACCACTGGATTTATACAGCAGTACCACTGTACTGGACTTATACGTCAGTACCACTGCACTAATACGGCAGTACCACTGGACATATACGGAAATATCACTGGAATTATATGGCAGTACCACTGGAAATATACAAAAGTACCACTGGATTTATACGGCAGTACCATTGGATTTATACTGCAGTACCACTGGACTTTTACGGCAGTATTACTGGATTTATATGGCATTACCACTGAAATTATACGGCAGTACCACTGGATTCATAAGGCAGTACCACTGGACATATACGGCATTATCACTGGAATTATATTGCAGTACCACTGGAGTTATATGGCAGTACCACCGGACTGGATTTATATGGCAGTAGCACTGGACTTTTTTGTCAGTACCACTGGACTGGATTTATACGGCAGTACCACTGGATTTATACTGCAGTACCATAGGACATTTACTGCAGTATCACTGGAATTATATAGCATTACCACTGAAATTATACGGCAGTACCACTGGATTCATACGTCAGTACCACTGGACATATACGGCAGTATCACTGGATTTATATTGCAGTACCACTGGAGTTATATGGCAGTACCACCGGACTGGATTTATATGGCTGTAGCACTGGACTTTTTTGTCAGTACCACTGGACTGGATTTATATGGCAGTATCACTGGACTTATAGGGCAGTACCACTAGATATACATGGCAGTATCACTGGAATTATATGGCAGTACCACTGGACTGGATTTATATGGCAGTACTACTGGACTTATATGGCAATACCACTGGACTGGATTTATACAGCAGTATCACTGGATTTATACAGCAGTACCACTGGACACTGGACTGGATTTATATGCCAGTACAACTGGATTTATACAGCAGTACTATTGGACATATACGGCATTATTACTGGAGTTATATGGCAGTACCACTGGACTTATACAGCAGTACCACTGGACTGGATTTATATGGCAGTACCTTTGGACTTATACGGCAGTACCACTGGACTTATACGGCAGTACCACTGGACTTATATGACAGTATAACTGGACACATACGGAAGTATCACTAGATTTACATGACAGTACCACCAGATTTATAAGGCATTATCACTGGAATTATATGACAGTACCACTGGACTTTTACGGTAGTACTACTGGATTCATATGGCAGTACCACTGGACATATACGGCAGAATCACTGGAATTATATGGCAGCACCACTGGACATATAAGGCAGTACCTCTGGACTGGATTTATATATTTCAGTAGCACTGGACTTATATGGCAGTACCACTGGACTGGATTTATACGGCAGTACCACGGGACATATATGGCAGTACCACTGGATTTATATGGCATTACCACTGGATTGATACGGCAGTATCACTGGACATATACGGCAGTATCACTTTATTTATATTGCAGTACCACTGGACTTATACAGCAGTACCACTGGACTGGATTTATTTGGCAGTACCACTGGACTTCTATGGCAATACCACTGGACTGGATTTATATGGCAGTATCACTGAACTTATAAGGCATTACCACTGGTACCTGGACTGGATTGTTTTGGAAAAACCATTGAATTTATATGGCAGTAACATACTGGAAATATACAGAAGTATCACTGGAATTATATGGCACTACCACTGGATTTATACAGCAGTACCACTGTACTGGATTTATACGGCAGTACCATTGGATTTATACTGCAGTACCACTGGACTTTTACGGCAGTATTACTGGATATATATGGCATTACTACTGAAATTATACGGCAGTACCACTGTTTTCATACGGCAGTACCACTGGACATATACGGCATTATGCCTGGAATTATATTGCAGTACCACTGGAGTTATATGGCAGTACCACCGGACTGGATTTATATGGCAGTAGCACTGGACTTTTTTGTCAGTACCACTGGACTGGATTTATACGGCAGTATCTCTGGACTTATAGGGCAGTACCACTGGACATACATGGCAGTATCAATGGAATTATATGGCAGTACAACTGGACTGGATTTATATGGCAGTACTACTGGACTTATATGGCAATACCACTGGACTGGATTTATACTCCAGTATCACTGGACATATACAGCAGTACCACTGGACAATGGCCTGGATTTATATGCCAGTACCACTGGATTTATACAGCAGTACTACTGGACATATACGGCATTATTACTGGAGTTATATGGCAGTACCACTGGACTTATACAGCAGTACCACTGGACTGGATTTATATGGCAGTACCACTGGACTTATACGGCAGTACCACTGGACTTATACGACAGTACCATTGGACTTATATGGCTGTATCACTGGACACAAACAGCAGTACCACTGGATTTATATGGCAGTACCACCAGACTTATAAGGCATTACCACATGGAATTAAATGACAGTACCACTGGACTTGTAGGCTAGTACTTCTGGATTCATATGGCAGTACCACTGGACATATACGGCAGTATCACTGGAATTATATGGCAGCACCACTGGACATATAAGGCAGTACCTCTGGACTGGATTTATATGGCAGTAGCACTGGACTTATATGGCAGTACCACTGGACTGGATTTATACGGCAGTATCACTGGATTTACACGGCAGTACACACAGGACATATACGGCAGTACCACTACTGGATTTATATGGCATTACCACTGGATTGATACGGCAGTATCACTGGACATATACGGCAGTATCACTGGAATTATATTGCAGTACCACTGGACTTATACAGCAGTACCACTGGACTGGATTTATATGGCAGTACCACTGGACTTATATGGCAATACCACTGGACTGGATTTATACGGCAGTATCACTGAACTTAAAAGGCATTACCACTGGAACCTGGACTGGATTGTTATTGCAAAACCACTGAATTTATATGGCAGTAACATACTGGAAATATACGGAAGTATCACTGGAATTATATGGCACTACCACTGGATTTATATAGCAGTACCACTGTACTGGATTTATACGTCAGTACCACTAGACTTATACGGCAGTACCACTTTACTTATAAGGAAATAGCACTGGAATTATTTGGCAGTACCACTGGACTTATACAGAAGTACCACTGGATTTATACGGCAGAACCAATGGATTTATACTGCAGTACCACTGAACTTTTACGGCAGTATTACTGGAATTATTTGGCATTACCACTGAAATTATACGGCAGTACCACTGGATTCATACGGCAGTACCACTGGACATATACGGCAGTATCACTGGAATTATATTGCAGTACCACTGGAGTTATATGGCAGTACCACCGGACTGGATTTATATGGCAGTAGCACTGGACTTTTTTGTCAGTACCACTGGACTGGATTTATACGGCAGTATCACTGGACTTATAGGGCAGTACCACTGGACATACATGGCAGTATCACTGGAATTATATGTCAGTACCACTGGACTGGATTTATATGGCAGTACTACTGGACTTATATGGCAATACCACTGGACTGGATTTATAAAGCAGTATCACTTGACTTATACAGCAGTACCGCTGGACACTGGACTGGATTTATATGCCAGTACGACTGGATTTATACAGCAGTACTACTGGACATATACGCCATTATTACTGGAGTTATATGGCAGCACCACTGGACTTATACAGCAGTACCACTGGACAGGATTTATATGGCAGTACCACTGGACTTATATGGCAGTACCACTGGACTTATATGGCAGTACCACTGGACTTATATTGCAGATTAACTGGACACATACGGCTGTAACACTGGATTTATATGGCAGTACCACTGGATTTATACGGCAGTACCACTGACTTATACGGCAGTACCACTGGACTTATATGGCAGTATCACTGGACACATATGGCAGTATCACGAATTATATTGCAGTACCACTGGAGTTAAATGGCAGTACCACCAGACTGGATTTATATGGCAGTAGCACTGGACTTTTATGTCAGTACCACTGGGCTGGATTTATACGGCAGTATCACTGGACTTATAGGGCAGTACCACTGGACATACATGGCAGTATCACTGGAATTATATGGCAGTACCACTGGACTGGATTTATATGGCAGTACTACTGGACTTATATGGAAATACCACTGGACTGGATTTATACGGCAGTATCACTAGACTTATACAGCAGTACCACTGGACACTGGACTGGATTTATATGCCAGTACCACTGGATTTATACAGCAGTACTACTGGACATATACGGCATTATTACTGGAGTTATATGGCAGTACCACTGGACTTATACAGCAGTACCACTGGACTGGATTTATACTGCAGTATCACTGGACTTATACGTCAGTACTACTGGATTCATATGGCAGTACCACTGGACATATACGGCAGTATCACTGGAATTATATGGCAGCACCACTGGACATATAAGGCAGTACCTCTGGACTGGATTTATATGGCAGTAGCACTCAACTTATATGGCAGTACCACTGGACTGGATTTATACGGCAGTAACACTGGATTTATATGGCAGTGACATGGGACATATACGGCAGTACCACTGGATATATATGGCATTACCACTGGATTGATACGGCAGTATCACTGGACATATACGGCAGTATCACTGGAATTATATTGCAGTACCACTGGACTTATACAGCAGTACCACTGGACTGGATTTATACGGCAGTATCACTGAACTTATAAGGCATTACCACTGGAACCTGGACTGGATTGTTATGGCAAAACCTCTGAATTTATATGGCAGTAACATACTGGAAATATACAGAAGTATCACTGGATTTATATGGCACTACCACTGGATTTATACAGCAGTACCACTTTACTGGTTTTATACGTCAGTACCACTGGACTTATACAGCAGTATCACTGGACTTATACGGCAATATTACTGGAATTATAAGGCAGTACCACTAGACTTATACAGCAGTACCACTGGATTTATACGGCAGTACCACTGGATTTATACTGCAGTACCACTGGACTTTTACGGCAGTATCACTGGAATTATATAGCATTATCACTGAAATTATACGGCAGTACCACTGGATTCATACAGCAGTACCACTAGACATATACAGCAGTATCACTGGAATTATATTGCAGTACCACTGGAGTTATATGGCAGTACCACCGGACTGGATTTATATGGCAGTAGCACTGGACTTTTATGTCAGTACCACTGGACTGGATTTATACGGCAGTATCACTGGACTTATAGGGAAGTACCACTGGAAATACATGGCAGTATCACTGGAATTATATGTCAGTACCACTGGACTGGATTTATATGGCAGTACTACTGGGCTTATATGGCAATACCACTGGACTGGATTTATAAAGCAGTATCACTGGATTTATACAGCAGTACCGCTGGACACTGGACTGGATTTATATGCCAGTACCACTGGATTTATACAGCAGTACTACTGGACATATACGCCATTATTACTGGAGTTATATGGCAGTACCACTGGACTTATACAGCAGTACCACTGGACAGGATTTATATGGCTGTACCACTGGACTTATATGGCAGTACCACTGGACTTATATGGCAGTACCACTGGACTTATATTGCAGATTAACTGGACACATACGGCAGTAACACTGGATTTATATGGCAGTACCACCAGACTTATAAGGCATTATCACTAGAATTATATGACAGTACCACTGGACTTATACGGTAGTACTAATGGATTCATATGGCAGTACCACTGGACATATATGGCAGTATCAGTGGAATTATATGGCAGCACCACTGCACATATAAGACAGCACCTCTGGACTGGATTCATATGGCAGTGGCACTTGACTTATATGGCAGTACTACTGGACTGGATTTATACGGCAGTATCACTGGATTTATATGGCAGTACCACGGGACATATACAGCAGTACCATTGGATTTATATGGCATTACCACTGGATTGATACGGCAGTATCAATGGACATATACGGCAGTATCACTGGAATTATATTGCAGTACCACTGGATTTATACTGCAGTCCCATGGACTGGATTTATATGGCAGTAACACTGGACTTATACGGCAGTACCACTGGACTTATACGGCAGTACCACTGGACTTATATGACAGTATCACTGGACACATATGGCAGTATCACTGGAATTATTTTGCAGTACCACTGGAGTTATATGGCAGTACCACCGGACTGGATTTATATGGCAGTAGTACTGGACTTTTATGTCAGTACCAATGGGCTGGATTTATATGGCAGTATCACTGGACTTATAGGGCAGTACCACTGGACATACATGGCAGTATCACTGGAATTATATGGCAGTACCACTGGACTGGATTTATATGGCAGTACTACTGGACTTATATGGCAATACCACTGGACTGGATTTATACGGCAGTATCACTGGACTTATACAGCAGTACCACTGGACACTGGACTGGATTTATATGCCAGTACCACTGGATTTATACAGCAGTACTACTGGACATATACGGCATTATTACTGGAGTTATATGGCAGTACCACTGGACTTATACAGCAGTACCACTGGACTGGATTTATACTGCAGTATCACTGGACTTATACGTCAGTACTACTGGATTCATATGGCAGTACCACTGGACATATACGGCAGTATCACTGGAATTATATGGCAGCACCACTGGACATATAAGGCAGTACCTCTGGACTGGATTTATATGGCAGTAGCACTCAATTTATATGGCAGTACCACTGGACTGGATTTATACGGCAGTAACACTGGATTTATATGGCAGTAACATGGGACACATACGGCAGTACCACTGGATATATATGGCATTACCACTGGATTGATACGGCAGTATCACTGGACATATACGGCAGTATCACTGGAATTATATTGCAGTACCACTGGACTTATACAGCAGTACCACTGGACTGGATTTATATGGCAGTACCACTGGACTTATATGGCAATACCACTGGACTGGATTTATACGGCAGTATCACTGAACTTATAAGGCATTACCACTGGAACCTGGACTGGATTGTTATGGCAAAACCTCTGAATATATATGGCAGTAACATACTGGAAATATACAGAAGTATCACTGGATTTATATGGCACTACCACTGGATTTATACAGCAGTACCACTTTACTGGTTTTATACGTCAGTACCACTGGACTTATACAGCAGTATCACTGGACTTATACGGCAATATTACTGGAATTATATGGCAGTACCACTGGACTTATACAGCAGTACCACTGGATTTATACGGCAGTACCACTGGATTTATACTGCAGTACCACTGGACTGTTACGGCAGTATCACTGGAATTATATAGCATTATCACTGAAATTATACGGCAGTACCACTGTATTCATACGGCAGTACCACTGGACTGGATTTATATGGCAGTACTACTGGACTTATATGGCAATACCACTGGACTGGATTTATATGGCAGTATCACTGGACTTATAAAGCAGTACCACTGGACACTGGGCTTGATTTATATGCCAGTACCACTGGATTTATACAGCAGTACTACTGGACCTATACGGCATTATTACTGGAGTTATATGGTAGTACCACTGGACTTATACAGCATTACCACTGGACTGGATTTATATGGCAGTACCACTGGACTTATACGGCAGTACCACTGGACTTATACGGCAGTACCACTGGACTTATACGGCAGTACCACTGGACACATACGGCAGTACCACTGGACTGGATTTATACGTCAGTACCACTGGACTTATACGGCAGTACCACTGGAAGTATATGGCAGTACCACTGGACTTTTATTGCAGTAACACTGGACTGGATTTATATGGCAGTACTACTGGACTTATATTACAATACCACTGGACTGGATTTATAATGCAGTATCACTGGACTTATACGGCAGTACCACTGGACACTGGACTGGATTTATATGCCAGTACCACTGGATTTATACAGCAGTACCCCTGGACATATACGGCAGTATAACTGGAATTATATTGCAGTACCAATGGACTTATTTAGCAGTACCACTGGACTGGATTTATATGGCAGTACCACTGGACTTATATGGCAATGCCACTGGACTGGATCTATACGACAGTATCACTGAACTTATAAGGCATTACTACTGGAACCTGGACTGGATTGTTATGGCAAAACCACTGAATTTATATGGCAGTAACATACTAGAAATATACGGAAGTATCACTGGAATTATATTGCACTACCACTGGATTTATACAGCAGTACCACTGTACTGGATTTATACGTCAGTACCACTGGACTTATACAGCAGTATCACTGGACTTATACGGCAATATCACTGGAATTATATGGCAGTACCACTGGACTTATACAGCAGTACCACTGGATTTATACGGCAGTTATACTGGATTTATATTGCAGTACCACTGGACATTTACAGCAGTATCACTGGAATTATATAGCATTACCACTGAAATTATACGGCAGTACCACTGGATTCATACGGCAGTACCACTGGACATATACAGCAGTATCACTGGAATTATATTGCAGTACCACTGGAGTTATATGGCAGTACCACCGGACTGGATTTATATGGCAGTAGCACTGGACTTTTATGTCAGTATCACTGGACTGGATTTATACGGCAGTATCACTGGACTTATAGGGAAGTACCACTGGACATACATGGCAGTATCACTGGAATTATATGTCAGTACCACTGGACTGGATTTATATGGCAGTACTACTGGACTTATATGGCAATACCACTGGACTGGATTTATACGGCAGTATCACTGGACTTATACAGCAGTACCGCTGGACACTGGACTGGATTTATATGCCAGTACCACTGGATTTATACAGCAGTACTACTGAACATATACGCCATTATTACTGGAGTTATATGGCAGTACCACTGGACTTATACAGCAGTACCACTGGACAGGATTTATATGGCAGTACCACTGGACTAATTTGGCATTACCACTGGACTTATACAGCAGTACCACTGGACTTATATTGCAGATTAACTGGACACATACGGCAGTACCACTGGATTTATATGGCAGTACCACCAGACTTATAAGGCATTATCACTAGAATTATATGACAGTACCACTGGACTTATACGGTAGTACTACTGGATTCATATGGCAGTACCACTGGACATATATGGCAGTATCACTGCAGTTATATGGCAGCACCACTGGACATATAAGGCAGTATCGCTTGACTGGATTCATATGGCAGTGGCACTGGACTAATATGGCAGTACCACTGGACTGGATTTATACTGCAGTATCACTGGATTTATACGGCAGTACCACGGGACATATACAGCAGTACCATTGGATTTATATGGCATTATCACTGGATTGATATGGCAGTATCAATGGACATATACGGCAGTATCACTG
Source organism: Pseudophryne corroboree (assembly GCF_028390025.1). Lineage (NCBI taxonomy): Eukaryota > Metazoa > Chordata > Amphibia > Anura > Myobatrachidae > Pseudophryne > Pseudophryne corroboree. Next base: position 208,132,394 of record NC_086451.1, read on the forward strand.
GAATTATATTGCAGTACCACTGGATTTATACTGCAGCCCCACGGACTGGATTTACATGGCAGTACCACTGGACTTATACGGCAGTACCACTGGACTTATTCGGCAGTACCACTGGACTTATATGGCAGTATAACTGGACACATACGGCAGTATCACTGGAATTATATTGCAGTACCAGTGGAGTTATATGGCAGTACCACCGGACTGGATTTATATGACAGTAGCACTGGACTTTTATGTCAGTACCACTGGGCTGGATTTATACGGCAGTATCACTGGAACTTATAGGGCAGTACCACTGGACATACATGGCAGTATCACTGGAATTATATGGCAGTACCACTGGACTGGATTTATATGGCAGTACTACTGGACTTATATGGCAATACCACTGGACTGGATTTATACGGCAGTATCACTGGACTTATACAGCAGTACCACTGGACACTGGACTGGATTTATATGCCAGTACCACTGGATTTATACAGCAGTACTACTGGACATATACGGCATTATTACTGGAGTTATATGGCAGTACCACTGGACTTATACAGCAGTACCACTGGACTGGATTTATACTGCAGTATCACTGGACTTATACGTCAGTACTACTGGATTCATATGGCAGTACCACTGGACATATACGGCAGTATCACTGGAATTATAAGGCAGCACCACTGGACATATAAGGCAGTACCTCTGGACTGGATTTATATGGCAGTAGCACTCAACTTATATGGCAGTACCACTTGACTGGATTTATACGGCAGTATCACTGGATTTATATGGCAGTACCATGGGACATATACGGCAGTACCACTGGATTTATATGGCATTACCAATGGATTGATACGGCAGTATCACTGGACATATACAGCAGTATCACTGGAATTATATTGCAGTACCACTGGACTTATACAGCAGTACCACTGGACTGGATTTATATGGCAGTACCACTGGACTTATATGGCAATACCACTGGACTGGATTTATACGGCAGTATCACTGAACTTATAAGGCATTACCACTGGAACCTGGACTGGATTGTTATGGCAAAAGCACTGAATTTATATGGCAGTAACATACTGGAAATATACAGAAGTATCACTGGAATTATATGGCACTACCACTGAATTTATACAGCATTACCACTTTACTGGATTTATAAGTCAGTACCACAGGACTTATACAGCAGTATCACTGGACTTATACGGCAATATTACTGGAATTATATGGCAGTACCACTGGACTTTTACAGCAGTACCACTGGATTTATACGGCAGTACCACTGGATTTATACTGCAGTACCACTGGACTTTTACGGCAGTATCACTGGAATTATATAGCATTATCACTGAAATTATACGGCAGTACCACTGTATTCATACGGCAGTACCACTGGACATATACAGCAGTATCACTGGAATTATATTGCAGTACCACTGGAGTTATATGGCAGTACCACCGGACTGGATTTTTATGGCAGTAGCACTGGACTTTTTTGTCAGTACCACTGGACTGGATTTATACGGCAGTATCACTGGACTTATAGGGAAGTAACACTGGACATACATGGCAGTATCACTGGAATTATATGTCAGTACCACTGGACTGGATTTATATGGCAGTACTACTGGACTTATATGGCAATACCACTGGACTGGATTTATAAAGCAGTATCACTGGACTTATACAGCAGTACCGCTGGACACTGGACTGGATTTATATGCCAGTACCACTGGATTTATACAGCAGTACTACTGGACATATACGCCATTATTACTGGAGTTATATGGCAGTACCACTGGACGTATACAGCAGTACCACTGGACAGGAATTATATGGCAGTACCACTGGACTTATATGGCAGTACCACTGGACTTATACGGCAGTAGCACTGGACTTACATTGCAGATTAACTGGACACATACGGCAGTAACACTGGATTTATATGGCAGTACCACCAGGCTTATAAGGCATTATCACTAGAATTATATGACAGTACCACTGGACTTATACGGTAGTACTACTGGATTCATATGGCAGTACCACTGGACATATATGGCAGTATCAGTGGAATTATATGGCAGCACCACTGCACATATAAGACAGTACCTCTGGACTGGATTTATATGGCAGTGGCACTTTACTTATATGGCAGTACCACTGGACTGGATTTATACGGCAGTATCACTGGATTTATACAGCAGTACCACGGGACATATACAACAGTACCATTGGATTTATATGGCATTACCACTGGATTGATACGACAGTATCAATGGACATATACGGCAGTATCACTGGAATTATATTGCAGTACCACTGGATTTATACTGCAGTCCCACGGACTGGATTTATATGGCAGTAACACTGGACTTATACGGCAGTACAACTGGACTTATATGGCAGTAACACTGGACTTATATGGCAGTATCACTGGACACATACGGCAGTATCACTGGAATTATATTGCAGTACCACTGGAGTTATATGGCAGTACCACCGGACTGGATTTATATGGCAGTAGCACTGGACTTTTATGTCAGTACCACTGGGCTGGATTTATACGGCAGTATCACTGGACTTATAGGGCAGTACCACTGGACATACATGGCAGTATCACTGGAATTATATGGCAGTACCACTGGACTGGATTTATATGGCAGTACTACTGGTCTTATATGGCAATACCACTGGACTGGATTTATATGTCAGTATCACTGGACTTATACAGCAGTACCACTGGACTCTGGACTTGATTTATATGCCAGTACCACTGGATTTATACAGCAGTACTACTGGACCTATACGGCATTATTACTGGAGTTATATGGTAGTACCACTGGACTTATACAGCATTACCACTGGACTTGATTTATATGGCAGTACCACTGGACTTATACGGCAGTACCACTGGACTTATACGGCAGTACCACTGGACTTATATGGCAGTATCACTGGACTGGATTTACACGTCAGTACCACTGGACTTATACGGCAGTACCACTGGAAGTATATGGCAGTACCACTGGACTTTTATGGCAGTACCACTGGACTGGATTTATATGGCAGTACTACTTGACTTATATTACAATACCACTGGACTGGATTTATAATGCAGTATCACTGGACTTATACGTCAGTACCACTGGACACTGGACTGGATTTATATGCCAGTACCATTGGATTTATACAGCAGTACCACTGGACATATACGGCAGTATGACTGGAATTATATTGCAGTACCACTGGACTTATTCAGCAGTACCACTGGACTGGATTTATATGGCAGTACCACTGGACTTATATGGCAATGCCACTGGACTGGATTTATACGGCAGTTTCACTGAACTTATAAGGCATTACTACTGGAACCTGGACTGGATTGTTATGGCAAAACCACTGAATTTATATGGCAGTAACATACTGGAAATATACGGAAGTATCACTGGAATTATATTGCACTACCACTGGATTATTACAGCAGTACCACTGTACTGGATTTATACGTCAGTACCACTGGACTTATACAGCAGTATCACTGGACTTATACAGCAATATCACTGGAATTATATGGCAGTACCACTGGACTTATACAGCAGTACCACTGGATTTATACGGCAGTACCACTGGATTTATACGGCAGTACCACTGGACTTTTATGGCAGTATCACTGGAATTATATAGTATTACCACTGAAATTATACGGCAGTACCACTGGATTCATACGGCAGTACCACTGGACATATACAGCAGTATCACTGGAATTATATTGCAGTACCACTGGAGTCATATGGCAGTACCACCGGACTGGATTTATATGGCAGTAGCACTGGACTTTTATGTCAGTACCACTGGACTGGATTTATACGGCAGTATCACTGGACTTATAGGGAAGTACCACTGGACATACATGGCAGTATCACTGGAATTATATGTCAGTACCACTGGACTGGATTTATATGGCAGTACTACTGGACTTATATGGCAATAACACTGGACTGGATTTATACGGCAGTATCACTGGACTTATACAGCAGTACCGCTGGACACTGGACTGGATTTATATGCCAGTACCACTGCATTTATACAGCAGTACTACTGGACATAAACGCCATTATTACTGGAGTTATATGGCAGTACCACTGGACAGGATTTATACGGCAGTATCACTGGACAAATACAGCAGTACCGCTGGACACTGGACTGGATTTATATGCCAGTACCACTGGATTTATACAGCAGTACTACTGGACATATACGCCATTATTACTGGAGTTATAGGGCAGTACCACTGGACTTATACAGCAGTACCACTGGACAGGATTTATATGGCAGTACCACTGGACTTACTCGGCAGTATCACTGGACTTATATTGCAGATTAACTGGACACATACGGCAGTACCACTGGATTTATATGGCAGTACCACCAGACTTATAAGGCATTATCACTAGAATTATATGACAGTACCACTGGACTTATACGGTAGTACTACTGGATTCATATGGCAGTACCACTTGATATATATGGCAGTTTCACTGGAGTTATATGGCAGCACCACTGGACATATAAGGCAGTACCGCTGGACTGGAATTATATGGCAGTGGCACTGGACTTATATGGCAGTACCACTGGACTGGATTTATACAGCAGTATCACTGGATTTATACGGCAGTACTACGGGACATATACAGCAGTACCATTGGATTTATATGGCATTATCACTGGATTGATACGGCAGTATCAATGGACATATACGGCAGTATCACTGGAATTATAATGCAGTACCACTGTATTTATACTGCAGTCCCACGGACTGGATTTACATGGCAGTACCACTGGACTTATACGGCAGTACCACTGGACACATACGGCAGTATCACTGGGATTATATTGCAGTACCACTGGAGTTATATGGCAGTACCACCGGACTGGATTTATATGGCAGTAGCACTGGACTTTTCTGTCAGTACCACTGGACATACATGGCAGTATCACTGGAATTATATGGCAGTACCACTGGACTGGATTAATATGGCAGTACTACTGGACTTATATGGCAATACCACTGGACTGGATTTATACGGCAGTATCACTGGACTTATACAGCAGTACCACTAAACACTGGACTGGATTTATATGCCAGTACCACTGGATTTATACAGCAGTACTACTGGACATATACGGCATTATTACTGGAGATATATGGCAGTACCACTGGACTTATACAGCAGTACCACTGGACTGGATTTATATGGCAGTACCACTGGATTTATACGGCAGTACCACTGGACTTATACGGCAGTACCACTGGACATATATGGCAGTATCACTGGACACATATGGCAGTACCACTGGACTGGATTTATACGTCAGTACCACTGGACTTATTCGACAGTACCACTGGAAGTATATGGCAGTACCACTGGACTTTTATGGCAGTACCACTGGACTGGATTTATATGGCAGTACTACTGGACTTATATTACAATACCACTGGACTGGATTTATAATGCAGTATCACTGGACTTATACGGCAGTACCACTGGACACTGGACTGGATTTATATACCAGTACCACTGGATTTATACAGCAGTACCACTGGACATATTCAGCAGTATTACTGGAGTTATATGGCAGTACCACTGGACTTATACAGCAGTACCACTGGTCTTATACCGCAGTACCACTGGACTTATATGGCAGTATTACTGGACACATACGGCATTACCACTGGATTTATACTGCTGTACCACTGGACTTATAAGGCATTATCACTGGAATTATATGGCAGTACCTCTGGACTTATACGGTAGTACCACTGGATTCATATTGTAATACCACTGGACATATATGGCAGTATCACTGGAATTATATGGCAGCACCACTGGACTTATATGGCAGTACCTCTGGAATTGATTTATATGGCAGTAGCACTGGACTTATATGGCAGTACCACTGCACTGGATTTATACGGCAGTATCACTGGACTTATACAGCAGTACCACGGGACATATACGGCAGTATCACTGGAATTATATGGCAGTACCACTGGACTTATACGGCAGTTCCACTGGACTGGATTTATATGGCAGTATCACTGGACTTATACGGCAGTACCACTGGACACTGGACTGGATTTATACGGCAGCACCACTTGATTTATACGGCAGTACTACTGGACATATATGGCAGCATCATTGGATATATACTGCAGTACCACTGGACTGGATTTATACGGCAGGACCACTGGATTTATACGGCATTGCCACTGGACATATACGGCAGTATCACTGGAATTATATGGCAGTACCACTGGACATATACGGCAGTATCACTGGATTTATACAGCAGTACCTCTAGACATATTTGGCAGTATCACTGGACATATGTGGCAGTACCATTGGACTGGATTTATAAAGCAGTACCACTGGATTTTTACGGCAGTACCACTTGACTTATTCGGCAGTATCACTGGACTTATTCGGCAATACCACTGGACTGGATTTATACGGCAGTATCACTGAACTTATACAGCAGTATCACTGGACTTATACAGCAGCACAGGGACACCACCACTGGACTGATGCAGGACTACACAGCACCATTACAATGATCTGGACTTATACAGCAGCAATGGACATATGGCAGCAGAGGACGCCACCACTGTGACTGGACTGATGCAGCACAAGTCACCACCACTGGACTGATGCAGCACAACACAGCACCACTGGACTGGACTTATACAGCAGCACTGGACATATGGCAGCAGAGGACACCACCTCTGTGACTGGACTGATGCAGCACAAGACACTACCACTGGACTGATGCAGCACAACTCAGCACTGGAATGACACACATAAGACAGCGCACGTCGCCACACCACTTTCCCGCACAGACAGACACTGACAGACACTGAGGAGAGAGACACTACACTCTCCAGGACTGGAGTGAAAATGGCAGCGACGTGCGGCTCATTATATGGAATCCAATACCCGTGAGAATCAGACAGCGTGATGATGACGTTTTGCCTCGTTCTGGTTTCCGAGTCAGGTGGGAAAACCTGAGCCAGACTCGGATGCGGGCTCGGGACGTGATGTTCGGTAGGGTTCAATTATCAGGACACGGAAACCGCTCATCTCTAACCATAAACATGCCTAAATTGATCAATCAGCCTACAGAGAATTTGCCAAATGCATAGACTACTTATGTTTGCCCAATCTTTCCTGTCCCCAGTCTGCCTTTCCAGGCTTAAGGGAAAACAAGCCACTTATATGCAAAACATCTATATACAGTACATTTGTGTGCTTACTCTTTGTTCATGTGCATGCGCATACAAGAAATGTATATTTTACACACAAAAAAATTATATTTATTCAACTCTTAATAAACCTTACTGTTTCTACTTTCAACATCCATTTCTGGATTTAATATCTCCACTGCCCATTGCATTACTCTTCTTATTTGTATTGCCCCTTTAGTATCCTTATAAGGTTCAAGGCAAGAAGAAAAGATTTGTCTTTTAATGTCGCACAAAATAAAAACTAATAATTACACACATTAAAACATAACTTTTAATATTTGTTATATATATATAAAAATGCCTATTATTGTGACATATTAAAACATTTGAAGGTGAAATGGTGAAGAAATAATGTCAGAGTTAAAAACCACACTGTATTAATGTGTGTTTGCAATGTTATTACATGTAATTATTGCACCAATGACCTTTATAAAAGTTATCATATGTGCATTATTAGAATTTAAATAAAATTAAACTTTGTTATTTATAACAACGTTCTAAGTCATGCATGTGTCAGTGTCCTTGATTTGTAAACTATTTAATTATACACAAACAAAATATAATTTCAGTGATTCATAGATCTCCAGATAAAATTTAAGATCTTTGGTGTGTATCCCTTGATTGATAGAGCTATTTATTATAGTATCTAGTAATATACAATTACAGTGATTCATAGATCACCAGATAGAGTTGGAAGTCTTTTGTATGTATCTCTTTATTTCATACAAATATTTGTTAAAGTTGAAATAATATCAAGGTAGAGTAAGAATATGTCACTAATTGCTATGCTGCTAGCTGGTATTGCCACATATATAATACAGGTTGAGTATCCCTTATACAAAATGCTTGGGACCAGAAGTATTTTGGGTATCAGATTTTTCCGTATTTTGGAATAAGTGCATACCCTAATGAGATATTATGGCGATGGGACCTAAGTCTAAGCACAGAATGCATTTATGTTTCATATACACCTTATACACACACAGCCTGAAGGTCATTTTAGCCAATATTTTTAAGAACTTTGTGCATTAAACAAAGTGTGTGTACAGTCACATAATTCATTTATGTTTCATATACACCTTATACACACAGCCTGAATGTCACTTCATACAATATTTTAATAACTTTGTGTATTAAACAAAGTTTGTGTACACTCAGCCAACAGAAAACAAAGGTTTCACTATCTCACTCACACTCAAAAAATACCGTATTTCGGAATATTCCGTATTTCGGGAGATTTGGATATGGGATAGTCAACCTGTAGTAGTGCTATATTATTTATTAATATTTATTACCAGTTATTTATATAGCGCACACATATTCCACAGCACTTTACAGATAATATTTGCCCATACATATCAGTCTCTGCCCCAGTGGAGCTTACAATCTAATTTCCCACCACACAAGCTATATTAATGGGCAGATAATAAATAATATGATCTAATGTACTGGTATATCCCATTAAGTGATAGCACAATGTGGGTAACAACGCACTATTAATTATTACAGCAGTGCTTAGTACTTAATTCTACAGGCATAGACACTCTAAATCAGGATATAATTAAATGTATTATCCAGGGGCTGACCATGTAAAGGAAGACTACTGAACCTTGTTTTAATATATAAGTTCTTTCCAGATGACATTATACATCTCATTGTTTAGACATGACAACAAAAGACAGTTCAGTATATTGGGGGTCATTCAGAGTTGATCGCAGCAAATCTTCGCATCGCAAGTGGTGGATTTTAGCCAAATGCACATGCGTAAAGCACCAAATATGCATGTGCAGGAGCCGCCGTACAACAAATGTGCAGAAATACACATGGATTTTGTGTTCGCAGCCACGCAACGACAAAGAGGTGTGTTGAAGGTGGTGTGGGGGCATGGCTTTGAAGGCTAGCGAAAAGGGGGGTGTAGGTGGGCGCCTTGTGGGGGAGTGTGCTAAGGGCTGCAGGCATGGTTTTTGCACTGCTGCAAAGCTAATCTCTGTTGGTACACACTAGACATTCACAGCTACTGAGTAAGTCTAGGGCTGCGCACAGCTAGCGATTGCTCGGCACAGGTGCCTGACAGGGCTCTCCCAGCTAATTATTCCCAATAGAGCGCAGCTGTTTGCAATGCAAACGCATGAACAGGCCATTGCATTTCTAACTCTCTGAGATGGTATGTACTTTTACACTCCCTGGAAATTGTATAATTTTTACACACACACACACACACACACACACACACACACACACACACACACACACACACCCTTTATATGTTCAACTCACATCCAAAACAAATGTGTATTATTAGCAATTACATGTGTATTGCACATGTACTGTACAACATGTCTTGTTTGTTAAGCAATTGTACACATTTTTTTTGTTTTATTTGCTTACAGCTGCCAAATTGCTTTGAGCTGTCTATCAAGCTGCATTGTCCATCCAAAAATCACATACTATGTTTATATATCCCTCATACATGCCATGTTTCACTGATTACTACATTCGTTGTGTGTTTCATCTACCAACCTTACCACCATAATCCACCATCCCCTATCATGTTATGAAGTCATGCTTTACCTAATACATTTCTATGGGTTAGTTAAGTCAGATGTGAGTTAGATTTAAGATGGCAAGTTGCCCATAGTAACCAAACATATTCCGGATATTATATTGTAGAAGGAGAACAATACATGAGAAGTATACTATTTTCTGTTTGCATAGGCAACATCCCATCTTAAATGAAACTCCCATCTGACCAAATTAACCTCCTAGTCCTATATTTACTAAAAATCCGAGTTTGCCCGATTTGTGTTTTTTTTTCTAAGTCCCAATCCGGAAATTCACTAAGCACCAATCTCGGCAGTGTTTGGACTATTCGTAATGGTTTGATTTGCAAAGTTCAGAAATACGAATAAATAGACCATCGGTCAAACACGGCTGTTATTTCATACAATACGGGAATTCACTATTCATTCGTATTTGGGTGTTAGTCTCTGAGTGCTGAAATGCGGTTGTATTTTTTTGCGAATCGTTAAAAAAAGCGGCAAAAAAATAGACCTGCTTTTTTCAGGCGTGTTTACATGTGTTGCAACTCAAAAATCAATCACACCTGAATACGGATGCCTATAAAAGGATGTTAGGCCCAATTCAATCCACCTACACACAGAAATGGCAGCAGGACTGTGGACCAGTGATATTTTGTGTGCTGTGGGATTCATCAGACTCAGACATCAGCCTGTAAGTAACCAGGGCCAACAAACTGAACATGGTCAGCAGGTTGTACAGGTTCCGCGGAGGCTGCGCAGGCCTCATTTTTTTAGGGGGCGTTTAAACTTGAACGCATTGTCCGATGATATGGTCATACAGATGTTCCGTCTAAATCGTAACAACATTTTCCGTCTGTATGACCTTGTCAAACTGGACCTAGACCATGAGACAGCACGCTCTCGCTCTGTCTCAGGCCTGCACAAACTCCTGGCTGTGTTGCACTTTATGGCTACTGGTAGCTTTCAGGCTGTGTCTGGGGATGTCATAGGAATATCACAGCCCTCATTTTCGAAAATATTAACACAGGTGATGTATACCTAACTACCTCTTCTTTTTTTTGCTTGTTTTAATTTCTCGGTGGACAGTTCTGTCCTAAAATCTCATGTTTATTGTTCTTTCAAATATACACACAGGTGTTGGCTGTTTGGCAGCCCCACATCGATGCCTCAATCTGCTTCCCTACCCAGGAGTCTCAGTGGCATGCCGTCAGGGTAGATTTCTATGAGCTGGCTGGCATGCCCAATGTGCCTGGAGCCATAGATTGCACACACATTCAGCTGAGACCACCTAGGGGCAGGCAGCACATATATACTAATCGCCATCTAGAACACTCCACAAATGTGCAGGTGGTTTGTGATGCAAATCTCAAAATAATGAGTGTTGTTGCTGGTTACCCTGGGGGCTGCCATGACTCCTTCATCCTCAGTCAGTCATCCCTCTTTGATAAGTTTGAGGATGGACAAATGCCAGATGGATGGCTGCTGGGTATGTAATTTGATATGTGTAGGCCTGCATATACTTTGTCCAAATACAGGGGCAGATGTATTAACCTGTAGAAGGCATAAGGAAGTGAGAAACCAGTGATATGTTTAAGGTGATAAAGGCACCAGCCAATCAGCTTCAATATGTAAATGAACATTTAGGAACAGATTGTCTGCTGCCTTTATTACCTTGCACATATCACTGGTTTATCACTTCCTTATGCTTTCTACAGGTTAATACATCTGCCCCACAGTGTGTTACTTATGTGTTGCTGTATCTTAACATGAATCACGTTACTATATCTGTCTTTTAGGTGATGGAGGATATGGCTGTTTCTCTTGGCTTCTAACTCCATTGTCCCGACCTAATACCCCTGCTGAACACAATTACAATCATGCACATAAGTCCATGCGGAATGTGATAGAAATATGTTTTGCTGTGCTGAAATCTAGGTTTCGGTGTCTGGATAAGTCTGGTGGCCTTTTGTTGTATAGTCCCACGAAGGTGACTCAAATTGTGTTCTGCTGCTGCTTTCTTCATAACATGTGCTTGCAACAACATCTGCCACATGTTGAGGAGGAGGAGGAGGAGGAGGAAGAAAGCAGCCAGCAAGCAGAGGAATAAGAGACATCTGGTGATACTTGGAGTACAGATGTAGAGAGGCAGGTTAGGCAAGAGCTCATCACTCGCTATTTCCAAGGTCAGTTTGGTTTGCTTATTTCATTTGTAGTGTAATCATAAATAGATGTTGGCCCATTTTTATTGTAAAAACCATTACTCAGAATGTGTCTGTCTCCTTGAGACATACAAACATACCCTTGCTTTATGCAAAACTAATGCCGCATGTGTATTGTGTTTATTTTAAAAATCAAAACAACAGATTATGAGTGGCATGCATTAAGTCTGGATAAGTGTTCGTAAACTTGCACTGATAATTTATTACAAGCACACATAATCCACATAGTAATTTATTTAGTATTTTACTTTATGATTGTGTGTAACGTCCTAATGCACAGGTTCTCAAACTCGGCCCTCAGGACCCCACACAGTGCATGTTTTGCAGGTAACCCAGTAGAAGCACAGGTGTATGAATTACTCACATACACATTTTAAAAGGTTCACAGGTGGAGCTAATTATGTCACTTGTGATTTTGTGAGGAGACCTGCAAAACATGCACTGTGTGGGGTCCTGAGGGCCGAGTTTGAGAACCTGTGTTCTAAATAAACAGTCCTCAACATATAATATGTTAGCCTTGAGGAATACATGTGTCCCTATGTGTGATGCTCCATCATATTTAAGGGACACAAACTTACTCTCATCCAAAATAATTTATTTTGTAATATTTGCTGCAGTAAACTTGCTGATTTGTAAGTAAATACAGTTTGCCACATATATACATTATTATACACATTATTATTTTTTTGTTAAAAATTTCTTATTTTTTGGTTTCTGCATCATGTGTAATAACATTATTACTCATTTTTAACACACACAAACATGGCCCAACAATAATGACATTCATTTTGGCAATGAATTATCTCAATTCAATGACAACATATTAAAAGCTTTTTACGCAAATCAATTGTGTTATTCTTGTAATGTTGTATAGAGAAGAAAGGTAAAATAGTTAACAATCACATTGTAATGTGGATTGGCTGCAGGATAGGAGAATGATTGGAATCTAGAAAGAGTAATGATTAGAAAACAATCAAGTGGTCTGGTTACTTCCTGCTAACATGTATGTAGCTGCCTGGCAATGATTGTGTGTGCAGGATAGGAGAATGATTGGAATCTAGAAAGAGTAATGATTAGAAAAAAAATCAAGTGGTATGGTTACTTCCTGCTAACATGTATGTGCAGCTCCAACAACATTTCCCTCCTCCAAAAGAAAACAAAGATGGTAAAGAATAAATGTGCGTACAAATTTTATGCTGTTGTTTGTACCACTTATAATTAATGATGTTGTATAAATTGTCAAGGAGCTAAGTGTTATATATATTTTGCCAAACATACACGTACTAACTATTTTGAATTACTTCTCAGAAATGTAAAATTTGTTTGTTTTGTGTTAATTTTTTTTGGGTGCCTGCTTGTCCTGCCCTTTGCCTTTAGCACTGTCATGCTGTCGTGCTCTGGTGGAGCGTCTTCGTGGTGATGAGACTGGCGTGATATTTGGAGTAGTCGTACCAGAACTGCTGCTTGTTTGCTGTTGGTGCATGGATCTGAGTGTTTCATTCAGGTTAGTGAGGGTGGCATTGAGTTCATGTATAGCAGCATTTTGATTGTCTACAATTCGGAATAAACTTTCATGAATCTTTTGATTGTTTTGAAAAATGTTCATATAACTTTGCTGTTGTCTGTGCTGTTCTTCCATTAGTTTGTGTTATTCTTCCATTATGCGCTGTAAGTTGCCCATGACCTGTGTAATGTCTGTACGCATGAGTTCCATGGTATTGCAAATTCTGGTTGTTTGTTCATTTTGTCTACTCATATTTCTGGTTATTCTTCTGAGGTGACATGGTAGGCTTGCAAACATTTGTGTCTGCCTACGCAGGCAATCTTCATTAGTGGCCTGCTGTCTAGCCCAAATGGTCCAAAACACCTGATCAGGGCCTTGTGTTACTGGTGTTGTTGGGCTGTGTTGTGGTGGTGGTGTGCTTTGCTGTGGTGGTGTACTCACAGGTGCTGGGGGCTGATTCCTTGGCTTAATGGCTGCATATCTAAGATGATTGTCTCCTCCATGTCACTGTGTTACTGTTGTTGCGGAGGGATGCTGTTACCAGGACTAGAAGCTGAAATGTCGAAAAATTTGCCGTTAGCTATCCATATGTTTGATAAATGAAAACAAATCACTACACATGGAACACATGTCGTTCACTGTTGCTTTCAGATATTATGCCTAGCAACATCATCACTCATAACTTAAATACATACATATGCCTGTTTGTGGCAAATGTGTCTGGTTACTTAATTGTGAAAGCAAACACTTTAGTTTTATTGTAGATCAGACATACTCCACCATAAAAACACATTGTAATCCATAATGTGTTACCTTATAGCTTTTCTAAAACAAACATAGTAATGTTTTTATATGTATTTGGCAATGTGAGCTCAAACACACATGTGAAAATTTGATAAACCACCTTACTATTTGCAAACATTAAACATGAGTTTCTGTTGCAGCATCTTACACACAATGTGCTACTGTATGGTTCAAGTGGACATACATATCTTTACTGGATGTGGACAAGGCCATTTTGCTTGGATTCCATTTCATGTTTTACTTACTTCGGTAAGTATATAAGTTTTTGATGTGTTTTGACTTAATGTGGTTAAGAAAAAAAGTTTGATTACGATCTAAACTTGTTTACATTTATTTCAGTTTAATACTCACAATCAAGATGAGGGGAGTGTGGATGACGTCTTGGAGGTGTGTCCAAAATTTGGAGTGGGGGGACCGAACATACTGTCGATAATCTTCATGGCGGGGTAGCCTGCTGTGGTTGGCCCTGGACATCAGACCTTGCTTTCTTTGCTGCCACAGGTTTTTTGTGGTGATGTCTTACAGAAGTCTTCTGCTGCTCCAGACTTCTTTTGATGGACCTATTAATGAAAGTGAAATTTTGTTATGGCCATTCCTTTACAAACATACCCTATACTACAATGGACACTTTACCTGCTTCCGCAGCGTCATCATCATCAGATGTGATGGGAGTTACTGGAGGACGAGTAGTACTGCTTTTTTCCAACACTGTAAAAAAAAAAAAAACACTCATGTATTCATTCTATTGTTGATACATCCACCCATTATGCTTATAAACATTTATTCTTTAAGAAATGCTTGCTTTATTTTTATGAAAAACATAAGGACCGGAAACAAAAAACCACTACATAAAACAATAAACATTGTCCAATTGCCATAGGCACTATGGAAAGTTCAACACAGGAAAACATGTACAGGACACTGACATAGGCCACAAGTAAAAATACATACATTAACAACCACAAACACACACATCTTCATTTTGTAATGAATTGAAAAATATTACAGATGCAATATATAAATTGCTCTGTGATGTGGCACTCCAAACACACATTACCACTATATGAGCCAAACAAAACAAAAAAAAAATAAAAAAATTAAACTGCAGTGTTGTGTCACGGTACAAATACAAACTCAAACTGAACAAACAAATAGTGTTTTTTTTAATAAAAAAATATTACATTCTGTAATAATGACATTACACATGTACGTGGTTTCCAAACCACTTTCCACTACTCCAGCCTCTAACACAGTGATTTTCAACCTTTTTCAACTCACGGCACACCAAACCGAATTTTTAAAATGCCAAGGCACACCATCAGTTCCCCACGACCACCAAGGGGGGGTGGGGGCGGGTTTGGGGAAACACACATTGGCCTCCAGATAAACAAAACACATATTGGCCCCCTCAGCAATTTAAAAACATTGACCCCCACAGTAATTGCAGCACACATTGGCCCTGAAACTGATTGCAGCAAATATTGACCCCCATGGTAATTGCAGCACATTGGCCCCCACGGTAATTGTAGCATACATTGACCTCCACGGTAATTGCAGCATACATTGGTCCCCATGATAATTGCAGAACAAATTGGCCCCCACGGTAAATGCAGAACACACTGACCCAAAGGTAATTGCAGAACATATTGGCAGTAACAATAAATACAAATGTACAGGAACTTACTGTGCTTGAGTAGGTTGGTTGATCTGTAGCTGTGGAGGAGGCAGGAGCTGTGTACGGTCTCCCTCCTTCAGCGGTGCAGCCAGCGGAGAGGAGCGAGGACACAGGAGCAGCGCTGGGCGGGCAGGTGACGTGGAGCAGCGCTCGGCGGGCAGGTGACATGGAGGAGTACTGGGCGGGCGGTCGACGTAGCGTGCGTGTGTAACCCATGAGTCACGCTGCTGCTCCATACAGGTCACAGGCCAGGCTGCGTCTGGACTACCCGGAAGAGCCTAGCGCCGCCCGAGCCCGACATTATGAATTAAAGTGAGGCAGCGGCAGGGTTATGCAGCGGGCATCTCTGGCGGCACACCTCAGAACCGCTCGCGGCACACCAGTGTGCCGCGGCACAGCGGTTGAAAAACGCTGCTCTAACATGACAACCACTGTTTTTGAAACATTGCACATGGATAATCTAAATATAAAACATAGTCCAAATTAAAAAACAAAATATGTCCAAAAGGAAAACATTATTGCAGGACAATTCAATGACACACCAAGTCCAACTACACATGCAAAATATACTGAAAAAAAACACATGACATACAATAAATAAAACATTACCCAAAACAATGTATTTGCTGACACACACTTGAAGATGGGAGTAATATGCAACGTGACTTGACACACATTTAAAAAAAAAAAAATAAGTCATAGATGTTAATGCAAATACACATGCTCACCATTCTTCCTGGGCCTATCTGAATCACGGACATGGGTTGCCGAGACTACTACAGGAGGTATTACACTCCGCATGGGCTCCTCATATTCCATATATCTTGCAATATAGGGCTGGCCACCACCGGTTTTTCGAGCCGACTTCGCCACCTTGGCCATTTTGGACTTGACACGTTGCTTTATGTCATAGTACCGTTTGCGGCACGTGTCCTCCGTCCGCTTGACCACCCCCTCACTATTGACAGCAGCAACAACTTTCGCCCACAACACCGTCTTCCTCCGTGTTGGCTCCTTGGCAGACTCAGGCCCAAATAGCTGCCGCTGATACTTCATCAGCTCACACACCAATGCCATATTTTCAGCAAAACTAAACTTTACATTCCGCCCAGTCTTAGTAGTGGTGCGTGGCTGCGGAGCTGACTGACTGTTACTATCACTGTCACTTGAGGCTGCTGCAGCAACCTCACCCACCTCCTCCACCTGACCGACCTCCTCCCCCTCACTCACACCCTCCACCTCACCCACCTCTGAGTCACACATAATTGTGTGTCTAAACACTTAACACAGAAAAAAAAAATAGACAAACAACACACTCCTCCACTACCACTACACAACTCACTCACTCACTCACACACACACACACACACACACACAACACACACACACACACACACACACACACACACAAACACTGACAAGGGACTATAAAGAAAAATAACTTGGACAAAAAATGAGACAAAACCACAATAAACAAGACTACAAGAATGACAAGATGACTTTCAAACACAATACCACACTCAGAAATCGCTACCAACACTCCTCACCAAACCACAAATTCACCTACCTCCACAGCACAACCTCCCTCCTCCTCACCACTAACTAAACCCACGAGGTGCGGACGGTTTGGGGCGTATTTATATGGTTGCGCACAGACATTCCTACATCTGAAACACAACCACTCACGAACGGGGATGAAAAACAAAACTAAAAGTGAAAATGCGGCTGGGGTCTTAAAAAAACCCTGCCGCGTTTAACTTAGAAAAAATACCGGAAAAAACAACCAAAAGACGTACGCAAATGACAATGACGGCCGAGAATGGTCCAAAAAAAAAACCCGACTGGCATTGACATCGGAAAACACGAAAACCATAAAGTCGACTGCTTCGTAACTTTGCGTATATAGTTTCAAAAAGTTGCATGAAAATGCACCCGATACAAAACGAGTTTAAACACTACACAAACCGACTCAAACACGAATATTAGTAAATATTGCCTCTAGTATGTTTTTTTTTGTGTATCCACATAAACACACAATTTTTTTGGGGGGGCACAATAAAATACATTACCATGGACCACAATAAGAAAAAAAACATTTAATACCAAAGTGTAAGGGGGTATCATATTTTTACTAATCAAAACAATTGTATATCATGTTAATATAAATACAAAGTATACTGAAATAAGCAGTACCTATAATGGCACAGCAAAAAACACCTGCCTGTGCACAAAAGAGGATGACAGTACCCAGTAATGAACTACTGTACCCCTATCTACTGTACATCAAACACAACCGAGACTGGTCTCAATTCCCTGGCAGAGTAAGATGTGGGCCAAATGGTGGAAGATTCTGGTCCCAAATACCCAAACACAACTATCAAGACCACAAAGTGAAGAGGAAGGTGGGACAAGTTCACAGGCAAATGCATCACAGGCAGGGAGACGCCAAACCACATTCAGCATGAGGGAGTTTGTCATTCTGGTCTCACAAACCATTGAGAAAGCATTTTAGAACATAAAGAATGCTGGGAAATGTGACCGCATCTGTAGAGAATTTATTTTTTTCTCCTTGTCTTCCCCAGCCTGAAGTGGTTGTTGCTCTGTGGTGGGTCTGTGCATTGAGGGCCCTTGCCAGTAGGATCTTGTTCCTGGGTAGGAATAGGGGAAGGGCCAGGTGTTGTATCCTCCTTGAGACTGTGGCCAAGGAGGACAGCAATGGTCTGTATGCCTTGCCCAATAGTGTTGTTTAGGGCCTGGACAGAGGAGGAGATTCGCACATGCCTTGTTGGACACTGGAGGTCAGGTCACTGACCCTAGAGGACAGCTCAAGGGCCTCATGGAGCATCTAATCATGGAAGTTGGTGTTAAGTCTCAGAACTAAGAACCAAGAAGTAATTGAATAAAATACTGTGCGCCAAATGAGCTGCCCTTTGGTCTCACAATGGAAAAGAACAAGTGTCACCTAACACTTGGATTCAAACGTAGTCAAAGTAGTCACCATTTGAGTCCACTGGAAAATAAAAATAAAACATACATAGTGTATATCTTCTAAAATATGTACATCAAATCAGGTAAGTCTGTAAAATCACTCGTACCAAATAGATAGGTCTACCATATTAGAAGTAGACAACCACGTTTTTTCTGGGAGCTGGAAATATCACCAGTTTGGATTCCTTCTCGTCACAATCCTCTCACCAATGGGGTACAACCGAAAGAGAGAGATAAAACCTCCAATAGTGCAACATCATTTTATTACAATCCACTTAAAACACATTTAGGGGATATGAGTGGTCTCTCACCAATAGAAGTGGTCTACCAAATGAGTAGACAAAACAGCATGGGTAAAGATGGTAACCACAGACGTCCCTGGAATCCTCCGTCCGACTTCAATGGTGATGTCCCAAACGTCTCCCCACAAGAAACAAATCCTCCTGCCAATGCGTTTCGACACGTCTTGTGTCTTTGTCAAGACATAATGAGGATAACCATCTTACAAACATTTATACCCCTCCCAATCCTAATTAGGACCATCCTATTTCCAGACATGGATCAACTATAGACTATTCCTTCTATCCCATATGTTATTCATACATATCCCTTTTCATCAATCCACTCCTTTCATAAGACACAGACCAGCGCTTGCTCCTCCAGGTCTGTAAATTCCACAGTCTCAGGGAGTGGTCCTCCCCCTGTTGCCCTCGAAGCGTTCCAATGCACAGACTTTTTCTGCTTGAGACAGGACTTGAAGTCAGCCCAAATACATATGTTTTGGTAGTTGGGTAAAAGGAAAGGAAAATAAACATAAGCACATTTGTAGCATACTTTTTGGACACATTCCAGCATTTGTATAGCTAAAGCAATCTCAAAACTCGCACCATACATTACTTTGCAAAACTTGGACACATACATAAAAAATGTATTACATTTAAGTAAACAATAAATCTAGATAGATGTTGAAAGTTAGCAAACGAAGATTTAGGGGTTCACTTACTGTATGTGTCACCTTCTCAAAGGTTACATATGTCATAGTATTGGTTGCTATAGGCAACATGACTTAGGAAATGGTGCTTACATATTAGTTAATGCATACCATGGTCTTTGTCAGTGTTGCTCAGTATGTACTTACCGTCTTTGAACTTCTTGGGGTGTGCACACCGCATTAACTGAGTCAGTTATCTCCCTCCAGATACAGTCCTTCGCTCCAGCACCCATGTTTTTATTTCCAAAATTTATTTTCTCAATGGCTTGTGGGACAAGAATTACCAACTCCCTCTTTGTAAATGGTGGTTGTCGTCTTCTCTTTTTTGATGTTGCCTGTGATGCAGTAGCCTGAGAACTATCTCCACCTTCCTCTTCACTTTGTGGCCCTGTTTGTTGGGTTTGGGTAGTTTGGCCAGAATCTTCCTCAGTTTGGCCCACATCTTCCTCAGCCAGGGAACTCAGACCGGCCTCTTCTTGTGTTTGTTGGCCAGTAGATGGTGGTTCATCACTACTGGCTCCTGCTCCTACCTCCTCTGCAGTGCCAGGTGTTTCATGCTGTACTCTTTGTAATGCCCTTTGTCTTTTTCGATTTAGTATTGAAGCTAGATGTTCATTGAGTTTGTGTATCTCTACTGCAACTGGATCAGGATTCATGATGCTGTGCGTATGGACCTGGGGGGTGCCTTTTATACCTGTATATGCATACTATGCGTAATCCAGCACAGGTGATGCATACACAATTGGTACTTGTGCTTTGATTGCATACACGATTTAAGCATGTTTTATGCAGCCTGTGTTTGTGGGTGTATGCAGGAGTTTCAGTTGAGCGGTTTGGGAGGTTTTTGTGTTTGCTCTCGAGTTAGAGAGTTCAAGGTAAGATATGTTTGTGTTTGGATGTTTGAAACAAAGTAGTGTTTCAAAGCTTCGGTCCATGGAATAATGTATATCTAATGTTATGCAGACACGTGTACTTGTTTAATAGAAGTGTGTATTATGGTGTATGATGATGTGTATGCAGCTCGTCCTTATGTGGTGTGGGGCATTTATTTGTTGTTATGCGAACGCAATGTTTTTTTATGTAATAATATATTTTTTTATTTTTTTTTGTGTATGTATTGTATGTTGTTTGTAGTGGTGATATCCTAAATTATAATTTTAATCTGTTTTCCTTTATTAGAATTGGTCCAACAGTATATCTATTTGCGGGTACAGTAAGTATGTGCATGTTCATAGGTATGTTTTGTGTGGTGGGGTCAGAGCCGGCCCTAACCAATATGATGCCCTAGGCAAGATTTTGGCTGGTGCCCCCTAGCACCACCGCTGGTTCCGCCTCTGACCTTGCACTTCTTTCCCAGCACCATCACCCCTCATCCATAGCAGTCCTTATTTTGGTGTTTGTACCCCCTATATTTTAAATAGGAACTGTTCGCACAAATTAGCGCACAGCCCAAAAAGGAGTGTGTTTTTGCTGGCAAGGGGCATGGCCACACAATAGTAACCCCAATTCCAATTACGCCACACAGTACTGCAACTTTATTCACATTTGATCATGCGATCGTGTTCATAATTCATATTACATCCTACAGTAGTATCACTGTACCTTATAAACGTTACTTCTCACAGTAGAGCCCCTTATTCACATTACATTGCTCTTTATTCACATTAGACGACACAGTAGTGCCCTTTCTATACGCAACGCCACAAA
Source organism: Pseudophryne corroboree (assembly GCF_028390025.1). Classification (NCBI taxonomy): domain Eukaryota; kingdom Metazoa; phylum Chordata; class Amphibia; order Anura; family Myobatrachidae; genus Pseudophryne; species Pseudophryne corroboree. The sequence goes on from NC_086451.1 coordinate 208,154,131, forward strand.
GTAGAGCACTTTAAACACATAATGCCACACAGTAATGCCCCTAACACATATGAGACACATTATTAATGTCCTTATAAACATAATGTGCCTTACACATTATGACAACCTTTATTAATGCCCTTTTACACATAATGTCCCTTGCACATACGCTGCACATTATTAATGCCCTTATACACATAATGACACACATAGTGCCCCTTACACATATGTTGCACATTATTAATGCATTTTTACATGACACACACAATGCTCCTTACACATATTCTGAACACTACTGCACAACCAACCCACTCACATGCACACAGCACTCACACTGCCACTAACACTGTGACATCTGCCTCTGCTTGGACACAGATGTGTCCTCATAAATCTTGCCTCAATGTGAACGTCGGGCAAATTTTTTTAATGAAAATGCATCTTATTTGCATTGCTATGTGGCTAGGATGCACAAGCAGCTTCTGCTGATTAAAATGATATGCAGCATGCCTATATACTGTGTGAGACTGTGGCTGTATCTGCATATGAAATGCCACACACAGAATATAGGCATGCCGCATATCATTTTAATCAGCAGAATCTGCTGATGCCCCTAGGCATATCAAATGCCCTAGGCAATTGCCTAGTTTGCCTATACCTATGGCCGACTCTGGGTGGGGTGTTGGTATACATGTGCTTATTATGTTTTTATTTTTATTTTCCTTCTCAAGGAAGCGGATATTTTCTGTTTTGTTTTTTGGGAAGGATACCCTTTGATTTTTTGTCTGGCCTTTTGCCTTTTTAAGTGTTTTGTACTTCATCTGCGGGTAAGTATGTGCATGTTCATGGGTGTGTTTTATGTGGTGAGGTATTGGTGTATCTTCATGTGCTTATGATGGTTATTTTTTGTGTCTTTCTCCAAGGCTCGGCATACATTTTTTTGGCAAATAGTCTTTTGCTTTTGTGGCCTTTTGCCTTTTTGGTTTTGGTTTCTTCATCTGCGGGTAAGTATATGCTTGCTCATACGTGTGTGTTGTGTGATGTTGTGTTGGCTTAGCTTACTTGTTTTATTATTGCCAACTCAAGGTATTGATAAATTAGGTTATTTGTTTGAGGTAAGTAGGTTATTTGGGTTTGTGTATTTTTGTTTTTTGGTAAGTATATACATGCTCATTGTAAGTATATGCATGCTCATTGTTTTGTTGAGGAGGTGTTTTTGTGGTTGTCTTTTTTTTGCAAATTTAAGACATTATTTTATATGCTAACAATGTTCCTGTCCTCCTGGTGTGCAACATTTAGATATGGATTATCCAACAGCTGTAAGTGTTTTTGGGTTTTTTTTTTGCAGTTTTTTGTGGCTATTTTAGGATAAAAAAACATTTAATGTTGTTTTAACACTGTGTTAAAAAAAATTTAAAGATGGTGTTGGCAGCATACCTGTGTGCCACTGCCGGCCAATCTCAACCTGCCCCTCATCCTTGAAGGCAACGGAGGTGTGCAAGGCCTAGCATATTCCTTACCCATGTCACCCTTTTTGGAATGCCAGATGATGAGGTGTTGCTATAGGCTGCCCCCTCATGTCATCCTAGAAACTCTCTCAATAATAGAGAGTGATCTAGAGAGGTCAATTTGGCATCCTACAGCAATACCAGCACTGACATAATTCCTTGCTGTGTTACATTACTGCGCCTCAGGGTCCTACCAGCATGTGGTGGGAGTGCTGGTTGGTGTGTCTCAGGCAGCATTTTCTAGGATCCTGAGGCACAAAATTTCTGCTTTTTTTTTTAGCTAGTAAAGCAGTTCATAACAATGCCATTGGATGTGGGGTCCCTAGCTGTGTTGAAGCGCAAATTCCATGAAGGGGGTAGTCGCTTCCCACACGTTATTGGGGTAGTGGATGGGACACAAGTTCCACTTGTGGCGCCAACATATAATGAAGAAATCTTTAGGAACTGAAAAATGTTCCACTCTTTGAATGTGATGGTTGTTTGTGGCCCATCCCTCCAGATCCTTTCCCTGAATGCTCAGTACCCAGGAAGTGCCCATGATTCCCATGTCATTCAGCAATCAGGGATATGGCAAAAATTAAGACTGTTGGAAGGCCAAGACGCGTGGATATTGGGTGAGTTGGGTTGGCATCATATAGTAAAGATTAAGTTGAGTTGTCTTTTTTTTGTTGTACATATTTTATACTTATTATAGTATTGTGTTTTTTCAGGAGATCGTGGATATCCTTGCACCCCCTGGCTCATGACTCCTTACAGTAGACCCACACCAGGGCCACAAACGGCATTTAATTCTGCGCTTACAGCCACTAGGCAACTGGTGGAGCGCACAATTGGCATCCTCAAAGGAAGCTCCCGTGTGCTCCACTGCACTGGTGGCGACCTCATGTATTCACCGGAAATGGTAAGTAAAATTGTGGTCCTGTGTGCAGTCCTGCACAATATTGCTGTAAGGAAGCGTGTGCAGCTACGTGATAATGAGGTATTGTCCCCAGAGGATGAGGAGCCATGGGTAGACTGGACATGGAGGCAGGGGTCCGACACTCAGCGGGGACATGCCCTTAGGGCAAGAATAGTGCATCAATATTTCAGGTATGTTTAAGTTGTGATCACATCACACAAGTGTTTTTTGTAGTTTACAAATGTATATTTTGGAAATGTCTAACAGATTTAGTTAATCCAAATTAAAAAAAAAAGTTGCCAGATTTGGTGTTGCTTACAAACATTATTTCAGGTTTTTTGTTGTTACTTTTTTTTTTTTTTAAATGTTAGTGGTTTCACATAAAACATATTGTTATTTTGTTCAAAATCAAAAATACAATGTCATGAGTTAATAAACACCAGTAGTGTTGTGTTGTCATCATATATCTTGTTTTAAACATAAATGATGTAATATATTTATTGACACATTACAATGTTATTTTTAAAGTGTTTTAAAATTGTTAATGCATATGTGTTTGATTGTGATGCTTTTATGTGTGTGTTTACATTTATTTTTCTATTGCAAAAACAAACTAACACAACAATCCTGCAATGTTTAGTTGAATAAGGAACACAAATAAAAGGTAAGTTTTTTTGCAAAATTCTAATTACAGTTGCAAACACTAGAGATGAGCGCCGGAAATTTTTCGGGTTTTGTGTTTTGGTTTTGGGTTCGGTTCCGCGGCCGTGTTTTGGGTTCGACCGCGTTTTGGCAAAACCTCACCGAATTTTTTTTGTCGGATTCGGGTGTGTTTTGGATTCGGGTGTTTTTTTTCCAAAAAACCTAAAAAACAGCTTAAATCATAGAATTTGGCGGTCATTTTGATCCCAAAGTATTATTAACCTCAAAAACCATAATTTCCACTCATTTTCAGTCTATTCTGAATACCTCACACCTCACAATATTATTTTTAGTCCTAAAATTTGCACCGAGGTCGCTGTGTGAGTAAGATAAGCGACCCTAGTGGCCGACACAAACACCGGGCCCATCTAGGAGTGGCACTGCAGTGTCACGCAGGATGGCCCTTCCAAAAAACCCTCCCCAAACAGCACATGACGCAAAGAAAAAAAGAGGCGCAATGAGGTAGCTGTGTGAGTAAGATTAGCGACCCTAGTGGCCGACACAAACACCGGGCCCATCTAGGAGTGGCACTGCAGTGTCACGCAGGATGTCCCTTCCAAAAAACCCTCCCCAAACAGCACATGACGCAAAGAAAAAAAGAGGCGCAATGAGGTAGCTGTGTGAGTAAGATAAGCGACCCTAGTGGCCGACACAAACACCGGGCCCATCTAGGAGTGGCACTGCAGTGTCACGCAGGATGTCCCTTCCAAAAAACCCTCCCCAAACAGCACATGACGCAAAGAAAAAAAGAGGCGCAATGAGGTAGCTGACTGTGTGAGTAAGATAAGCGACCCTAGTGGCCGACACAAACACCGGGCCCATCTAGGAGTGGCACTGCAGTGTCACGCAGGATGTCCCTTCCAAAAAACCCTCCCCAAACAGCACATGACGCAAAGAAAAAAAGAGGCGCAATGAGGTAGCTGACTGTGTGAGTAAGATAAGCGACCCTAGTGGCCGACACAAACACCGGGCCCATCTAGGAGTGGCACTGCAGTGTCACGCAGGATGTCCCTTCCAAAAAACCCTCCCCAAACAGCACATGACGCAAAGAAAAAGAAAAGAAAAAAGAGGTGCAAGATGGAATTGTCCTTGGGCCCTCCCACCCACCCTTATGTTGTATAAACAGGACATGCACACTTTAACCAACCCATCATTTCAGTGACAGGGTCTGCCACACGACTGTGACTGATATGACGGGTTGGTTTGGACCCCCACCAAAAAAGAAGCAATTAATCTCTCCTTGCACAAACTGGCTCTACAGAGGCAAGATGTCCACCTCATCATCATCCTCCGATATATCACCGTGTACATCCCCCTCCTCACAGATTATCAATTCGTCCCCACTGGAATCCACCATCTCAGCTCCCTGTGTACTTTGTGGAGGCAATTGCTGCTGGTCAATGTCTCCACGGAGGAATTGATTATAATTCATTTTAATGAACATCATCTTCTCCACATTTTCTGGATGTAACCTTGTACGCCGATTGCTGACAAGGTGAGCGGCGGCACTAAACACTCTTTCGGAGTACACACTTGTGGGAGGGCAACTTAGGTAGAATAAAGCCAGTTTGTGCAAGGGCCTCCAAATTGCCTCTTTTTCCTGCCAGTATAAGTACGGACTGTGTGACGTGCCTACTTGGATGCGGTCACTCATATAATCCTCCACCATTCTTTCAATGGTGAGAGAATCATATGCAGTGACAGTAGACGACATGTCCGTAATCGTTGTCAGGTCCTTCAGTCCGGACCAGATGTCAGCATCAGCAGTCGCTCCAGACTGCCCTGCATCACCGCCAGCGGGTGGGCTCGGAATTCTGAGCCTTTTCCTCGCACCCCCAGTTGCGGGAGAATGTGAAGGAGGAGATGTTGTTGACAGGTCGCGTTCCGCTTGACTTGACAATTTACTCACCAGCAGGTGTTTGAACCCCAGCAGACTTGTGTCTGCCGGAAAGAGAGATCCAAGGTAGGCTTTAAATCTAGGATCGAGCACGGTGGCCAAAATGTAGTGCTCTGATTTCAACAGATTGACCACCCGTGAATCCTTGTTAAGCGAATTAAGGGCTCCATCCACAAGTCCCACATGCCTAGCGGAATCGCTCCGTGTTAGCTCCTCCTTCAATGTCTCCAGCTTCTTCTGCAAAAGCCTGATGAGGGGAATGACCTGACTCAGGCTGGCAGTGTCTGAACTGACTTCACGTGTGGCAAGTTCAAAGGGCATCAGAACCTTGCACAACGTTGAAATCATTCTCCACTGCGCTTGAGACAGGTGCATCCCACCTCCTATATCGTGCTCAATTGTATAGGCTTGAATGGCCTTTTGCTGCTCCTCCAACCTCTGAAGCATATACAGGGTTGAATTCCACCTCGTTACCACTTCTTGCTTCAGATGATGGCAGGGCAGGTTCAGTAGTTTTTGGTGGTGCTCCTGTTTTCTGTACGTGGTGCCTGTACGCCGAAAGTGTCCCGCAATTCTTCTGGCCACCGACAGCATCTCTTGCACGCCCCTGTCGTTTTTTAAAAAATTCTGCACCACCAAATTCAAGGTATGTGCAAAACAAGGGACGTGCTGGAATTGGCCCAGATTTAATGCACACACAATATTGCTGGCATTGTCCGATGCCACAAATCCACAGGAGAGTCCAATTGGGGTAAGCCATTCCGCGATGATCTTCCTCAGTTGCCGTAAGAGGTTTTCAGCTGTGTGCGTATTCTGGAAACCGGTGATACAAAGCGTAGCCTGCCTAGGAAAGAGTTGGCGTTTGCGAGAGGCTGCTACTGGTGCCGCCGCTGCTGTTCTTGCGGCGGGAGTCCATACATCTACCCAGTGGGCTGTCACAGTCATATAGTCCTGACCCTGCCCTGCTCCACTTGTCCACATGTCCGTGGTTAAGTGGACATTGGGTACAGCTGCATTTTTTAGGACACTGGTGACTCTTTTTCTGAGGTCTGTGTACATTTTCGGTATCGCCTGCCTAGAGAAATGGAACCTAGATGGTATTTGGTACCGGGGACACAGTACCTCCAACAAGTCTCTAGTTGGCTCTGCAGTAATGATGGATACCGGAACCACGTTTCTCACCACCCAGGATGTCAAGGCCTCAGTTATCCGCTTTGCAGTAGGATGACTGCTGTGATATTTCATCTTCCTCGCAAAGGACTGTTGGACAGTCAATTGCTTGGTGGAAGTAGTAAAAGTGGTCTTACGACTTCCCCTCTGGGATGACCATCGACTCCCAGCAGCAACAACAGCAGCGCCAGCAGCAGTAGGCGTTACACGCAAGGATGCATCGGAGGAATCCCAGGCAGGAGAGGACTCGTCAGAATTGCCAGTGACATGGCCTGCAGGACTATTGGCATTCCTGGGGAAGGAGGAAATTGACACTGAGGGAGTTGGTGGGGTGGTTTGCGTGAGCTTGGTTACAAGAGGAAGGGATTTACTGGTCAGTGGACTGCTTCCGCTGTCACCCAAAGTTTTTGAACTTGTCACTGACTTATTATGAATGCGCTGCAGGTGACGTATAAGGGAGGATGTTCCGAGGTGGTTAACGTCCTTACCCCTACTTATTACAGCTTGACAAAGGGAACACACGGCTTGACACCTGTTGTCCGCATTTCTGGTGAAATACTTCCACACCGAAGAGCTGATTTTTTTGGTATTTTCACCAGGCATGTCAACGGCCATATTCCTACCACGGACAACAGGTGTCTCCCCGGGTGCCTGACTTAAACAAACCACCTCACCATCAGAATCCTCCTGGTCAATTTCCTCCCCAGCGCCAGCAACACCCATATCCTCCTCATCCTGGTGTACTTCAACACTGACATCTTCAATCTGACTATCAGGAACTGGACTGCGGGTGCTCCTTCCATCACTTGCAGGGGGCGTGCAAATGGTGGAAGGCGCATGCTCTTCACGTCCAGTGTTGGGAAGGTCAGGCATCGCAACCGACACAATTGGAGTCGGACTCTCCTTGTGGATTTGGGATTTCGAAGAACGCACAGTTCTTTGCGGTGCTACTGCTTTTGCCAGCTTTAGTCTTTTCATTTTTCTAGCGAGAGGCTGAGTGCTTCCATCCTCATGTGAAGCTGAACCACTAGCCATGAACATAGGCCAGGGCCTCAGCCGTTCCTTGCCACTCCGTGTGGTAAATGGCATATTGGCAAGTTTACGCTTCTCCTCCGACAATTTTATTTTAGGTTTTGGAGTCCTTTTTTTACTGATATTTGGTGTTTTGGATTTGACATGCTCTGTACTATGACATTGGGCATCGGCCTTGGCAGACGACGTTGCTGGCATTTCATCGTCTCGGCCATGACTAGTGGCAGCAGCTTCAGCACGAGGTGGAAGTGGATCTTGATCTTTCCCTAATTTTGGAACCTCAACATTTTTGGTCTCCATATTTTAATAGGCACAACTAAAAGGCACCTCAGGTAAACAATGGAGATGGATGGATTGGATACTAGTATACAATTATGGACGGACTGCCGAGTGCCGACACAGAGGTAGCCACAGCCGTGAACTACCGCACTGTACTGTGTCTGCTGCTAATATAGACTGGTTGATAAAGAGATAGTATACTCGTAACTAGTATGTATGTATAAAGAAAGAAAAAAAAACCACGGTTAGGTGGTATATACAATTATGGACGGGCTGCCGAGTGCCGACACAGAGGTAGCCACAGCCGTGAACTACCGCACTGTACTGTGTCTGCTGCTAATATAGACTGGTTGATAAAGAGATAGTATACTCGTAACTAGTATGTATGTATAAAGAAAGAAAAAAAAACCACGGTTAGGTGGTATATACAATTATGGACGGGCTGCCGAGTGCCGACACAGAGGTAGCCACAGCCGTGAACTACCGCACTGTACTGTGTCTGCTGCTAATATATAGACTGGTTGATAAAGAGATAGTATACTCGTACCTAGTATGTATGTATAAAGAAAGAAAAAAAACCACGGTTAGGTGGTATATACAATTATGGACGGGCTGCCGAGTGCCGACACAGAGGTAGCCACAGCCGTGAACTACCGCACTGTACTGTGTCTGCTGCTAATATATAGACTGGTTGATAAAGAGATAGTATACTCGTAACTAGTATGTATGTATAAAGAAAGAAAAAAAAACCACGGTTAGGTGGTATATACAATTATGGACGGGCTGCCGAGTGCCGACACAGAGGTAGCCACAGCCGTGAACTACCTCACTGTACTGTGTCTGCTGCTAATATAGACTGGTTGATAAAGAGATAGTATACTCGTAACTAGTATGTATGTATAAAGAAAGAAAAAAAAACCACGGCTAGGTGGTATATACAATTATGGACGGGCTGCCGAGTGCCGACACAGAGGTAGCCACAGCCGTGAACTACCGCACTGTACTGTGTCTGCTGCTAATATAGACTGGTTGATAAAGAGATAGTATACTCGTAACTAGTATGTATGTATAAAGAAAGAAAAAAAAACCACGGTTAGGTGGTATATACAATTATGGACGGGCTGCCGAGTGCCGACACAGAGGTAGCCACAGCCGTGAACTACCGCACTGTACTGTGTCTGCTGCTAATATAGACTGGTTGATAAAGAGATAGTATACTCGTAACTAGTATGTATGTATAAAGAAAGAAAAAAAAACCACGGTTAGGTGGTATATACAATTATGGACGGGCTGCCGAGTGCCGACACAGAGGTAGCCACAGCCGTGAACTACCGCACTGTACTGTGTCTGCTGCTAATATATAGACTGGTTGATAAAGAGATAGTATACTCGTAACTAGTATGTATGTATAAAGAAAGAAAAAAAAAACACGGTTAGGTGGTATATACAATTATGGACGGGCTGCCGAGTGCCGACACAGAGGTAGCCACAGCCGTGAACTACCGCACTGTACTGTGTCTGCTGCTAATATATAGACTGGTTGATAAAGAGATAGTATACTCGTAACTAGTATGTATGTATAAAGAAAGAAAAAAAAACCACGCTTAGGTGGTATATACAATTATGGACGGGCTGCCGAGTGCCGACACAGAGGTAGCCACAGCCGTGAACTACCGCACTGTACTGTGTCTGCTGCTAATATAGACTGGTTGATAAAGAGATAGTATACTCGTAACTAGTATGTATGTATAAAGAAAGAAAAAAAAACAACGGTTAGGTGGTATATACAATTATGGACGGGCTGCCGAGTGCCGACACAGAGGTAGCCACAGCCGTGAACTACCGCACTGTACTGTGTCTGCTGCTAATATAGACTGGTTGATAAAGAGATAGTATACTCGTAACTAGTATGTATGTATAAAGAAAGAAAAAAAAACCACGGTTAGGTGGTATATACAATTATGGACGGGCTGCCGAGTGCCGACACAGAGGTAGCCACAGCCGTGAACTACCGCACTGTACTGTGTCTGCTGCTAATATAGACTGGTTGATAAAGAGATAGTATACTCGTAACTAGTATGACTATAAAGAAAGAAAAAAAAACCACGGTTAGGTGGTATATACAATTATGGACGGGCTGCCGAGTGCCGACACAGAGGTAGCCACAGCCGTGAACTACCGCACTGTACTGTGTCTGCTGCTAATATAGACTGGTTGATAAAGAGATAGTATACTACTAATATTATATATACTGGTGGTCAGGTCACTGGTCACTAGTCACACTGGCAGTGGCACTCCTGCAGCAAAAGTGTGCACTGTTTAATTTTAATATAATATTATGTACTCCTGGCTCCTGCTATAACCTATAACTGGCACTGCAGTGCTCCCCAGTCTCCCCCACAATTATAAGCTGTGTGAGCTGAGCACAGTCAGATATATATATACATTGATGCAGCACACTGGGCTGAGCAGTGCACACAGATATGGTATGTGACTGAGTCACTGTGTGTATCGTTTTTTTCAGGCAGAGAACGGATATATTAAATAAAACAAACAACTGCACTGTCTGGTGGTCACTGTGGTCGTCAGTCACTAAACTCTGCACTCTCTTCTACAGTATCACAGCCTCAGGTCAATCTCTCTCTCTCTCTCTCAACCCTAATCTAAATGGAGAGGACGCCAGCCACGTCCTCTCCCTATCAATCTCAATGCACGTGTGAAAATGGCGGCGACGCGCGGCTCCTTATATAGAATCCGAGTCTCGCGAGAATCCGACAGCGTCATGATGACGTTCGGGCGCGCTCGGGTTAACCGAGCAAGGCGGGAGGATCCGAGTCTGCTCGGACCCGTGAAAAAAACATGAAGTTCGTGCGGGTTCGGATTCAGAGAAACCGAACCCGCTCATCTCTAGCAAACACTCGCAATTGCATCCGCAAACTAGAGCACGGACCATACTGTTAATTTGTATTAATAGCAATAAAGCTTATTTGTATTTATGACCATCACAGCTGTTGACCAATCAACAGCATCCAGACAGTATAAATAATTGCAATTCTGAATATTACACCATTGGCACCATGCAAGCTGCCGCTTTCACAATGAGGGAGTTGCGGCTTATGTGTCCAGCGCCCGGAAGCATGCGGCCTATGTGGAGGTCCGCCGACAGCTGAGGGTGAAACGCAGCAGCAAGTGGAGCATAGTCAAGCTCGAGCAAAGGTGCTCCTTTGCCTCTGCTGCAGACAGCCCCATTTGCTGGTGGAGTTACGCCAGCAAATTCAATAACGTAAGTAAGGCATACTGTAGCATTTGTGTGCGCATGAGTGTGTTTGCATGTCTAAGTTTTGTAAAATTTGTATACATATGTGTGTGTATGTTGTTTAAGCTGAACATCTGTGTCAGGCCCATAATGTATGTTGTTCTGCATAGATGTTTGTGTGGCTGTACAGAGTATGTGTGTGGGTTGTATGTTGAGTAATAAACAAACATTAGCATACCAGTAATAATGTTGTGCTTAATTTTAGTATATTAAAGCTTGTTTATGTTATTTTTTTTAAATTAAAAAAACAAAGCCTTCATGTTTTCTATTGAGTAGTGTATTTTTACTATAAAACCAAAACCGTTTTCAAAAACCAAAACTGTGTTCCTCTCTCCTTAGGAAGAGCTGAAAGAAGACACCACACACAGCCACCTCCCTCACACTCTCCAACTTCCTCTACCCCTCAACCAACCGCCCCCATTCAAACACCCTCTCCCCCTGAACCAGCCGCCCCCATTCAAACACCCTCTCCCTCTCAAACCCCAGCCCCCATTCAAACACCCTCTACCTGTCAACCAGCCAGCCCAATTCATACCCCCTCTCCCCTCAACCAGCCTCCCCCATTCAAACACCCTTTCCCCCTCAACCAGCCACCCCCATTCAAACACCCTCTCCCTCTCAACCTGCTGCCACCATTCAAACACCCTCTTCCCCTCAACCAGCCGCCGGTGTGGAAGAAGAGGAGGAGTATGGGCCGATAGAGGAGGGTAGGTTTTTTAAATTATATATATTTATAATTATTTTTTTTATTTTATGTCTTTTTTAACTTAAAACAGATACAGTACTTCAACATTTGTCTGCAACCTTTGGCCATTCAGCTGCTGTGGAACTACAAAGCCCATCATGCCTTGCAACAGTTGTGCAATTTTGGAAAGTGAAAACTGATGCAGGGCATGCTGGTATCTGTAGTTAAACAACAGATTGGGAGCCGCAGTTTGAGGTCCCTGGCCCTAGACCAGTGATGTTGAAACTTTGGCCCTCCAGCTGTTGTAGAACGACACATCCCAGCATGCCCTGCTACAGTTTTTGCATGGCCAAATTGCTGAATTCTAGAAGGACATGCTGGGCTGTGTAGTTCCAGCTCAGATGGATAGCCAAAGGTTCACCAGAGTGAGGTATTAAATTGTGTTTTGTTCATTTTTAATATCATGCATAATAAGTGTAATAGTTTATGCTATATTATTACACATCTTTTTCAGATGCTGAGTTTGGAGTTGTCACTGCAGACATACCAGCGAGGAGGAGGAGTATGGGCCTCTGGAGGAGAGTAAAGGTGCATACACACGGAGCGATATAACTGAGCGATTTTGACTATATAGTCAAAATCGCTCAGAAAGTTAGTGCAACTCCATGTGTACACAGCCAGCGATAGCGATGCGCGTCCCCGCCAGGTCGCTATCGCTGCTAAAAATAGACTGTGCAGGCAAGTCAATTTTGGCTATGTCGCTGGAAAAGAAAAAGCATCCCCTTGCTTGAATGAGTTAGCCAAAATCGCCCATAGCCAAAATCGCTGGAAAAGTTAGTCAAAATCTTCTACAGCCAGTTCAAGGGAAATCGCTCAGTCAAAATCTCTCATAGTCAAAATCTCTCCGTGTGTATGCACCTTAAGTTATTTTTTTTTGTTTTTCTGGAATAAAAATAAATAAATAAATAGACTACAACATGTGTATACAATCTGCGGCCTGCCAGCTGCTGTTGAACTACACATCCCTGAATGTCCTGCAACAGTTTATCCATTTGTCCATGCTAAAATTGTTGCAGGCCATGCTGGTATGTGTCAACTAACAACAGCTGAAGGACCAAAGAATCTCCATCCCTGACCTAGACAGTGAGCTGTTGAAGTGTGTTTGGTATATTGCTTCTATGTTGCATAATGATCGTAATTAATTTAACCACTTGCCTGGCATAGTCGCATCAGATGCGACCATGCCTGCAAGTGCTCTATCTGACGTGGTTCCACAGGATGCGACCAGTCAGATAGAGAGTGTTAGCAGTGGCAGGGAAGAGAAATTTCCCTCCGCTGCTGCTGTCATCTCCCCTACTGATTGCCGTGCTGCCGATCGGTCAGCACGGCAGGATCCCACCCTCCAGCGGCTGCAGACAATGGCAGCCGCTGGACAGTGTAAATTAACGCTCCCAAGCCACCCCCAGACCCCCCCCCTGTATACCTAGAGGCTGTCCCGGCTTTCAAAATGAAAGCCGCGATGGTCACGATGTTCCCAATGTTCCGATGGTCTCGATGTTCCCGATCAATGTTTCGATGTTTGAAGGGGGGGGGGAAATAACAAATATTATTTTTTCTTTTTTTTTACTAAAATCATTTGGGATAGGGTTAAATTCATGTTCTTCACCTAATTCCCTCATAAAAAAATATCGGAGCTGTTTTTAGCGAAATAAATCATCAGTTAATTGGTTAAATAATGTTTCAAACATTCTTTACAGATGCTGAGGTTGGAGATCCTAATGCCCCAATCCGGATGGCATTGACCAGGATGCAGGGATATGCTTCAGGAAACCTGGAAGAGATTAATTTTTTAATGAATATTTTTTGTTAATTGTATTTTGTTAATTACTAATTTTTTATGTTATTTTTGTTTTTTCTGAGTAGAAAATTGTTATTTAAAATGTGTTGTGTTTTTTTTTTAAGAACAATATCCTAGATGTTGGGTTGAAGCATCATTTTGTAAGTGTTAAAATGGAGAGTGATAAAGTGGTAAACCTAATAACCAACAAAAAAAAAACATTTTAAAAACACAGACTGTGACATGGCATAAAAAAACTGAATGTACGCTACTTCATCACACACCTTTTCAACACTCACAAAAAGATGAGGCACATAAGCCAAAATTACACAAAAAATGTATGCAATACATTCACAGATTAAACAATCTTAAAAATAAGAATTTACTCACCGGTAATTCTATTTCTCGTAGTCCGTAGTGGATGCTGGGAACTCCGTAAGGACCATGGGGAATAGCGGGCTCCGAAGGAGGCTGGGCACTCTAGAAAGATCTTAGACTACCTGGTGTGCACTGGCTCCTCCCACTATGACCCTCCTCCAAGCCTCAGTTAGGACACCGTGCCCGGACGAGCGTACACAATAAGGAAGGATTTTGAATCCCGGGTAAGACTCATACCAGCCACACCATTCACACCGTATAACTCGTGATATGAAACCCAGTTAACCGTATGAAACAACTGAGCCTCTCAACAGACGGCTCAACAATAACCCGATTTAGTTAACAATAACTATGTACAAGTATTGCAGATACACCGCACTTGGGACGGGCGCCCAGCATCCACTACGGACTACGAGAAATAGAATTACTGGTGAGTAAATTCTTATTTTCTCTGACGTCCTAGTGGATGCTGGGAACTCCGTAAGGACCATGGGGATTATACCAAAGCTCCCAAACGGGCGGGAGAGTGCGGATGACTCTGCAACACCGAATGAGAGAACTCCAGGTCCTCCTCAGCCAGGGTATCAAATTTATAGAATTTTGCAAACGTGTTTGCCCCCGACCAAGTAGCAGCTCGGCAAAACTGTTAAGCCGAGACCCCTCGGGCAGCCGCCCAAGATGAGCCCACCTTCCTTGTGGAATGGGCATTGACAGATTTTGGCTGTGGCAGGCCTGCCACAGAATGTGCAAGCTGAATTGTACTACAAATCCAACGAGCAATAGTCTGCTTAGAAGCAGGAGCACCCAGCTTGTTGGGTGCATATAGGATAAACAGCGAGTCAGATTTTCTGACTCCAGCCGTCCTGGAAACATATATTTTCAGGGCCCTGACCACGTCTAACAACTTGGAGTCCTCCAAGTCCCTAGTAGCCGCAGGCACCACAATAGGCTGGTTCAGGTGAAACGCTGACACCACCTTAGGGAGAAACTGGGGACGAGTCCTCAATTCTGCCCTATCCATATGGAAAATCAGATAAGGGCTTTTATAAGACAAAGCCGCCAATTCTGATACTCGCTTGGCAGAAGCCAAGGCCAATAACTTGACCACCTTCCACGTGAGATATTTCAGATCCACGGTTTTTAGTGGTTCAAACCAATGTGATTTTAAGAAACTCAACACCACGTTGAGATCCCTAGGTGCCACAGGAGGCACATATGGGGGCTGAATATGCAGCACTCCCTTTACAAAAGTCTGAACTTCAGGTACTGAAACTAGTTCTTTTTGAAAGAAAATCGACAGAGCCGAGATCTGTACCTTAATGGAGCCCAGTTTTAGGCCCATATTCACTCCTGCTTGCAGGAAATGCAGAAATCGACCTAGTTGAAATTCCTCTGTTGGGGCCTTTTCGGCCTCACACCATGCAACATACTTCCGCCATATGCGGTGATAATGATTTGCTGTAACCTCTTTCCTAGCTTTAATAAGCGTAGGAATGACTTCCTCCGGAATGCCCTTTTCCTTCAGGATCCGGCGTTCAACCGCCATGCCGTCAAACGCAGCCGCGGTAAGTTTTGGAACAGACAGGGCCCCTGCTGCCGCAGGTCCTGTCTGAGCCGCAGAGGCCATGGGTCCTCTGATATAATTTTTTGAAGTTGTGGGTACCAGGCTCTTCTTGGCCAATCCGGAACCACGAGTATCGTTCTTACTCCTCACCTTCTTATTATTATTCTCAATACCGTTGGTATGAGGGGCAGAGGAGGGAACACATAAACCCACGGTGTTACCAGAGCGTCCACAACTATCGCCTGAGGGTCCCTTGACCTGGCGCAATATCTTTTATAGCTTTTTGTTGATGCGGGACGCCATCATGTCCACCTGTGGCCTTTCCCAAAGGTGTACAATCCTTTGGAAGACTTCTGGATGAAGTCCCCACTCTCCCGGGTGGAGGTCGTGTCTGCTGAGAAGATCTGCTTCCCAGTTGTCCACTCCGGGAATGAACACTGCTGACAGTGCTAACACATGAATTTCCGCCCATCGGAGAATCCTTGTGGCTTCTGCCATCGCCATCCTGCTTCTTGTGTCGCCCTGTTGGTTTACATGGGCGACCGCCGTGATGTTGTCTGATTGGATCAGTACCGGCTGGTTTTGAAGCAGAGGCCTTGCCTGACCCAGGGCATTGTAACTGGCCCTCAGTTCCAGAATATTTTGTGTAGAGAAGTCACCTGACTTGACCAAAGTCCTTGGAAGTTTCTTCCCTGTGTGACTGCCCCCAGCCTCAAAGGCTGCCCTCCATGGTCACTAGGACCTAGTCCAGTATTTCGAACCTGCGGCCCTCCTTAAGATGGGCACTCTGCAGCCACCATTTTAGAGATACCCTGGTCCTTGGAGACAGGGTTATCAGCCGATGCATTTGAAGATGTGATCCGGACCACATGTCCAACAGGTCCCACTGAAAAGTTCTTGCATGGAACCTGCCGAATGGGATTGCTTCGTAGGAAGCTACCATTTTTCCCAGGATTCGCGTGCAATGATGCACCGATACCTGTTTTGGCTTCAGGAGGTCTCTGACTAGAGATGACAGCTCCTTGGCTTTCTCCTCCCGGAGAAACACTTATTTCTGGTCTGTGTCCAGAACCATCCCCAGGAACAGTAGACGTGTCATAGGAACCAGCTGTGACTTTGGACTGTTTAGAATCCAACCCTGCTGTTGTAGCACTTTCCAAAATAGTGCTACCCCGACTAGCAACTGCTCCTTGGACCTCGCCCTTATAAGGAGATTGTCCAAGTACGGGATAATTAAAACTCCCTTTTTTCGAAGGAGTATCATCATTTCGGCCATTACCCCGGTAAACACCCTCGGTGCCTTGTACAGTCCTGTCTGGACTTGGTAATGGTAATCCTGTACCACAAATCTGAGGTACTCCTGGCGAGGATGGTAAATGGGGACATGCAGGTAAGCATCCTTGATGTCCCGGGATACCATGTAATCCCCCTCGTCCAGGCTTGCAATAACCGCCCCGAGCGATTCCATCTTGAACTTGAATTTTTTTATGTATGTGTTCAAGGATTTTAATATAAATGGGTCACACCGAACCATGCGGTTTCGGTACCCCAACCCGTGTAGAATAGTAACCCCGTCCTTGTTGAAGTAGGGGCACTTGAGTATTACCTTTGGGAATACTGCTTATTAATTGCCTCTAGTACAGCCTCCCTGCCTGAGGGAGTTGTCGGCAAGCCATAATCTAGGAAACGGCTGGGGGGAGATATCTCGAATTCCAGCTTGTACCCCTGACATACTATCTGAAAGAAACAGGGATCCACCTGTGAGCGAGCCCACTGATCGCTGAAATTTTGGAGACGGCCCCCCACCGTACCTGGCTACACCTGTGGAGCCCCAGCGTCATGCTGTGGGCTCAGAGGAAGCGAGAGAAGAATGTTGATTCTGGGAGCAGGCTGACAGGTGCAGCTTTTTCCCTCTTTCCTTTTCTCTGTACAGAAGGGAAACGCCTTTGACCCGCTTGCTTTTCTGAAGCCGAAAGGACTGTACCTGATAATACAGTGCTTTCTGAGTCCGTGAGGAAACCTGAGGTAAAAATATTTCTTCCCAGCTGTGGCTGTGGATACGAGGTCCCAGAGACCATCCCCAAATAATTCCTCACCTTTATAAGGCAGAATCTTTTTAAAGTCAGCATCACCTGTCCCGTGACAGGTCTCAAATACCCTCCTGACAGAATGGACATTACATTCATTTTGGATGCCAGCCGGCAAAATATCCCTCTGTGCATCCCTCATATATAAGACGACGTCTTTAATATGTTCTCATGTTTGACAGGGTCACCGACCACGCTGCAGCAGCACGATCTGCAGGTCTCCGTCTAGTACCTGAGTGTGTAAATACAGACTTCAGGATAGCCTCCTGCTTTTTATCAACAAGTACCTTCAAAGTGGCCGTTCCTAAAACGGCAGTGCCACCTTTTTTGACAACCGTGTAAGCGCCTTATCCACCCTAGGGGATATCTCCCAGCGTAACTTATCCTCCTGGCGGGAAAGGGTACGCCATCAGTAACTCTTTAGAAATTACCAGTTTCTAAACGGGGGAACCCACGCTTTTCACACACTTCATTTATTCATCTGATGGGGGAACAAAACACTGCCTGTTT
Source organism: Pseudophryne corroboree (assembly GCF_028390025.1). NCBI lineage: Eukaryota > Metazoa > Chordata > Amphibia > Anura > Myobatrachidae > Pseudophryne > Pseudophryne corroboree. The sequence continues at coordinate 208,171,970 of NC_086451.1, forward strand.
TTTCTCCCCAACCTAAAAACCCATTTTTAGAGGTGCTTGGGTTAATGTCAGAAATGTGTAACACATTTTTTATTGCCGGGATCAAGTCACGGATGATCCTAGTGGATTGTGTATATGTCTCAACCTTGTCGACCCTGGAGTCAGACTCCGTGTCGACATCTGTGTCTGCCATCTGAGTAAGCGGGCGTTTTTGAGCCCCTGATGGCCTTTGAGACGCCTGGGCAGGCGCGGGCTGAGAAGCCGGCTGTCCCACAGCTGTTACGTCATCCACCCTTTTATGTAAGGAGTTGACACTGTCGGTTAATACCTTTCACCTATCCATCCACTCTGGTGTCGGCCCCACAGGGGGCTACATCACATATATCGGCCTCTGCTCCGTCACCATATAAGCCTCCTCATTCAACATGTCGACACAGCCGTACCGACACACCGCAGACACACAGGGAATGCTCTAAACGAGGACAGGACCCACAAAAGCCCTTTGGGGGGACAGAGTGAGAGTATGCCAGCACACACCAGAGCGCTATATATATATATACAGGGACTAACTGAGTTATGTCCCTAATAGCTGCTTTTCATATAATATATATGTATATATACTGCCAAATTTAATGCCCCCCCTCTCTTTTCCCTCTTACTGTACTGTAGATTGCAGGGAAGAGCCAGGGAGCTTCCTTCCAGCCGAGCTGTGAGGGAAAAATGTCGCCAGTGTGCTGAGGAGATAGGCTCCGCCCCTTTTTCGCGGCCTATTCTCCCGCTTTTTATGGAATTCTGGCAGGGGTGTTTTCCTCATATATAGCCCCTGGGGCTATATATTGAGGTATTTTAGCCAGCCAAGGTGTTTTTATTGCTGCCTCAGGGCGCCCCCCCCCCAGTGCCCTGCACCCTCAGTGACCGGAGTGTGAAGTGTGTGAGAGGAGCAATGGCGCACAGCTGCAGTGCTGTGCGCTACTTTGGTGAAGACAGAGTCTTCATGCCACCGATTTTCCGGACCATCTTCTTGCTTCTGGCTCTGTAAGGGGGACGGCGGCGCGGCTCCGGGACCGAACACCAAGGACTGGGCCTGCGGTCGATCCCTCTGGAGCTAATGGTGTCCAGTAGCCTAAGAAGCCCAATCCGGCTGCAAGCAGGCGAGTTCGCTTCTTCTCCCCTTAGTCCCTCGCTGCAGTGAGCCTGTTGCCAGCAGGTCTCTCTGAAAATAAAAAACCTAAGTCTATTCTTTCTAAGAGCTCAGGAGAGCCCCTAGTGTGCATCCAACCTTGGCCGGGCACGAATTCTAACTAACTGAGGCTTGGAGGAGGGTCATAGTGGGAGGAGCCAGTGCACACCAGGTAGTCTAAGATCTTTCTAGAGTGCCCAGCCTCCTTCGGAGCCCGCTATTCCCCATGGTCCTTACGGAGTTCCCAGCATCCACTAGGACGTCAGAGAAATAAAAAATAAAAAACAGACATAAAATTGGGTATTGTGCAAATAGGACAACAAACATATTAAACTAATATATTTGTTGCCTTAATTGCCAAATGTCAGTGGCGCACGCAGGGGGGTTTCTGAGTACCCAGAAACCCTCCTGATGGAAAAAAAATTTGGGAGACGGAGATGGCTCTCTCCGTCTCCTCAGCGACTCCCGCAGCCTTGATTGGAGCTGTCAGCAGCTCCTTAGATAGAAAGCGCTGTTCAACAAATCTCTCTGTGCTTTGAAGTGCACAGGAGACGGGAGCTTCGGCCACTCGGCAGCAGTGGTAGCGGCAGGAGCAGCGGGTACTTAGCAGCACTGCGATCTGGACTGTCCACTGCTGTGCTGGCTTTACCCTCTATTCCCTGCTTGACAGGGGGAGGCTATTGGTCTCAGGGGAGGGCGGCTGCACGGATCGAGAGACCCTTGCAGCAACAGTGCTGAAATCAGGTTACCAGCTTCCTCCTGAAATATATATTGTGTTATATATCATATTATCTACATAGTCTAGATCTGTAATTAAATGTCCACAGTATGCTGGCACTACTCAATAGAACAACACAAGATGATGTGTTTTAGACAAGTGTTTTCAGGGCACGCACCCTGTAATTAGGACTACACAATTGTTATTTGTTTTGTCCTGATGGTGGGGTGCATGCCCTGAAAACACTTGTTTAATACACATCATCATTCCGACTCCGAGTGTTGTCACTGATATGGATAGATAGATATATATATATATATATATATATATATATATATGTACAACACAAATGGTGCGGCACTCCAATGATTAAAGAAATCAGATGAGACGTAGATTCAACGTTTCAATGCCCAGGGCATTGAAACATTGAATCTACGTCTCATCTGATTTCTTTAATCATTGGAGTGCCGCACCATTTGTGTTGTTTATACTTTTCTCCGTGAGGGCACCTAATGTACTACTACTAATAAGTGGCTGTGCCGGACCCCTGCCTTTTTCTATATATATATATATATATATATATATATGGAAAAAGAAATTGGAGGTGTGAGCGCAAACCGGGTTTAAATGGAGAATGTCTGTGGAACTACAAGTCCAAGTCCAGATTGTTAGATCCAAATTAAAACAGGTAAAGTCTCCAAATAATCTGGCTGCACACTGCCGTTTAGATCAGCTGTCGTCCGCCCCGTTCTCCCGTCTCCCAACGGGGAAAGGTTATGTCTAGAGAAGATAGAATAATGGGGGGCGCCAATAGTGCATTAAAAGATGACAATTTATTGACACATCATAAAACACAGGTCTATAAATGTAAGCGTACCAAAGATGGCGGTATAATCACCGCTGATACATTCGTTTTAAGATCAAAGATACAAGATGGATTCACCACTGCATGTTACCTTGTTCAGCGTCCATCCATAAGCCATGCCCCTGGGGTGTGGCTTATGGATGGACGCTGAACAAGGCAACATGCAGTGGTGAATCCATCTTGTATCTTTGATTTTAAAACGAATGTATCAGCGGTGATTATACCGCCATCTTTGGTACGCTTACATTTTTAGACCTGTGTTTTATGATGTGTCAATAAATTGTCATCTTTTAATGCACTATTGGCGCCCCCCATTATTCTATCTTCTCTAGATATATATATATATATATATATATATATATATATATATATATATATAAAACCCTCCTTTGTAAATGCTGCGTTTGCCCCTGAATGTTATTGGACAATTAGGTTGTCAAACTCTTCATTTTGCAGTGTTTGAACACTTAATTGTTCAATCACATTACAAATCCTTTGGGTAATTGTTATTACTAAAACAAAAAAGATTGTGCGATCATTTGCAAGCTAGCGAATGCAACACACATGTACGACAAGCTTCATGTTGTTAGCAATGGGAATAGCAGCTTTGCGAACGCTTCGCCCCTACGCGAAGCAAAATGGTAAACACCTCTTTTGTGCACTGCTGCACATTTTTATGCACTCGTGCATTGTGGGGAGGATTTTGCACTCATGTGATGCGTTCGCAAGCTTGCAAACGCTGCATACATGCGAACTAAACTGCGATTAGGTCTGAATTACCCCGATTATACATTGTGTGAGGTAATAAATGGCAGAATTAAATAAGGATACCTCAGTAATTACTATGCTGCTGGCTGGTATTACTGTACCTCATGTAATTACAATGCTATATTATTGGGCATATTAAGCTCTTTATTATTTAATGACCATTAGTGTATAGTCCTACCTTATAACACCTCAATACTCACTGGTTAAATGCTGTTTGCAGCAATCACTGCACTATAGTATATACAGCAATAACTGCTGGTCATTAGCCAGTGGTGCAAGTAGAAATATTTTCTTAGCGGTACTGATTGTGCTGAAAAATGGGCATGGTCACATGTCATGAGATGGCATGACCACATGACACTAGGGGAGTGGCTACATTACACTAGGGGTATGGCAACACAACATTGTCCCTTTTCCTTGCACTCTGGAGGCAAGGCGAGAAATATATAGCACTGCCTCCAGATTAATAGAAATATATAGTTATAACCCCAGTATAATATAAATATATAGTAATGCCTCCAGTATAATAGAAATATATTGTAATGCCCCCAGTATAATAGAAATATATTGTAAAGCCCCCAATTTAAAAAAAAATACATAGTATTGCCCCCATTATAACAGGAATATATACTGTAGTAGTATCCCTGGTATAATAGACATATATAGTAGTGTCCCACATTACAATAGAAATACATAGTAATCCCCCATAATAATAGAAAATAGAAATATATAGTAGTGTCCCACATTACAATATAAATATATAGCAGTGACCCCATAATAATATAAATATATAGTAGTGTCCACATCACATTATATTAGAAATGAATTATTATTATTGGATTCGGTTCCGCAGCCGTGTTTTGGAATCGGACGCATTTTGGCAAAACCTCCCTGAAAAATTTTTTGTCGGATTCGGGTGTGTTTTGGATTCGGGTGTTTTTTTTTTTCAAAAACCCCTCAATAACCGCTTAAATCATAGAATTTGGTGGTAATTTTGATCCCATAGTATTATTAACCTCAATAACCATAATTTCCACTAATTTCCAGTCTATTCTGAACATCTCACACCTCACAATATTATTTTTAGTCCTAAAATTTGCACTGAGGTCGCTGGATGACTAAGTTAAGTGACCCAAGTGGCCGGCACAAACACCTGGCCCATCTAGGAGTGGCACTGCAGTGTCAGACAGGATGGCACTTAAAAAAATAGTCCCCAAACAGCACATGATGCATAGAAAAAAAGAGGGGCACCAAGGTCGCTGGATGGCTAAGCTAAGCGACCCTAGTGGCCGACACAAACACCTGGCCCATCTAGGAGTGGCACTGCAGTGTCAGACAGGATGGCACTTAAGAAAATAGTCCCCAAACAGCACATGATGCAAAGAAAAAAAGAGGTGCACCAAGGTCGCTGGATGGCTAAGCTAAGCGACCCAAGTGGCCGACACAAACACCTGGCCCATCTAGGAGTGGCACTACAGTGTCCGATCAGGATGGCACTTAAAAAAATAGTCCCCAAACAGCACATGATGCAGATATATATATATATATATATACTAGTTGTGGTGCCCGGCACTACTTGTCCTCCCTTTCATAGTTGCCTGGGTGCCCTCCGTTATAAACTTGTCATAGTCATAGAGAAAGATGGCGACACTCCAGGTCTTGTACAAGCAACAAAAGTGTATTTTGCAATAAATAAATCACATCAGTGCTCCAACGTTTTGGGGCCCGTAGCCCCTTTGTCAAGGCGTGATAGTGTATAAACTAAATCCGTCTTACCTATAAAGCATGTGTTGCTCACCCGTGAAGGAAGACCTCCCCTCCGCTTCCTGTCACTCCAGGCGCCGGGGACTTCGGGCGGTTCGCGGGAACTACGTCACCCGCGTCGCCTCTCTGCCTCCGGCGTCACGTTGCTAAGCAGCACGCCGGGTCCGCGTCATGGTTACCAGGCAACTCCAGACGCTCCCCACAGCGTGTCAGCGGCAGAGGCTGAAAAATACAATAAACGTGACAGTGTGTTAATGGCCTTCACCCTTTACCATACATGCATTACTACTAACTTAAATACATACAACCATCTGGACTGGACTATACATTGAGACTGTGGTTAATTTGTTGATTGCTAATGGTAGCGATAGTTAAATTCAAAGGGAAAGTCCCAACTGTGAGTATACAGTTAAAGTGTGGAAAGGACCGTCACCCCTAAGGTATCCCAACTTCACACCCAGAGATAGAAAGAGAACCAGTCACCATCTCGGCTACATGGATTTAAAACTATCAATCAATGCTTATTAAGTGAGTTCCAAAGGATCTGTTCATTCAGTCCATAAGGTTGTATGGTCTCCAACTTAAAGATCCATCTTGCTTCCAACGTCAGTAATCTTCCATTTCTGTCGCCACCTCTCGGACTGTTAGGAACGTGGTGGATGATCATGTGTCTTAACTCGCTTAATGAGTGTCTCTTATTCACGAAATGTTGTGCCACTGGTTGGTCAGATCTCCCTGCTTTGATGGCTGCAGAGATGGCTGATCTATGTAAAGCCATTCTTTGTCTAAGGTCTCTGACAGTTTTACCCACGTACCCCAATCCACAGGGGCACGTGATAAGGTAGACGACATGAGTCGAGGTGCATGTAAACACATGTCTGATACTGAAGAACTGTTCTTTGCTGGGGTGTTTGAATTTGGATCCGGTTATCATATATTTACAGGTAGTACATCCTAGGCATTTGTAACACCCGGGAGATTTAGTTAGGAAGTTCACAGGGGGAGTGCTGCCAAACCCAGTGATATCGGAATGTACTATAGTGTCTTTGATGTTTCTCCCCCTAGTGAAGCAGCACATCGGTCTTTTCGACCTAAAGCACTTCAATTTCTCATCACTTGCCACTATGGGCCACAGTGCTTTTGTGGCTCTTTGGACCACTGGACTTGAAGTGCAAAACTTGCTGGTCCATGGGATAACATCTTTGGTTCCTTTGTTCACTTTGGTTAGCAGCGTATCTCTTTCTAGGGCCAGAACTTCCTTTTTCTGTTCCTGGAGTTTCCCTCGATCATATCCCCGTCTAGTGAACCTCTCTACTACTTTATCCAGTTCCAATTCTAAAGTACTGCGGTCACTATGGATCCTTGCTGTATGCATCAGTTGCGATCTTGGTAATCCTTGAATGAGGGGTTTCGGATGGTGGCTATCTGCCCTAAGCAGGGTGTTTTTGTCGGTAGGCTTGAAGTATAGGGTTGTGGTAATCTTACAGTCCCTTATGTTTATAGACACATCAAGATAGTTCATGCACGTCATGTCGCATTGGTACGTGAATCTAATATGTGTTGCTTCAGCATTAATACCATCCATTACTGACTTAAATAGCTCCACCCCCCCTGTCCATAGCATGAATATGTCATTGATAAATCGACAATATAATAGTATGTGTTGGGCGACTTCTCTCCTGTCAAAGAACAGCTTTATCTCTTCCTTAAACATGAAGACATTAGCATATGCCGGTGCCACGCTACTGCCCATAGCACATCCCTTCTGTTGGAGGTAATATTTCCCATCGAATAAGAAATAATTCCTATATAGAGTACGATGTAGCAGATGCATAAATAGGTCTTTATCCACCACTGTCAAGTCTTCATCTTCCAGAAATTCTCTTGTAGCCTGTAATCCCTTGTCATGGGGGATACTCGTGTACACACATCAATGTGTCTGGTGGTGTCTGACCTACTCCTTTGAGCCTTAGCAGGAACTCGTGGTGTCCTTGATATAGGAAGGTTGACGTGTTACCAATGGTTGTATGGCACATTCTAGGTATTGTGAAATTGGCTGGTAAAGAGAGTCCCTGGCAGAAATAATCAGCCTCCCCGGTGGATTCTTACTGTCCTTATGAATTTTGGGGGTCGTGAACAGGACTGGTACTACTGGATTTTTCTGTGTCAATGCTTCCACTGTTTTGGTGGTAATCAAGCCCTTGCATTTGGCTTCCTCCAAGTCATTATCCAATTACAATTTGAACTGTTGGGTCGGATCACCTTCTAGACACCGATAGGTGCTGGTCTCAGCTAGCTGTTTGTAAATTTCACCCCGGCAGTCTTCTATATTTTGGATAACCAAACCCCCTCCTTTACCCGCTTGGTGGAAAATCACATCTTTATAACTGCCCAATTCCTTAAGGGCTATCCTTTCCTCTTTGGACAGGTTGTTCCTTTGTTGGATCGGGGTGTTCGTATAGCGTGTCACTGAGTTATCCAACAAACGAGTGAAGGTTTTCAATGAGTTGTTGGATGACTGTGGGTCAAATGTGGAAGAAGACCGAGTCGCAAAAAACGTATCAAATACTGACGCACTGGCTGGTATATCTTTCTGATCTTGATAATATTCCTGTAGTCTCAGCTTCCGCGAGAATCTATCTAAATCCTGTTTCCATGTTAAGGCATCGTGCCTGTTAGTCGGTATAAACGATAGACCTTTGTTAAGGACATTGATCTCAGATGGTTTGAAAGTTCTGGATGACAGATTATATATCACATTTTGTTCTTCGCTGCACGACTTCTGTAATCTCTTATTTTGGCCCCCTCTGTGGGTGGGCGCCCCCTTGGTTCCTTGGACTTGGTTGCTGTTTCCCCTAAAGGGCTGCCAAATAGGGCTGTGTTGTCATCAGAGTCAGGTGCAGCGAATTCACTGTCACTATTGGACGAATAATTTGACTTGTTACCTCTGTCTTTTGTTCTCCTCCAATCTCTCCTGAAGGTATTCCCTCGAGGGCCACCTTTGTGCGTGTCACCCCCCATGAGCCACTTATAGACCTGATTTTCATCATAGTCATTTTTCACTGTGAGGTATTTCTTTCTTTTAAACTTCACCAACTCCTTCTTATATAGATCGCATTGTGAATGGAGCTTTTTCATCCAATCCTGGGTGGGGTTATCTCGGAGGATCTCCAGATTTTCCACTTCAAATGCAATGATTTTGTCCCTAGTGTTTTTTAATTCGCGTCCTACCTCTTCCACCACCAATAGTACCAAATCCAAACTACACTTATTAAGTATTGCCGTCCATTTACGGCAAAATTCCGGGTTGTACCTGCCCAGTGTAGGTACATTTTTAATCCTAAAGCCCCTGGGGATCATTTGTTCTCGATGATATTGGGACAGGGAGATGCCATGCATGAGGAAGTCTGTTTTTTTCTTCCCTAATTTCAGGAGCTGCTGGGAAATGTCTTGTGCATCGAGTTGTAATTCTGCTTCAGGTATTTTGTCTTTAAATAGCAGCCTTTCTGCGTCCTTCTCGTCATAACTAAATATACCTAATTTGGGTTGTGCTGTAACTGGGTTCCCTGAGGTGCTCCTAGAGTCGTTGGGGTAAGACGCCTCCATGTCCACGGCCAATGCCAGTCACTTAGGTAAAAATATGGTAAAGTGCTACGTGCTTTAAAGTGCACTCGTGGGTCTGTGCAAATTAATTTAATTGAATAAAGTGTCTGTGCTCCAGTGAGTAAACATCACAACGCTTGACTTGGTATACAAATATCCAGCTGTATGCTAATTAAATGCGGGGGCTTTTACGTGTGCCTTGGCTCGGGCTTGTTGCATGGATTGTATACTTGATGACACAGAGGTAGAGCAATGGACTACTGTACCGTACTGCTATATATATACTGGTGGTCAGCAAAATTCTGCACTGTCCTCCTACTATATACTGCGCACAACTACAATGCAGCACAGATATGGATAGTATACTTGATGACACAGAGGTAGAGCAATGGACTACTGTACCGTACTGCTATATATATACTGGTGGTCAGCAAAATTCTGCACTGTCCTCCTACTATATACTGCGCACAACTACAATGCAGCACAGATATGGATAGTATACTTGATGACACAGAGGTAGAGCAATGGACTACTGTACCGTACTGCTATATATATACTGATGGTCAGCAAAATTCTGCACTGTCCTCCTACTATATAGTATGCGCACAACTACAATGCCGCACAGATATGGATAGTATACTTGATGACACAGAGGTAGAGCAATGGACTACTGTACCGTACTGCTATTTATATACTGGTGGTCAGCAAAATTCTGCACTGTCCTCCTACTATATACTGCGCACAACTACAATACTGCACAGATATGGATAGTATACTTGACGACACAGAGGTAGAGCAATGGACTACTGTACCGTACTGCTATATATATATACTGGTGGTCAGCAAAATTCTGCACTGTCCTCCTACTATATACTGCGCACAACTACAATGCAGCACAGATATGGATAGTATACTTGACGACACAGAGGTAGAGCAATGGACTACTGTACTGTACTGCTATATATATACTGGTGGTCAGCAAAATTCTGCACTGTCCTCCTACTATATACTAGAGATGAGCGCCTGAAATTTTTCGGGTTTTGTGTTTTGGTTTTGGGTTCGGTTCCGCGGCCGTGTTTTGGGTTCGGACGCGTTTTGGCAAAACCTCACCGAATTATTTTTGTCGGATTCGGGTGTGTTTTGGATTCGGGTGTTTTTTTCCAAAAACACTTAAAAACAGCTTAAATCATAGAATTTGGGGGTCATTTTGATCCCAAAGTATTATTAACCTCAAAAACCATAATTTACACTCATTTTCAGTCTATTCTGAATACCTCACACCTCACAATATTATTTTTAGTCCTAAAATTTGCACCGAGGTCGCTGTGTGAGTAAGATAAGCGACCCTAGTGGCCGACACAAACACCGGGCCCATCTAGGAGTGGCACTGCAGTGTCACGCAGGATGTCCCTTCCAAAAAACCCTCCCCAAACAGCACATGACGCAAAGAAAAAAAGAGGCGCAATGAGGTAGCTGTGTGAGTAAGATTAGCGACCCTAGTGGCCGACACAAACACCGGGCCCATCTAGGAGTGGCACTGCAGTGTCACGCAGGATGGCCCTTCCAAAAAACCCTCCCCAAACAGCACATGACGCAAAGAAAAAAAGAGGCGCAATGAGGTAGCTGTGTGAGTAAGATTAGCGACCCTAGTGGCCGACACAAACACCGGGCCCATCTAGGAGTGGCACTGCAGTGTCACGCAGGATGGCCCTTCCAAAAAACCCTCCCCAAACAGCACATGACGCAAAGAAAAAAAGAGGCGCAATGAGGTAGCTGACTGTGTGAGTAAGATTAGCGACCCTAGTGGCCGACACAAACACCGGGCCCATCTAGGAGTGGCACTGCAGTGTCACGCAGGATGTCCCTTCCAAAAAACCCTCCCCAAACAGCACATGACGCAAAGAAAAAAAGAGGCGCAATGAGGTAGCTGTGTGAGTAAGATTAGCGACCCTAGTGGCCGACACAAACACCGGGCCCATCTAGGAGTGGCACTGCAGTGTCACGCAGGATGTCCCTTCCAAAAAACCCTCCCCAATCAGCACATGATGCAAAGAAAAAGAAAAGAAAAAAGAGGTGCAAGATGGAATTATCCTTGGGCCCTCCCACCCACCCTTATGTTGTATAAACAAAACAGGACATGCACACTTTAACCAACCCATCATTTCAGTGACGGGGTCTGCCACACGACTGTGACTGATATGACGGGTTGGTTTGGACCCCCCCCAAAAAAGAAGCAATTAATCTCTCCTTGCACAAACTGGCTCTACAGAGGCAAGATGTCCACCTCATCTTCACCCTCCGATATATCACCGTGTACATCCCCCTCCTCACAGATTATCAATTCGTCCCCACTGGAATCCACCATCTCAGCTCCCTGTGTACTTTGTGGAGGCAATTGCTGCTGGTCAATGTCTCCGCGGAGGAATTGATTATAATTCATTTTAATGAACATCATCTTCTCCACATTTTCTGGATGTAACCTCGTACGCCGATTGCTGACAAGGTGAGCGGCGGCACTAAACACTCTTTCGGAGTACACACTTGTGGGAGGGCAACTTAGGTAGAATAAAGCCAGTTTGTGCAAGGGCCTCCAAATTGCCTCTTTTTCCTGCCAGTATAAGTACGGACTGTGTGACGTGCCTACTTGGATGCGGTCACTCATATAATCCTCCACCATTCTATCAATGTTGAGAGAATCATATGCAGTGACAGTAGACGACATGTCCGTAATCGTTGTCAGGTCCTTCAGTCCGGACCAGATGTCAGCATCAGCAGTCGCTCCAGACTGCCCTGCATCACCGCCAGCGGGTGGGCTCGGAATTCTGAGCCTTTTCCTCGCACCCCCAGTTGCGGGAGAATGTGAAGGAGGAGATGTTGACAGGTCGCGTTCCGCTTGACTTGACAATTTTGTCACCAGCAGGTCTTTCAACCCCAGCAGACCTGTGTCTGCCGGAAAGAGAGATCCAAGGTAGGCTTTAAATCTAGGATCGAGCACGGTGGCCAAAATGTAGTGCTCTGATTTCAACAGATTGACCACCCGTGAATCCTTGTTAAGCGAATTAAGGGCTGCATCCACAAGTCCCACATGCCTAGCGGAATCGCTCCGTGTTAGCTCCTTCTTCAATGCCTCCAGCTTCTTCTGCAAAAGCCTGATGAGGGGAATGACCTGACTCAGGCTGGCAGTGTCTGAACTGACTTCACGTGTGGCAAGTTCAAAGGGCATCAGAACCTTGCACAACGTTGAAATCATTCTCCACTGCACTTGAGACAGGTGCATTCCATCTCCTATATCGTGCTCAATTGTATAGGCTTGAATGGCCTTTTGCTGCTCCTCCAACCTCTGAAGCATATAGAGGGTTGAATTCCACCTCGTTACCACTTCTTGCTTCAGATGATGGCAGGGCAGGTTCAGTAGTTTTTGGTGGTGCTCCAGTCTTCTGTATGTGGTGCCTGTACGCCGAAAGTGTCCCGCAATTTTTCTGGCCACCGACAGCATCTCTTGCACGCCCCTGTCGTTTTTTAAAAAATTCTGCACCACCAAATTCAAGGTATGTGCAAAACATGGGACGTGCTGGAATTTGCCCATATTTAATGCACACACAATATTGCTGGCGTTGTCCGATGCCACAAATCCACAGGAGAGTCCAATTGGGGTAAGCCATTCCGCGATGATCTTCCTCAGTTGCCGTAAGAGGTTTTCAGCTGTGTGCGTATTCTGGAAAGCGGTGATACAAAGCGTAGCCTGCCTAGGAAAGAGTTGGCGTTTGCGAGATGCTGCTACTGGTGCCGCCGCTGCTGTTCTTGCGGCGGGAGTCCATACATCTACCCAGTGGGCTGTCACAGTCATATAGTCCTGACCCTGCCCTGCTCCACTTGTCCACATGTCCGTGGTTAAGTGGACATTGGGTACAACTGCATTTTTTAGGACACTGGTGAGTCTTTTTCTGACGTCCGTGTACATTCTCGGTATCGCCTGCCTAGAGAAGTGGAACCTAGATGGTATTTGGTAACGGGGGCACACTGCCTCAATAAATTGTCTAGTTCCCTGTGAACTAACGGCGGATACCGGACGCACGTCTAACACCAACATAGTTGTCAAGGACTCAGTTATCCGCTTTGCAGTAGGATGACTGCTGTGATATTTCATCTTCCTCGCAAAGGACTGTTGAACAGTCAATTGCTTACTGGAAGTAGTACAAGTGGGCTTACGACTTCCCCTCTGGGATGACCATCGACTCCCAGCGGCAACAACAGCAGCGCCAGCAGCAGTAGGCGTTACACGCAAGGATGCATCGGAGGAATCCCAGGCAGGAGAGGACTCGTCAGACTTGCCAGTGACATGGCCTGCAGGACTATTGGCATTCCTGGGGAAGGAGGAAATTGACACTGAGGGAGTTGGTGGGGTGGTTTGCATGAGCTTGGTTACAAGAGGAAGGGATTTACTGGTCAGTGGACTGCTTCCGCTGTCACCCAAAGTTTTTGAACTTGTCACTGACTTATTATGAATGCGCTGCAGGTGACGTATAAGGGAGGATGTTCCGAGGTGGTTAACGTCCTTACCCCTACTTATTACAGCTTGACAAAGGGAACACACGGCTTGACACCTGTTGTCCGCATTTCTGGTGAATTACCTCCACACCGAAGAGCTGATTTTTTTGGTATTTTCACCTGGCATGTCAACGGCCATATTCCTCCCACGGACAACAGGTGTCTCCCCGGGTGCCTGACTTAAACAAACCACCTCACCATCAGAATCCTTCTGGTCAATTTCCTCCCCAGCGCCAGCAACACCCATATCCTCCTCATCCTGGTGTACTTCAACACTGACATCTTCAATCTGACTATCAGGAACTGGACTGCGGGTGCTCCTTCCAGCACTTGCAGGGGGCATGCAAATAGTGGAAGGCGCATGCTCTTCACGTCCAGTGTTGGGAAGGTCAGGCATCGCAACCGACACAATTGGACTCTCCTTGTGGATTTGGGATTTCAAAGAACGCACAGTTCTTTGCGGTGCTTTTGCCAGCTTGAGTCTTTTCAGTTTTCTAGCGAGAGGCTGAGTGCTTCCATCCTCATGTGAAGCTGAACCACTAGCCATGAACATAGGCCAGGGCCTCAGCCGTTCCTTGCCACTCCGTGTGGTAAATGGCATATTGGCAAGTTTACGCTTCTCCTCCGACAATTTTATTTTAGGTTTTGGAGTCCTTTTTTTTCTGATATTTGGTGTTTTGGATTTGACATGCTCTGTACTATGACATTGGGCATCGGCCTTGGCAGACGACGTTGCTGGCATTTCATCGTCTCGGCCATGACTAGTGGCAGCAGCTTCAGCACGAGGTGGAAGTGGATCTTGATCTTTCCCTAATTTTGGAACCTCAACTTTTTTGTTCTCCATATTTTATAGGCAGAACTAAAAGGCACCTCAGGTAAACAATGGAGATGGATGGATTGGATACTAGTATACAATTATGGACGGACTGCCACGGTTAGGTGGTATAAAAAAACCACGGTTAGGTGGTATATATTGTAATACAATTATGGATGGACGGACTGCCTGCCGAGTGCCGACACAGAGGTAGCCACAGCCGTGAACTACCGCACTGTACACTGGTTGATAAAGAGATAGTAGTATACTCGTAACAACTAGTATGACTGACTATGACGGTATAAAGAATGAAAAAAAAACCACGGTTAGGTGGTATATATTGTAATACAATTATGGATGGACGGACTGCCTGCCGAGTTCCGACACAGAGGTAGCCACAGCCGTGAACTACCGCACTGTACACTGGTTGATAAAGAGATAGTAGTATACTCGTAACAACTAGTATGACTGACTATGACGGTATAAAGAATGAAAAAAAAACCACGGTTAGGTGGTATATATTATAATACAATTATGGATGGACGGACTGCCTGCCGACTGCCGACACAGAGGTAGCCACAGCCGTGAACTACCGCACTGTACACTGGTTGATAAAGAGATAGTAGTATACTCGTAACAACTAGTATGACACTATGACGGTATAAAGAATGAAAAAAAAACCACGGTTAGGTGGTATATATTATAATAATACAATTATGGATGGACGGACTGCCTGCCGAGTTCCGACACAGAGGTAGCCACAGCCGTGAACTACCGCACTGTACACTGGTTGATAAAGAGATAGTAGTATACTCGTAACAACTAGTATGACTGACTATGACGGTATAAAGAATGAAAAAAAAACCACGGTTAGGTGGTATATATTGTAATACAATTATGGATGGACGGACTGCCTGCCGAGTTCCGACACAGAGGTAGCCACAGCCGTGAACTACCGCACTGTACACTGGTTGATAAAGAGATAGTAGTATACTCGTAACAACTAGTATGACTGACTATGACGGTATAAAGAATGAAAAAAAAACCACGGTTAGGTGGTATATATTGTAATACAATTATGGATGGACGGACTGCCTGCCGAGTTCCGACACAGAGGTAGCCACAGCCGTGAACTACCGCACTGTACACTGGTTGATAAAGAGATAGTAGTATACTCGTAACAACTAGTATGACTGACTATGACGGTATAAAGAATGAAAAAAAAACCACGGTTAGGTGGTATATATTATAATACAATTATGGATGGACGGACTGCCTGCCGACTGCCGACACAGAGGTAGCCACAGCCGTGAACTACCGCACTGTACACTGGTTGATAAAGAGATAGTAGTATACTCGTAACAACTAGTATGACACTATGACGGTATAAAGAATGAAAAAAAAACCACGGTTAGGTGGTATATATTATAATACAATTATGGATGGACGGACTGCCTGCCGACTGCCGACACAGAGGTAGCCACAGCCGTGAACTACCGCACTGTACACTGGTTGATAAAGAGATAGTAGTATACTCGTAACAACTAGTATGACACTATGACGGTATAAAGAATGAAAAAAAAACCACGGTTAGGTGGTATATATTATAATACAATTATGGATGGACGGACTGCCTGCCGAGTGCCGACACAGAGGTAGCCACAGCCGTGAACTACCGCACTGTACACTGGTTGATAAAGAGATAGTAGTATACTCGTAACAACTAGTATGACTGACTATGACGGTATAAAGAATGAAAAAAAAAACCACGGTTAGGTGGTATATATTATAATACAATTATGGATGGACGGACTGCCTGCCGACTGCCGACACAGAGGTAGCCACAGCCGTGAACTACCGCACTGTACACTGGTTGATAAAGAGATAGTAGTATACTCGTAACAACTAGTATGACACTATGACGGTATAAAGAATGAAAAAAAAACCACGGTTAGGTGGTATATATTATAATACAATTATGGATGGACGGACTGCCTGCCGACTGCCGACACAGAGGTAGCCACAGCCGTGAACTACCGCACTGTACACTGGTTGATAAAGAGATAGTAGTATACTCGTAACAACTAGTATGACACTATGACGGTATAAAGAATGAAAAAAAAACCACGGTTAGGTGGTATATATTATAATAATACAATTATGGATGGACGGACTGCCTGCCGACTGCCGACACAGAGGTAGCCACAGCCGTGAACTACCGCACTGTACACTGGTTGATAAAGAGATAGTAGTATACTCGTAACAACTAGTATGACTATGACGACGGTATAAAGAAAGAAAAAAAAATACCACGGTTAGGTGGTATATAATTATACAATTATGGATGGACGGACTGCCTGCCGAGTGCCGACTGCCGACACAGAGGTAGCCACAGCCGTGAACTACCGCACTGTACTGTGTCTGCTGCTAATATAGACTGGTTGATAAAGAGATAGTATACAACAATATACTACTATACTGGTGGTCAGGCACTGGTCACCACTAGTCACACTGGCAGTGGCACTCCTGCAGCAAAAGTGTGCACTGTTTAATTTTAAGTTAATATAATATTATGTACTCCTGGCTCCTGCTATAACAACCTGCAGTGCTCCCCAGTCTCCCCCACAATTATTATAAGCTTTTATACATTGATGTGCAGCACACTGGGCTGAGCTGAGTGCACACAGACTGAGTCACACTGTGTGACTGCTGTGTATCGTTTTTTTCAGGCAGAGAACGGATATAGCAGAGAACGGATATATTAAATAAAAGTTAACTTAACAACAACTGCACTGGTCACTGTGGTAAACTCTGTCTGCACAATCTCTCTCTCTCTCTCTTCTAATCTATTCTAATGGAGAGGACGCCAGCCACGTCCTCTCCCTATCAATCTCAATGCACGTGTGAAAATGGCGGCGACGCGCGGCTCCTTATATAGAATCCGAGTCTCGCGAGAATCCGACAGCGTCATGATGACGTTCGGGCGCGCTCGGGTTAACCGAGCAAGGCGGGAAGATCCGAGTCGCTCGGACCCGTGAAAAAAAAAGTGAAGTTCGTGCGGGTTCGGATTCAAAGAAACCGAACCCGCTCATCTCTACTATATACTGCGCACAACTACAATGCAGCACAGATATGGATAGTATACTTGATGACACAGAGGTAGAGCAATGGACTACTGTACCGTACTGCTATATATATACTGGTGGTCAGCAAAATTCTGCACTATCCTCCTACTATATACTGTGCACAACTACAATGCAGCACAGATATGGATAGTATACTTGATGACACAGAGGTAGAGCAATGGACTACTGTACCATACTGCTATATATATGCTGGCGGTCAGCAAAATTCTGCACTGTCCTCCTACTATATACTGCGCACAACTACAATGCAGCACAGATATGGATATTATACTTGACGACACAGAGGTAGAGCAATGGACTACTGTACCGTACTGCTATATATATACTGGTGGTCAGCAAAGTTCTGCACTGTCCTCCTACTATATATACTGCGCACAACTACAATGCAGCACAGATATGGATAGTATACTTGACGACACAGAGGTAGAGCAATGGACTACTGTACCGTACTGCTATATATATACTGGTGGTCAGCAAAATTCTGCACTGTCCTCCTACTATATACTGCGCACAACTACAATGCAGCACAGATATGGATAGTATACTTGACAACACAGAGGTATAGCAATGGACTACTGTACCGTACTGCTATATATATACTGGTGGTCAGCAAAATTCTGCACTGTCCTCCTACTATATATACTGCGCACAACTAAAATGCAGCACAGGTATGGATGGATATTATACTTGACGACACAGAGGTAGAGCAATGGACTACTGTACCGTACTGCTATATATATATACTGGTGGTCAGCAAAATTCTGCACTGTCCTCCTACTATATACTGCGCACAACTACAATGCAGCACAGATATGGATAGTATACTTGATGACACAGAGGTAGAGCAATGGACTACTGTACCGTACTGCTATATATATACTGATGGTCTGCAAAATTCTGCACTTTCCTCCTACTATATAGTATGCGCACAACTACAATGCCGCACAGATATGGATAGTATACTTGATGACACAGAGGTAGAGCAATGGACTACTGTACCGTACTGCTATTTATATACTGGTGGTCAGCAAAATTCTGCACTGTCCTCCTACTATATACTGCGCACAACTACAATACTGCACAGATATGGATAGTATACTTGATGACACAGAGGTAGAGCAATGGACTACTGTACCGTACTGCTATATATATACTGGTGGTCAGCAAAATTCTGCACTGTCCTCCTACTATATACTGCGCACAACTACAATGCAGCACAGATATGGATAGTATACTTGACGACACAGAGGTAGAGCAATGGACTACTGTACTGTACTGTACTGCTATATATATACTGGTGGTCAGCAAAATTCTGCACTGTCCTCCTACTATATACTGCGCACAACTACAATGCAGCACAGATATGGATAGTATACTTGATGACACAGAGGTAGAGCAATGGACTACTGTACCGTACTGCTATATATATACTGGTGGTCAGCAAAATTCTGCACTATCCTCCTACTATATACTGTGCACAACTACAATGCAGCACAGATATGGATAGTATACTTGATGACACAGAGGTAGAGCAATGGACTACTGTACCATACTGCTATATATATGCTGGCGGTCAGCAAAATTCTGCACTGTCCTCCTACTATATACTGCGCACAACTACAATGCAGCACAGATATGGATATTATACTTGACGACACAGAGGTAGAGCAATGGACTACTGTACCGTACTGCTATATATATACTGGTGGTCAGCAAAGTTCTGCACTGTCCTCCTACTATATATACTGCGCACAACTACAATGCAGCACAGATATGGATAGTATACTTGACGACACAGAGGTAGAGCAATGGACTACTGTACCGTACTGCTATATATATACTGGTGGTCAGCAAAATTCTGCACTGTCCTCCTACTATATACTGCGCACAACTACAATGCAGCACAGATATGGATAGTATACTTGACAACACAGAGGTATAGCAATGGACTACTGTACCGTACTGCTATATATATACTGGTGGTCAGCAAAATTCTGCACTGTCCTCCTACTATATATACTGCGCACAACTAAAATGCAGCACAGGTATGGATGGATATTATACTTGACGACACAGAGGTAGAGCAATGGACTACTGTACCGTACTGCTATATATACTGGTGGTCAGCAAAATTCTGCACTGTCCTCCTACTATATACTGCTCACAACTACAATGCAGCACAGATATGGAGTGTTTTCAGGCAGAGAACGTAGATATTTGCAGCACACTGAGCACAGATATTTGCAGCACACTGAGCAGATATATGCAGCACACTGAACACAGAAACTGAGAGAACGCAGCCACATCCTTTCGCTATCATCTCCAATGCACGAGTGAAAATGGTGGCGACGCGCGGCTCTTTATATGCAATACGAATCTTGCGAGAATACGACAGCGGGATGATGACGTTCGGGCGCGCTCGGGTTAACCGAGCAAGGCGGGAAGATCCCAGGCTGCCTCGGAACCGTGTAAAATAGGTGAAGTTCGGGGGGGTTCGGATCTCGAGGAACCAAACCCGCTCATCTCTACACATATGTAATTTCTAAGATACCACATATTTTTATTCATATTTGATACATTGTGTACTTTTTAGAGGTTTTTTTTTCATTAAAAGTTTTATCTTAAACACTCTATTTAATTTACATATACACATTTCATATTTAATTTACATATACACAAGAGTGACTTTTGAACGAGAACAGCTGAACAATATGTGATATGAGTGTCACTGACTTCTTTCAATAAGAGTAGCAGGGTGTTTATTCCTCATATGTAGTGTAATAAAGTATTGACCTCAAAAAGGATTTATTATTATAATACTGTAGGAGTCACACTTTGGTATTAAGGGGGGAATGTAACAGGGTGTGAGAATCAGAAAAAGAGAGATTTTGGAAGAGTTCTCCTGTTTTCTTTTAATGGGGCAGTCATTTACATGGCAAACCAGGTTGATTTTGCCATGTAAATGATTGCCACTTTAAAAAAAAACAGAATTCTCCCAAAATCTTTAACTTTCTGATTCTCACACCCTATTACACCCCCCCTAAGAGTCTTGTTATAGCACCATTCTCCGGTAGGCAGTATGTATAGCTGTGTGCTGTGGATTTGTATTCAAATCGTACTAAAATCTGATGGAGTCTGAAAATCCAACACATATACAGGCTAGCTATGGCTACTTGGCGCACTGGACCCACTTATTCTGTGTCACATACCCAGGAGGCATGCATTGTGAGCTTAACTGACAAAACACATATATATTGCAATATTAGATTATAGCACACATGTAAAGTGTGAAACACTGATGAGCATTTCATAAATAGCCTTTTTGCAAGGCTGAACCTTAATGTGTCCACTAGCCAGAATAAAAGAGTTATTTCTGACCAAATTCCGAATTCCTTGGCGGTCACATGCTCTGTCTGTCTAATCGGACATGGTTTCCATGTGTAATAAGGATCTAATGTTTCATATCCGTTCTTCCTGATCACATGACTCAGATGGACCAATCACAGGCTTTCAATGGTATGTATACAATAGAAAGCAAAGTACCCATTGTCACAAATCGTGGACTTAGCTGCCCATACAGGGTTAAACATTCATTCATTTCTGCATCTAGTCCTCCTACCAGACTTACTCAGTAATCACCTGTTTACCTGGCCGTTCACCTGGCCAGTCGTACCAATGAGCTGACATCACTCCCTTTATTAACCAGCCTCAGGGATAAGCTCATTGTCTGAACAACTGTGTTCCCTCCAATGATCATTCTAGGCTACAATGCATTCTGTGATCATTTTCCAGTAACTATTTTGCTTCTTTGTGTAGCACTGCCGTTACCTGCATTCAGAGGCCGATTGGGAACAAAAAGCGGCCCTGGAAAAATTTGTACTACTGGCCCCACTTGGGCAGCACCAGAGGTGTAAGGTCTAGCCATGGGACATGGCAGCAACACCCTACCCCCAAGACTTTACAAGTAGTGGAGATGTCCAGCATCAAGGAGAAGTTAAAAGGAAATAAAATTTAATTTTATAAGCACATTATATGATACACCTTTAGAATTTAGGAAACTATATAATTCTTTAGAAAGATATATTTTCTTGCTTATTACACCAACCGTATCCCAATCACTATTCACTCAATCTTATATGTCAGCCAAGCAGGCAGACAGAGCATACATTAGATCATCTGCAATCAGAGGCTAAGTGTCAAAGTCATTTTCATATATGCAAATTATTTTGCATCTTATTCATTATGTCTATAAATAGGACAACATGTCCTCAAACAAAACAGGCCCTGCGGGTGCGTCGTCCCGCTGGGAATCTTCCCTGTAGACCCTATGGCCAATCTGCCTCTGCCTGCATTCCACTTGCTGCTGTTATTCCATCTATCTGCCCTGCGACTTCCATGCTACCGGCATTCAGTAAGCCTCATGTTACCGCTGAGTTACAATCCACCAGCCTCTTTGCTGCATACAGACTTGCTTCCAGTCACCTCACTGTCAGCATGGCCTGTGTGCCATTCCATATGCTGTTGTACTCACCGCATACCATATTTGTGGACTCTGTTCTACATCTGGGCTGACTACTTCCTTGGACTGTGGTCTCTAGCATTGTCCTGTGGTTCACTCAGGTTAAATGACATATCTCTTGCTGATACTTATTGGTTTCCCAGTACTGTGTGTGTTATCTTGGGCTGGCAGAATAGAGTGCTGGTTCTGAGGCTAAAGTGCAGGGTTGGGTTGTGGTCTGTGCACTCAGTTGCCCAATACTATTTTACCCTGTCTGCTCTTCTGTTTCGAGTTCCTCATTTGGATTCTAGGGCCAGGTCTTGTGTCAGAGCAGTACCAGGGATATAGCTTCCTCAAGCTCTTCCCTGGTTACATAAGACTCCGACTCTTGACTTGGATTCTGGTTCCGTTTTGCCAGTATTATGCTGCTTTGAGTTCCGGGGGTCCTTGTTGCTGGAGTATGTCTCTGGCCTGATTGGTTTTAATTGATCATCATTTGAGAGGCCGTCCAGTGAACTGGAGTCCCCTGGTTCCTTTTCAGTATACTTGCATATCAGTCTGTAGTCACTAGTGTGCTTAATCTATTGTAAAACCTATGAGTAAAAGTAACATCAAGCCTCCTTGTTTCCTGTATGTCTAAGCTCATACCCATTTCCCTGAACCAGATCTAAAGTGATAATGTCGATATTATCTTAAACCATAAAGCTATACCTTTAAACACACCTTTACCATGGAGCCGCTGCGGCCGCTAGACTTAATGTGCACTCTACGTACTTTGTACGCTATTTGCGTACAGAGTCCCGTACCTTGTACGGACTTAGCGTACAAACGCCGCGCAGGGGGTACAAAGTACACACAGCGCGCACACACCCAGAGATATACTTTAAACCTTAGTAGTAATGCAATGCAATGATATTACACCTTAAACCTTAGGCAGCAAAGGACTGCAATGATGTTTCACCTTAAACCTTATGCAGCGCTGACAGTACAAAGTACCCGCAGCGCATACACACCTTATTAATACACTTTTGAACTTTATACAATTAGGTAATGTAATACACTTTAAACCCTAGCAGGGAAAAGAGGACACAATACCGATTTGTAGTTAAACACTGGGTTCCGACACCACAGAGTTATATATCTGAAAGGGGGTTAACAATACAATTTATGCACTACAATACAACAGAGTAAATGGCTACAGTCAATGTACATACGTGAGAATATTCGCAAGCGCTTCCTGGTCCAGTCCTCCGCTAATCAGGTAGATAGCGTTAAGAGTCTTCTGACCGGCCAGGCAGCAACAGGCTTTTTATACACTACTTCCAAAAGCAATACAATAGATACTGTAATCCCTTTGTCCATTGGACACAGGGATGCATCTTTACATTACAGGAGAGGTCATAGGTTGATTTGAAAAGGTGGGCGATGTCTTTCTCACCTGCTTTTGTGGGTGGTCTCCTCTGGATTACTGCCGCATACATAATATACAGTAAATACAGTTTATATCTATATTCTACTTCTGCACATAACTATATGCAGGAACATGCGATCTTCCTCAAACCAACACCGGAATGTTACCCTTAAAATACCCTACAGCTGGATACCAGACACCACCTTATAACCTTAGTCTGTCCCTTCCTATCATGTAAAGGCAAATCCCTTAGTCCTGGAATCATTTAAACTGTTGATACTCGCTGATGTGGTGCAGGGGGACTATGTGTACAATGTGCACTATTTGGATTAAATATGTAATGTTTTGATAGCCCTCCATGCATTCACAAACTCCGCCGTAAATACCCATACCACGCGCAGGACTGCGGGAGCGACCATACGCAAACTGCGTAAATGTGCACGCACGGCGGAACAAGTGCACGCGCAGCAGGCATGTGTGTGTCGTTTGTACGTGATGTGTGTACTACAATATTTTTCGACTTTGACAGTCCACCCTTTGGCAGTCAACAATAACTGCCACTATCTAAACACTAAACAGAAAAATATCAAAACAATATCTACAGATGGTTGATCAGGGGAGAGTTGAAGGTGGGAAATGTATGACCTAGTTGGACAGTAGAAAGTATGTACGTATGAATCCATGTCTGAGGGGCATGTATCATCGTGCCGTATATGTTCTAGATAAGCTTCAAGGTATTGCGAAGTATACATTAAATCCTTCTCATCCCGTATTAAGGGTCAGTAAGTGGGCCAACAAACACTACTGAGCTCTTTTCGGCTTCTTGTTCCAACAAATGGGGTGCACATTTAGTTGATGATACATGGAGGGGGAACATATGTGAGTGCTAATATATGTGGATATCACCTGTCGACTATGTGTGTCACTAACTGAAGGTTGTAGAGATGAAGATAAAGACACATATCTAAAATACATTCACATAACATTTTCGTAATCATTCTTCGGTGTAGTCGATGTCTTTTCCGGATCGGTGTATCTGGGCAAAGGGTGAGACAAAGGAAAAACGGGTGAAAGAAACAGGCCATGGAATTCATTTGCAATCCTTATCATAATATTGTTTCTATGGATGGGTCGTAAATTAAATCTGCTGCTGTAACAATGCCCCCGCTCCTTAAACTCATCAAATTTGAGCCGTGCTTGCGCCGCATTAGAATTCGAACACACCTAAATATCAAACCAATAATTATGACGACTCCCAGGATACAAAGGAGAAACTTTCCTACACTCATAATAACATTTTGAGCCCACACTCCTAATCCTGAGAACCAATTTCGTGGGTTCAACCATGAGACCCAGCCGGTCAGCTCATTACCCACAGCGGTCAGGGTAAGATTGTGTCTCTTCCGGAACTCCCACTTCAACTGCAATATGTCATCCATCTTTTGATCGATAATCTCTGTGGGGTCGTCAGTGCTGTTTGTAATATACGTGCAGCACTTCACACCATATTGAGTTGCCAAAGTGACACAGTACCCACCCATCACAGCTGTGATATAATTGAGGACCATCCTATGCTGGATCAATTCTGTCTTGTAAGCTTGCCACTCCCTACCCGTATACCTGAAGGTGTCGTCATACATCTCAGTGATATTATCTATCAAGTTCACTAGCGCATGAATGTACCTATAATTTATAATTCCTCTGGCAGTACGGGTGATGTCTAACGCGAGTAGGAATTGAATCCCGGTGGATTCGTGGATCAAATCAGAGGCTACGTGCTCTGTCCTATCTATGAGGTGTCTCTTGACGATGTGTTCATAGTGAGTATGAGTATAAGGAGCCTGAGCACTGCGGTGAATGTCTTTCATCTTATCATGGGTTATGGTCATGACCTCTGGCAACACTCTTCCAACATAACACAATCCCTCTGAGTTTGGGGCAAGCCACTTATACGCCTTCCTCCCACATATGAAATAGGCATCATCGGGGAGAACATATGGGACTGAATATGACATTACCATATTGCAAATTTTCCAAGTGAAAAACCCCATACCTAACTCTCCCATCTGCTCAGTACAAGTATCAGGCTGGATGATATGTGCACAGTACCCTGGTGATACTTCTCCAACCCGCATGGTCTTGCTTCCTTGAGTATACCTATACCTAAAATACCTTCCACTGTTGGTTATTTGGCGTATAAGTTCAGAGTCTATGGGTATCTTATCAGCTCTGTGCGAAAAGGCCATGGTTTGATTATTCCATGTCACCTCCCAATATCCTGGTTTTCAGAAATTGGAAATATTGAAGCATAATAAGGATCTATCTACATGATACTGGTGGAGCTTCAAACTAGGGGGCCTAGAAATATAAAATTTCTTGTCCACCGGTCTCCCACCCCATAATTTGAGTACCTCATCTATTGCTAAAGGGTACGGTACTAATGCTGACTTGCTCTGACCTTGAGGTACTTGTGAGCACACCCAGCATTCTGTCTGGTTTAAGACCTTACCCACTAGTGAGTGGTAATCACTCAATGGATGACAGTCCATGTTGATATTAAGGCTGGACTGACATCTCTGGATGCACCCATCCTCAACTATGTTCTCACAATTCCTACAAATGCAATTTTCCTCAGCCAATAACCCTTCACAGTGCCTCCTAGCTCCCTGACTACCAGATCGTTTTCTGATACTCGCCTTTGATCGAGTGATGTGTTGCTCTTGGAATTCTACAAATCCGTCCTCGCCATCAGAACCCATTCCAGATCCTTTCTCGACCTCTCTGGGACTCTCACCGAAACAGACTGTTCTGGTCAACAACAGGATTAACAGGAAAACCCGGAACGCAGTCTCTTGGGGTAAGTCCATTTTGTTAAGGGGAGAGAAAGGAAACAAGAAGGGGGAGGAAGGGAACGAGAGAAGGAGGGTAGTGGGAGATGGAAAAAATAATAAAAAAGAAAAAAAACTGGTGCGACAACCGCCTCTGGTCTTGTTGTTCTCCGCGCTCAGGTGCCGTCTCAACAGTACTGCCTCTCAACCTTCCCGGAACAGACACTCCAGTGATACGATGTTCTCTACACTCTGCTCTTTGTCACGGGTTCTCTCTAGGTCAGCTACCTTCTTACAGTGGGACGAGTGGACCCAAGTCTCTCTTTCGGCAACTTTTAATTCTGTCGTGCTGGTTAGTAAGACTTGGTACGGTCCTTCCCACCTGTCAATGAGGCAACCTGAGCGTAGAAAATTTCGAAACATTACATAATCCCCAGGTTCAATGTCATGACAATTACTGTTTGGCAGGTCAGGAATCACCAGCTTTAGATTTCAGTTTTGATTCCTCAGCTGCTGGCTCATCTTAACCAAATATTTTACAGTCACTTTGTTATTGCATTTCAAATCATCCTGGGGGTCTATCATTACATGGGGTTGTCGGCCAAAAAGAATCTCAAAGGGTGATAGGATAAGTTGGGACCTGGGAGTAGTTCTGTAGCTGTACATTACTAGTGGCAAAGCTTCTGGCCACAACAATCCAGTTTCAGCCATCACTTTGCTCAGCTTGTTCTTAATAGTGCTGTTTACTCTCTCCACCTCCGCACTCGCCTGTGGGCGGTACGGAGTATGCAGGTTGCTATTAATTCCCATCAGTTTGCACATAACCTGAAAGACTTCACCTGTAAAATGGGTACCCCTATCGCTTTCAATTATCCTGGGGATACCATATCTACACACAAATTCCTGCACAATTTTCTTTGCAGTGAACGTAGCAGTATTTGTGGCAGCAGGGAACGCTTCTACCCAATTGGAAAACACATCAATACAGACTAACACATATTTTAAATTTCTGCAGGGTGGCAACTGTATGAAATCAATCTGTATTACCTGAAAAGGGCCATCTGTTGGTGGGATATGGGATGGTTCTGTTGGTATTGACTTTCCAATATTCTTCCTCAAGCAGATAAGACATGTCATTGCTCTCTTACCTGCATGAGAAGAGAATCCTGGCGCACACCAGTAGGCTCTCACCAGCTTACACATACCCTCTTTACCCAGATGAGTCAGACCATGTGCCGCCTCAGCTAAGCTTGGAAGATATGCTCTGGGGGCCACTGGCTTACCCTGTCCATCTGTCCAGAGTCCTGAGGACTCCTGGCCATACCCCTTTGACCTCCAGACCGCCTTTTTCTGTGGAGAACACACATTTTGCATCTCAATTAATTTTTGTGTGTTGACGGTGTTGAATATCATCAGTTATGTGATATCTGTTTGTATGGGGGTGCTGGCTGCTGATTTAGCAGCTTTGTCTGCCCGGCTGTTACCAAGTGACACTGGGTCTTGACTGTAAGTGTGGGCTTTGCACTTGATAACAGCCACTCTGTCTGGTTCTTGTATCGCTGTTAGAAGCCTTTTTATATGGGATGCATGCGCTACAGGTGTGCCAGCTGCCGTCATGAAATTTCTAAGGCGCCATAGGGCCCCGAAATCATGCACTACTCCAAAGGCATACCTAGAATCTGTATATATATTGGCTGACTTACCCTTAGCCAATTCACACGCTCTGGTTAGGGCAACCAGCTCAGCAACTTGTGCTGAGTGCGGTGAGCCCAGGGGCTCAGCTTCTATGATACCTCTGTCATCTACCACTGCGTATCCAGTACACAGGTCTCCCAAGTCCGTCTGTCTGTGGCAACTACCGTCAGTGTAAAATGTAAAATCTACGCCTTCCAGTGGGTTGTCACTAATGTCGGGTCTTGCAGTAAAAGTCTGGTTCAGGTATTCCATACAATCATGTGTGTCAGTGTCTGTACTAAATCCTCCTTCACCATCATTCTCATCCTCCACCCTTTGTGCCTGTCCAGGCACACCCGGCAGATAAGTTGCAGGATTTAGTGCGCTGCATCTCTTTATGGTGATGTTTACAGGGGCCATTAGTGCTAATTCCCACCTTGTAAACCGTGCTGATGAGACATGTCTGGTTTGGGCGGAGTTCAGTAAGGCTGACACTGTATGAGGTGTATGGATTGTCACGCTGTGTCCTAACACTACGTCTTCGCTTTTACTTACTAGCAAGGCTATCGCTGCAACACTTTGCAAGCATGTAAGGAGAGACCGCGCTACGGTGTCCAACTGTGCACTGTAGTAAGCTACCAGCCTGCTGGCATCACCATGTCTCTGGGTTAGGACACCTGCCGCACACCCAGCACTTTCCGTACCGTACAATTCAAAGGGTTTCCCATAATCTGGCATGCCTAATGCAGGTGCCTGTGATAGGCACTGTTTGAGTCTCTCAAATGCCAGTTCGGACTCATCTGTGTGAGAGATCCGATCTGGTTTGTTCGAGGAGACCATTTCTTGCAAAGGTAAAGCCAGTATGGAGAACCCTGGGATCCAGTTTCGGCAGTACCCACACATTGCAAGAAAAGTGCAGATCTATTGCTGGTTTTGTGGCAGAGTCATGTCGCGAATCGCCTGTATTCTATCAGCGGTGAGTGTCTAAGCCCTTGCGTCAAGCAATGTCCCAAATATTTTACCTTGGTCTGGCACGTGTCCCGTATTAGAAAGGTGAAACAGAAGCTGTTTCTTGTCTTTCAAGGACGATTTGAGTGAATCAGAACACAGCAGTAAGTCATCTACATACTGTATTAATACTGATCCGCTCTCAGGTTGAAAGGATTGTAAACAGTCATGCAAAGCCTGGGAGAAAATACTTGGGCTGTCAATGAAACCTTGGGGTAGGCGAGTCCAAGTGTACCGTACTCCCCTGTATGTGAATGCAAACAGGTATTGGCTGTCAGGGTGAAGAGGGACAGAAAAGAAAGCAGAACAGAGGTCAATGATAGTGAAAATTTTTAAAGTAGGGGAAATTTGCATGAGGATGACAGCTAGATTTGGCACTACAGGGAATTGGCTCTCAACTATCTTGTTTATCCCCCTTAGATCCTGCACTAGCCTGTAACCCCTCCCCCCACTCTTTTTCACAGGGAAGATGGGACTATTGGCAGTGCTGGATGTCCTAACTAGGATGCTCTGCTGTAGTAAGCGCTCTATGACTGGGTACACTCCTAATTCCACCTCTGGCTTCAGAGGATACTGAGGGATTTTTGGAGCTATCATACCATCTTTTGCTTGCACTACTACAGGAACTACATTCGCCATCAATCCAGTGTCTTGTCCATCTTTGGTCCAGAGGGATCCCGGTATTTGTGAGATAATTTCCTCTACACCTGTCTATAACAGCAGAGTGTGACATTAGCCTTTGTGGGGTGTCTAACATATCCTACACTTTCTGAACGTGATTTTCGGGTATATCCAAGAAGACACCCTCAGGAGTACAATATATGACACACCCCATTTTACACAATAAATCTCTCCCAAGTAGATTAGTCGGAGCCGATGCAGCCAGCAAAAAGGTATGCTTGGTCTGCAAAGGCCCTATCGTAATCTCCGCTGGTCTACTTAAAGGGTAGTGTTGCACTATTCCTGTTACTCCCATTGCCGAAATTGTTTTACCCGTGGTTTTCATACCTACCGTCGAATTTAACACTGACCTGGCCGCCCCTGTATCTACAAGAAAAGGTATTGATCTACCAGCTACATCAACTGTGACCTCGGGTTCACTACCAAGGCTAGCAATCAACTTCACTGGCTGCAGACTACAGGTGTGGCCCAACCCCTATTGTATATTGTGACCCTCCCGCAGTGTGCTGGCAGCTACAATATGTGAGGGGGGTAACTGAGAATTTTCGGAGGCCTGCCAGTCCCTCCTACGTGGATACCGCCTTGTTTTCCCTGCGTGTGGCTCATAATTTTTCCTATGCGATCCCTGATCCCAATTATGTGTATCATAGTGTGGTTCATATCCTGGTCTAGGGGGTCGGTATACCTTATGTATGTCCTTATACCTACAATTTAGTGCAAAATGTCCTTCCTTCTTACAGTTATAGCATACTACTACACGTAACTTACCATCAGGGGTCTGGGGTTTTGGCTGATGCGGCTTCGTTGTAATAGCATTTATACTTACTGTCATCAGCTTATCCCCCTGAGGCTCCCTGTGCTTAATGACGTTCCGATCGTGCTCAATAGTGGACTCTCTTAATGCAGCCACCGAGATACCTCTCCAGTTAGAAAGAGTGGTTTGTACCCTTGTTCTCAATATTTCTTTTAACCCGTCCATTAATACTGACACAGCTACCTCCCTGTGATGTACATTGTCCTTAATGTCCTCGATCCCAGTGTATCTAGCCATTTCCTGTAGTGCTCGGTGGAAATATTCAGATGCCGTTTCACCTTCTTTCTGTCTTATGGAAAAGATTTTATTCCATTTGACAACAGTAGGGAAATATACTCCTAATTGCAGATTGATTTGTCGTACATTCTCCTGAGTGTACTCATCAGTGAGAGGTACTTCTGCGTCTAAATTACAATCAGTAATGAATTTCGTGGGGTCAATATTGGAAGGTAAACATACTCGTAGCACTGTTCGCCAATCTTTGTTTGTGGGTTCGGTGGCATTACCTAATTCTTTAATAAACCTCTGGCATGCGACTAGATCCTTTCTGGGATCGGGGAATTCAGACATAATTGTCCTCAATTCTGTCCGGGACCAAGGACAATGCATAGCAATGTTCCTGATGGGAGTGATTCCCTGAGCGTCAGTCTTCCCATTGGGGACTGCGATCACCCAGACAGGATTTAATTCAATTACATCATTCTGAGTTGACTCCACAATCTGAGGTGCTATTGTCTCTGCATAATGTATGGTATCGTACTTACCTGTGGACACGACCTCACCTATCCCTCCGCTAGGGGGCCTTACTACTGCTCTTACTGGTTGGGCTGTGCCCACCTGAGTGTTCTGTATGGTGGCTGCTAGAGAGAGTGCCGATATCGTGCTGGGCTCATCTTCTTGCTCGCGGTCCTGAGGAAAGTTTAAAATGGGATACAACTTGCACGGGTTAGCATTAGTACATTTATCAACTATACTCTTATCAGATACCAATATGCCATTGTCTGTAGCCACTTTCTCCCCTACAATATATGGTGGTGGTGGTGCGGTTGCCATCATTTTCCTGCTAGGTTTGGAACCTGCTGCGTTTGCTAGTTCCCTTTGCATATCGCCTTCTTGCTGCCATAAATTTAAACAGTTTGTGTGTCTGACCCTTTGCTTTCGGGATTTTATCAGACATATCCTAATCCTTAGATTCTGCAATACCTCCGGTTCAAAACTGCCTACCTTAGGGAATGGTTCCCTATTTTCCGCAGTCATACGTTCCCATTCATTGCACAAAATTTCTGCGTGTGGTCCATGCTTCTCACACATTATGAACCTCGCTGACCCCTTGGGTCGCGGTATGTCAACCTGAACCCTGGTTGCACGTCCCTTACTTGAGCAACTGGCCCCCATATTTTGCAGGTATTGCCGTCCCGGCTAATCCCACAAAAAACCAAAATACTCAATATAAGGCAACTGTGAAAGTTCTCCGAGTGCTTTCACCCACTCACCGCCCACGTTGGCCAGTACTACCATACACTGTCGATAGCGAAGGCAATGTACCCAACCTAGGGCCCTGTGTAACCTCTATTTACTGGAAGTATCTGGGAATAACTTACCCTTTCCAGTAAATATAAGTCGTTGGAGATTTCCTGAGAGAGACCAGCGAAAACTCCCTAAACCCTTATTATACACAAATCACGCTTGCGTATGCAATAACCAGTGCTAATGATACCGCGATTTTACGCAAAGCTCATAAAAAGGGTATCGCGTTGCGTTAAATATTGCACCCACGAACGCGCGGTCCAATCGCACAGCATATAGGTACTTGTTACTTATCCGCCGTACGACCAATGGAATCGGGTTTTCAGGCTGCGAAACCTCAGCCGGAGCGTATCAAAAACAAGCCTATATGGGTATCTTCGCTAACCCCCTGGGCTGCGGTACTCTAAACCTCGCTGACCTCTGGTCTGCGGTACTCTAAACCTCGCTGACCTTCTGGTCTGCAGTACTCTGCTACCTTGCTCCTTTGTACTTCAAGTTATATTAACGTGAGCCAGCTATTCTCACGCCACCAAGTCTCCACTCACCTGGTGTACCACCTCTATGGGATCCCGAATTCCCTGGGTCCACAAAACCTTTACTATGTTTGTTCACTCACGCTCGTTCACTCAAATACACTTTGGTTTTTCTGTACAGAAAATTAACTTTCATTCAGATAAACAGCCTTAGTACCAGAGGTAATACAGTAAAAAAGGTTTTATTTAAACTTAATTTTGGAAACGAAGCAATTTGTGCTATTGTCGCGTGGCTACCGTCCCACCCCTAAACTAAACAATGCTATTGTGTAATTTGTACTTAGCGGTCGTACCCTTACGCACATTGCAAAAACACGCGACCGTGCGTATGTCTTTACGTTGCGTACGTAGTGCCGTACTTTGTCCGAGACACGTGTACAAAAGACCGTACGTCCGCAATAGTACAAATCCTGCACTTCTATAAATGTAAGCGATATTACCTATCATCGTTTACTTAACACAACACAGTTTATTTCTGTATAAACCTGTTTAACTAGGCCAGATTGTATTTGTGTTTTACGTTTACTTCCTTAATATTTAGTCTATGTTTTAACTAAATAGCAACAAATTTCTCTGCACAGGTCTAAATGGATCTAGTAATCAGTACTTATGGCAACAATGTGAGCAGGTATACAAAGTACAGGTGTATGCTTGTGTTGTCTGCGAATTTGGCGCCAAACAGAAATTCACAGACTTTTAAAATAGCTTTGTGTATTTACCTTACGGATCCCACCAGCATCCCTACAAATCATGCAGAGCAGACATCATCTAATCAGCAATGAGATAGGGTTTACCAGTGTATTCTATGGCCAGGAAAAGGTTCACGTAGGATACCTGTCCGCCCTTTGCTGATAGATAAAGTGCTTTAACATGCTAGGCTGCGGGTATGTGGAAAAACCGGACGATGCCCCCAATTGATAATGTCGATATTATCTTAAACCATAAAGCTATACCTTTAAACACACCTTTACCATGGAGCTGCTGCGGCCGCTAGACTTAATGTGCACTCTACGTACTTTATACGCTATTTGCGTACAGAGTCCCGTACCTTGTACGGACTTAGCATACAAACGCCGCGCTGGGGGTACAAAGTACACACAGCGCGCACACACCCAGAGATATACTTTACACCTTAGTAGTAATGCAATGCAATGATATTACACTTTAAACCTTATGCAGCAAAGGACTGCAATGATGTTTCATCTTAAACCTTATGCAGCGCTGACGGTGCAAAGTACCCGCAGCGCATACACACCTTATTAATACACTTTTGAACTTTATACAATTAGGTAATGTAATACACTTTAAACCCTAGCAGGGAAAAGAGGACACAACACCGATTTGTAGTTAAACACTGGTTTCCGACACCACAGAGTTATATATCTGAAAGGGGGTTAACAATACAATTTATGCACTACAATACAACAGAGTAAATGGCTACAGTCAATGTACATACGTGAGAATATTCGCAAGCGCTTCCTGGTCCAGTCCTCCGCTAATCAGGTAGATAGCGTTAAGAGTCTTCTGACCGGCCAGGCAGCAACAGGCTTTTTATACACTACTTCCAAAAGCAATACAATAGATACTGTAATCCCTTTGTCCATTGGACACAGGGATGCATCTTTACATTACAGGAGAGGTCATAGGTTGATTTGAAAAGGTGGGCGATGTCTTTCTCAACTGCTCTTGTGGGTGGTCTCCTCTGTATTCCCGCCGCATACATAATATACAGTAAATACAGTTTATATCTATATTCTACTTCTGCACATAACTATACACAGGAACATGCGATCTTCCTCAAACCAACACCGGAATGTTACCCTTAAAATACCCTACAGCTGGATACCAGACACCACCTTATAACCTTAGTCTGTCCCTTCCTATCATGTAAAGGCGAATCCCTTAGTCCTGGAATCATTTAAACTGTTGATACTTGCTGATGTGGTGCAGGGGGACTATGTGTACAATGTGCACTATTTGGATTAAATATGTAATGTTTTGATAGCCCTCCATGCATTCACAAACTCCACCGTAAATACCCATACCACTCGCAGGACCGCGAGAGCAACCATACGCAAATTGCGTATATGTGCATGCACGGCGGAACAAGTGCACGCGCAGCGGGCATGTGTGTGTCGTTTGTACGTGATGTGTGTACTACAATATTTTTCGACTTTGACAAAAGAATTCCAGAACCATGACACCCACTCTTTGCTGTTCACATGATTTATATTGGCCAATTGTCAGTTTCTAATACTATGTAATAGGAATAATTACTAGAAATGTTACATTATTGTAACATAAATAAAACCTCACATACAAAATATTTAGGAAGTAATTAGGATGTTCTAACTCATATTCACACACAGATAAGCATCATACTGTAAATACACTGCTCAAAAAAATAAAGGGAACACAAAAATAACACATCCTAGATCTGAATGAATGAAATATTCTTATTAAATACTTTGTTCTTTACATAGTTGAATGTGCTGACAACAAAATCACACAAAAATTATCAATGGAAATCAAATTTATTAACCCATGGAGGTCTGGATTTGGAGTCACACTCAAATTATAGTGGAAAAACACACTACAGGCTGTGCGACCCCCCAAAGAAATGCCACCCCACACCATTACTGACCCACTGCCAAACCGGTCATGCTGGAGGATGTTGCAGGCAGCAGAACGTTCTCCTTGGCGTCTCCAGACTCTGTCACAACTGTCACATGTGCTCAATGAGAACCTGCTTTCATCTGTGAAGAGCACAGGGCGCTAGTGGTGAATTTGCCAATCTTGGTTTTCTCTGGCAAATGCCAAACGTCCTGCACGGTGTTGGGCTGTAAGCACAACCCCCACCTGTGGACGTCGGGCCCTCATACCACCCTCATGGAGTCTGTTTCTGATTGTTTGAGTAGACACATGCACATTTGTGGCTTGCTGGAGGTCATTTTGCAGGGCTCTGGCAGTGTTCCTCCTGTTCCTCCTTGCACAAAGGCAGAGGTAGCAGTCCTGCTGCTGGGTTGTTGCCCTCCTACGGCCTCCTCCACGTCTCCTGATGTACTGGCCTGTTTTCTGGTAGCGCCTCCATGCTCTGGACACTACGCTGACAGACACAGCAAACCTTCTTACCACAGCTCGCATTGATGCACCATCCTGGATGAGCTGCACTACACTTGTTTGGGTTCTAGACTCCATCTCATGCTACCACTAGAGTGAAAGCTCCGCCAGCTTTCAAAAGTGACCAAAACATCAGCCAGAAAGCATAGGAGCTGAGAAGTGGTCTGTGGTCACCAACTGCAGAATAACTCCTTTATTGGGGGTGTCTTGCTAATTACCTATAATTCCCACCTGTTGCACAACAGCATGTGAAATTGATTTTCAATCAGTGTTGCTTCCTAAGTGGACAGTTTGATTTCACAGAAGTGTGATTGACTTGGAGTTATATTGTGTTGTTTAAGTGTTCCCTTTATTTTTTTGAGCAGTGTATAAAAGTCAATATTATATAATTATTAAATACTGTATTTCTAAAGCATATTAAGTGAATAAAATAATAATTTAGTGAGGAATGGGAATGTGCAATATAAATATTTGAGGCTAAATGTAATAAGGTGCAATTTCGGATACCATGTGATTTTTACTGCAAATTCGCCTATTTTAAAAAAATCGCAAATGTAATAGCTTGAAATTTTGTGAAAAATTGCAAGTTTTTAACATATACCAAAAATAACAAGTAAAAACTAGGTCCCTGCGGCCAAAGCATCCCTCCCCCCAACTAGTCACCCCTGTCCGGGGTTTCTTGGGGAACTGGGGACCCCTAAAATAAAGGTGTTTCCCCCTCTATGCACCCAAGGGCCAGGGATGAAGCCTGGGGCTGTCCCCAGCACCCCTGGGTGGTGGGTGCTGGGCTGATAGCTGTGAAAGTGTTAAAAAATAATATTGTATTTTGCTGTGGAAACACAGGTCCAAGCAAGCCTACTCCACATGCTGGTACTTGGAGAACCACAAGTACCAGCATGCAGGGCTTTAAAGGGGACACTGGTACCTGCAGTTCCACAACAATATAAATATTACAATAATCATACAGACACCGTGACAGTAAAACCTTAATAAAACATATTTCCACACTCATACTCACATATATACACACGCTTACCCATACTTACCTACATCCAACGTAGCCATTCACGTCCACTTGTCCTGTAGCATCCACGACCGCTGTCCAAAAAAATACTCACCTACCCTTTGTCTCTAGTGATAATGTCGATATTATCTTAAACCATAAAGCTATACCTCTAAATACACTTTAACCTTGGAGCTGCTACGGCCGCTAGACTGAATATACACGCTACGCACTTTGCACGCTATTTGCGTACAGAGTCCCGTAAGTTGTACGGTCTTAGCGTACAAACGCCGCGCTGGGGGTACAAAGTGCACACAGCGCGTGCACACTCAATTGATAACCTTTAAACCTTATTAGTAATACAATGTAATAATATGGTTACACTTTAAACCTTTATGCAGCAAAGCACTGCAATTATGTTATACCTTAAACCTTAAGTAGCGCTGACGGTATAAAGTACCCGCAGTGCGTACACCTTTTCAATACTTATAAACCTTATACAGTTAAATACGCTTTAAACCCTAGCAGGGAAATGAGGACACAACACCGATATGTAGTTGAACCACAGGGTTCTAAGGCCACAGTGGGTTATGTCAAAAGGGATAACAGTACAAATTATACACTACAGGCTAACAAGATAAATCTACAACAGAATAATGGCTACAGAAAATGTACATACGTGAGAATGTTCGCTTGCGCAACCTGGACCAGTCCTCCGCTTATCAGGTAGAAAGCGTTCAGAGTCTTCTCACCGGCCAGGCAACAACGGGCTTTTTATACACAACTTACATACACAATACAATGGTTACTGTAATCTCATTGTCCATTGGACACAGAGGTGCATCTTTACATTACAGGAGAGGTCATAGGTTGATTTGAAAAGGTGGGCGATGTCTTTCTCAACTGCTCTTGGGGGTGGTATCCTCTGGATTCCCGCCGCATACATAATATACAGTAAATACAGTTTATCTCTATATTCTACTTCTGCACATAACTATACGCTGGAATATGCGATCTTTCTCTAACCAACACCGGAATGTTACCCTTAAAATACCCTACAGCTGGATACTAGACATCACCTTCTAACCTTAGTCTGACCCTTCCTATCATGCAAAGGCGAATCCCTTAGTCCTGGAACTGTTTAAACTGTTGATACTCGCTGATGTGGTGCAAGGGAGCTATATCTAAAATGTGCACTATTTGGGTTAAATATGTAATGTTCTAATAACCCTCTATGCGCTCACATACTCCGCCGTAAATACCCACACCACGCGCATGAACGCGGGAGCGATCATACGCAAATTGCGGATATGTGCACGCATGGCGGAACAAGTGCACACGCAGCGGGCATGTGTGTGGGGTTAGTACATGGTGTATGCATTACAATATTTTTCAACTTTGACAGTCCACCCTTTGGCAGTCAACAATAACTGCCACTATCTAAACATTAAACAGAAAAATATACAATACAATATCTACAGATGATTGGATAAAAATATACAATACATTATCCACAGATGATTGGATGGTAGGAGGAGAGGTGTAGGTGGGAAATGTATGACCTAGTGGAATAGTAAAAGCATGTATGTATGAAATCCATGGCTGAGGGGCATGTATCATCGTGCCGTATATGTTCTAGATAAGCTTCGAGGTATTGCAAAGTATACATTAAATCCTTCTTATCCCGTATTAAGGGTCTGTAAGTGGGCCAACAAACACTACCGAGCTCTTTTCGGCTTCTTGTTCCAACAAATGGGGTGCACATTTAGTTGATGATACATGGAGGGGGAACATATGTGGATGCTAATATATGGATATCACTTGTCGACTAGGTGTGTCACTACCTGAAGGTTGTAGAGATGAGGATAAGAAACATATCAAAAATACATTCACATAATATTTGAGTAATCATTCTTGGGTGTTGATTGAAGTCTTCTCCGGATGGGTGTATTTTTGCTGAGGGAAAACAAAGGAGAAACGGGTGAAAGAAACGGACCGTGGAATCACGTCTTATCACAACATTGTCTCTATTGATGGGTCATAAATTAAATCTGCTGCTGTACTAATGCCCCCGCTCCTTAAACTCATCACTTTGGTACCGTGCTTGCGCCGCGTTAAAATTCTAACACACCTAAATATCAAGCCAATAATTATGACAACTCACAGGATACAAAGGAGAAACTTTCCCACACTCATAATAACATTTTGAGCCCACTCTCCTAAACCTGAGAACCAATTTCGTGGGTTCAACCATGAGACCCAGCCGGTCAGTTCATTACTCACAGCAGTAAGGGTAAGGTTGTGTCTCCTTCGGAACTCCCACTTCAACTGCAAGATATCGTCCATCTTTTGATCTATGACCTCGGTTGGGTTATCAGTGCTGTTTGTAATATACGTGCAGCACTTCACACCATATTGAGTTGCCAAAGTGACACAGTACCCGCCTGTCACTGCTGTGATATAATTGAGGACCATCCTGTGCTGGATCAGTTCCGTTTTGTAAGCTTGCAACTCCCTTCCTGTATACCTGAAGGTGTCATCATACATCTCGGTGATATTATCTATCAGGTTCGCTAGCGCGTGGATATACCTATAATTTATAATTCCTCTGGCGGTACGGGTGATGTCTAACGCGAGTAGGAATTGAATCCCGGTGGATTCGTGGATTAAATCAGAGGATGCGTGCTCTGTCCTATCTATGAGGTATCTCTTAAAGATGTGTTCATAGTGAGTATGAGTGTAAGGAGCTTGAGCACTGCGGTGAACGTCTTTCATCTTATCATGGGTTATGGTCATAACTTCTGGCAACACTCTTCCAATGTAACACAATCCCTCTGAGTTTGGGGCAAGCCATTTATACGCCTTCCTCCCACATATGAAATAGGCATCATCGGGGAGAACATATGGGACAGAGTATGACATTACCATATTGCAAACTTTCCAAGTGAAAAACCCAATCCCTAGTTCTCTCATCTGTTCAGTACACGTATCAGGCTGTATGATATGCGCAAAGTACCCTGGTGATACTTCTCCAACCCGCATGGTCTTACTTCCTAGAGTATACCTTTACCGAAAATACCTTCCACCGTCGGCTATTTGGCGTATAATTTCATGGTCTACGGGCATCCTGTCAGCTCTGTGCGAAAATGCCATGGTTTGGTTATTCCATGTCACCTCCCAATTTCCCGGCTTTCGGGAATTGGAAATGTTGAAACATACTAAGGACCTATCCACATGATATTGGTGGAGCTTCAAACTAGGGGGCCTAGAAATATTAAATTTCTTGTCCACCGGTCTCCCACCCCGTAATACAAGTACCTCATCTATTGTTAAAGGGTACGGTACTAGTCCTGACTTACTCTGACCTTGAGGTACTTGTGAGCACACCCAGCATTCTGTTTGGTTTAAAACCTTACCCACTAGTGAGTGATAATCACTCAATGGATGACGGTCCATGTTGATATTAAGGCTGGACTGACATCTCTGGATGCACCCGTCCTTAACTATGTTCTCACAATTCCTACAGATACAATTTTCCTCAGCCAATAACCCTTCACAGTGCCTCCTAGTTTCCTGACTACTAGATCATTTTCTGATACTCGCCTTTGCTCGATGGATGTGTTGCTCTTGGAATTCTACAAATCCGTCCTTGCCATCAGAACCCATTCCAGATCCTTTCTCGACCTCTCTGGTACTCTCACCAAAACAGACTGCTCTGGCCAACAACAGGGTCAACAGGAAACCCGGAACGCAGTCTCTTGGGGTAAGTCCATCTTGTTAAGGGGAGAGAAAAGGGAGCAAGAAGGGGGAGGAAAGGAGGGTAATGGGAGATGGATAAAATAATAAAAAGGAAAAAGAAAAATTGGTGCGACAACCGCCTCCGGTCTTGTAGTTCTCCGTGCTCAGGTGCCGTGACAACAGTCCTGCCTCTCAACGTTCCCGGAACAGACACTCCAGTGATACGATGTTCTCTACACTCTGCTCTTTGTCACGGGTTCTCTCTGGGTCAGCGACCTTCTTACAGTGGGACGAGTGGACCCAAGTCTCTCTTTCGGCAACCTTTAATGCTGTCGTGCTGGTTAGTAAGACTTGGTACGGTCCTTCCCCCCTGTCAATGAGGCAACCTGAGCGTAGAAAATATCGAATCATTACATAATCCCCAGGTTCAATGTCATGACAATTACTGTTTGGTAGGTCAGGAATCACCAGCTTTAGATTTCTGTTTTGATTCCTCAGCTGCTGGCTCATCTTAACCAAATATTTTACAGTCACCTCATTATTGCATTTCAAATCATCCTGGGGGTCAATCATTACATGGGGTTGTCGACCAAAAATAATCTCAAAGGGTGATAGGTTAAGGGGGGACCTGGGAGTGGTTCTGATGCTGCACAATACAAGTGGCAAAGCTTCTGGCCACAACAATCCAGTTTCAGCCATCACTTTGCTCAGCTTGTTCTTAATAGTGCTATTTACTCTTTCCACCTTCGCACTCGCCTGTGGGCGGTACGGAGTATGCAGCTTGCTATTAATCCACATCAGTTTGCACATAACCTGAAAGACTTCACCTGTAAAATGGGTACCCCTATCGCTTTCAATTATCCTAGGGATACCATATTTGCGCACAAATTCCTGCACAATTTTCTTTGCAGTGAACGTAGCAGTATTTGTGGCAGCCGGGAACGCTTCTACCCAATTTGAAAACACATCAATACAGACTAACACATATTTTAAATTTCTGCAGGGTGGCAACTGTATGAAATCAATCTGTATTACCTGAAAAGGGCCATCTGTTGGTGGGATATGGGATGGTTCTGTTGGTATTGACTTTCCAATATTCTTCCTCAAGCAGATAAGACATGTCATTGCTCTCTTACCTGCATGAGAAGAGAATCCTGGTGCACACCAGTAGGCTCTCACCAGCTTACACATACCCTCTTTGCCCAGATTAGTCAGACCATGTGCCACCTCAGCTAAGCTTGGAAGATATGCTCTGGGGGCTACTGGCTTACCTTGTCCATCTGCCCAGAGTCCTGAGGACTCCTGGCCATACCCTTTTGACCTCCAGACTGTCTTTTCCTGTGGAGAACACAAATTTTGCATTTCACTTAATTTTTGTGTATTGACGGTGTTGAATATCATCAGTGATGTGATATCTGTTTGTATGGGGGTGCTGGCTGCTGATTTAGCAGCTTCGTCTGCCCGGCTGTTACCAAGTGACACTGGGTCTTGACTGTAAGTGTGGGCTTTGCACTTGATAACAGCCACTCTGTCAGGTTCCTGTATCGCTGTTAGAAGCCTTTTTATGTGGAATGCATGTGCTACAGGTGTGCCAGCTGCCGTCATGAAATTTCTGAGGCGCCATAGGGCCCCGAAATCATGCACTACTCCAAAGGCATACCTAGAATCTGTATATATATTGGCTGACTTACCCTTAGCCAATTCACACGCTCTGGTTAGGGCAACCAGCTCAGCAACTTGTGCTGAGTGCGGTGGGCCCAGGGGTTCAGCTTCTATGATACCTCTGTCATCTACCACTGCGTATCCAGTACACAAGTCTCCCGAGTCCGACTGTCTGTGGCAACTACCATCAGTGTAAAAAGTAAAATCTACGCCTTCCAGTGGGTTTTCACTAATGTCGGGTCTTGCAGTGAAAGTTTGGTTCAGATATTCCATACAATCATGTGTGTCAGTGTCTATACTAAATCCTCCTTCACCATCATACTCATCCTCCACCCTTTGTGCCTGTCCAGGCACACCTGGCAGATAAGTTGCAGGATTTAGTGCGCTGCATCTTTTTATGGTGATGTTTACAGGGGCCATTAGTGCTAATTCCCACCTTGTAAACCGTGCTGATGAGACATGTCTGGTTTGGGCAGAGTTAAGTAAGGCTGACACTGCATGAGGTGTATGGATGGTCAGGTTGTGTCCTAACACTACGTTTTCACTTTTACTCACTAGCAAAGCTATCGCTGCAACACTTCGCAAGCATGTGGGGAGAGACCGCGCTACGGTGTCCAACTGTGCACTGTAGTAAGCTACCAGCCTGCTGGCATCACCATGTCTCTGGGTTAGGACACCTGCCGCACACCCAGCACTTTCCATACCATACAATTCAAAGGGTTTCCCATAATCTGGCATGCCTAATGCAGGTGCCTGTGATAGGCATTGTTCAAATGCCAGTTCTGACTCATCTGTGTGAGAGATCCGATCTGGTTTGTTCGAGGAGACCATTTCCTGCAAAGGTAAAGCCAGTATGGAGAACCCTGGGATCCAGTTTCGGCAGTACCCACACATTCTAAGGAAAGTGCGGATCTGCTGCTGGGTTTATGGCAGAGTCATGTCGCGAATCGCCTGTATTCTATCAGCAGTGAGGTGTCTAAGTCCTTGTGTCAAGCAATGTCCCAAATATTTTACCTTGGTCTGGCACAACTGTAACTTATCCTTTGAAACCTTGTGTCCTGTATTAGAAAGGTGAAACAGAAGCTGTTTCTTGTCTTTCAAGGACGACTCGAGTGAATCGGAACATAGCAGTAAGTCATCTACATACTGTATTAATACTGATCCGCTCTCAGGTTGAAAGGATTGTAAACAGTCATGCAAAGCCTGGGAGAAATTACTTGGGCTGTCAATGAAACCTTGGGGTAGGCAAATCCAGGTGTACTGTACTCCCCTGTATGTGAATGCAAACAAGTATTGGCTGTCAGGGTGCAGAGGGACCGAAAAGAAAGCAGAACAGAGGTTAATGACAGTGAAAAATTTCGCAGTAGGGGGAATTTGCATGAGGATGACAGCTGGATTTGGCACTACGGGGAATTGGCTCTCAACTATCTTGTTTATCCCCCTTAGATCCTGCACTAGCCTGTAACCCCTCCCCCCACTCTTTTTCACAGGGAAGATGGGACTATTGGCAGTGCTGGACGTCCTAACTAGGATGCCCTGTTGTAGCAAGCGCTCTATGACTGGGTACACTCCTAATTCCACCTCTGGCTTTAGAGGATACTGTGGGATTTTTGGAGCTATCCTACCATCTTTTACTTGCACTACTACAGGAGCTACATTCGCCATCAATCCAGTGTCTTGTCCATCTTTGGTCCAGAGGAATTCCGGTATCTGGGAGATCATTTCCTCTACCTTGGATGGACACCTGTCTATAACAGCAGAGTGTGACATTAACCTTTGTGGGGTGTCTAACATATCCTGCACTACCTGAACGTGATTCTCGGGTATATCCAAGAAGACACCCTCAGGAGTACAATATATGACACACCTCATCTTACACAATAAATCTCTCCCAAGTAGATTAGTCGGAGCCGATGCAGCTATCAAAAAGGAGTGCTTGGTCTGCAAAGGCCCTATCGTAATCTCCGCTGGTCTACTTAAAGGGTAGTGTTGCACTATTCCTGTTACCCCCATTGCTGAAATTGTTTTACCGATGGTTTTCATACCTACCGTTGAATTTAACACTGACCTGGCCGCCCCTGTATCTACAAGAAAAGGTAGTGATCTACCAGCTACATCAACTGTGACCTCAGGTTCACTACAAAGGCTAGCAATCAACTTCACTGGCTGCAGACTACAGGTGTGGCCTAACCCCTTTTGTATATTGTGACCCTCCTGCAGCGTGCTGGCAGCTACAATATGTGAGGGGGGTAGCTGAGAATTTTCAGAGGTCTGCCAGTCCCTCCTAGGTGGGTACCTTCTTGTTTCCCCTGCATGTGGCTCATAACTCCTCCTATGCAATCCCTGATCCCAATTACATGTGTTATGCTGTGGGTCATGTTCTGGTCTAGGGGGTCGGTATACCTTATGTGTGCCTTTATAATTACAGTTCCGTGCGTAATGTCCTTCCCTCTGTCAGTTATAACATTTTACTACATACGACTTATCATCAGGGGTCTGGGGTTTCGGCTGATGCGGCTTCGTTCTAAGGGCTTTTATACTTACTGTCATCAGCTTATCCCCCTGTGACTCCCTGTGCTTAATGATGTTCCGATCATGCTCGATA
This sequence comes from Pseudophryne corroboree, assembly GCF_028390025.1. Taxonomy (NCBI): domain Eukaryota; kingdom Metazoa; phylum Chordata; class Amphibia; order Anura; family Myobatrachidae; genus Pseudophryne; species Pseudophryne corroboree. The sequence continues at coordinate 208,216,457 of NC_086451.1, forward strand.
GTGGACTCTCTTAATGCAGCCACTGAAATACCTCTCCAGTTAGGTTGAGTGGTTTGTACCCTTGTTCTCAATGTTTCTTTTAACCCGTCCATTAATACTGACACAGCTACCTCTCTATGATGTACATTTTCCTTAATGTCCTCGACCCCAGTGTATCTAGCCATTTCCTGCAGTTCTCGATGGAAATATTCAGAAGCAGTTTCACCTTCTTTTTGTCTTATGGAAAAGATTTTATTCCATTTGACAACAGTAGGGAAATATACTCCTAATTGTAGATTGATCTGTCGTACATTCTCCTGAGTGTATTCATCAGTGAGAGGTACTTCTACGTCTAATTTACAATCAGTAATGAATTTCGCAGGGTCAATATTGGAGGGTAAACATACCCGTAGCACTGTTCGCCAATCTTTGTTTGTGGGTTCGGTGGCGTTACCTAATTCTCTAATAAACCTCTGACATGCGGCTAGATCCTTTCTGGGATCAGGAAATTCAGACATAATTGTCCTCAATTCTGTCTGGGACCAAGGACAATGCATAGCAATGTTCCTGATGGGAGTGATTCCCTGAGCGTCAGTCTTCCCATTGGGGACTGCGATCACCCTGACAGGATTTAGTTCAATTACAAAATTTTGTGTTGACTCTACAATCTGAGGTGCTATTGTCTCTGCATAATGTACGGTACCATACTTACCTGTGGACACGACCTCACCTGTCCCTCCGCTAGGGGCCTTTGCTACTGCTCTTGGTGGTTGGGCCGTGCCTACTTGTGTGTCTTGTATGGTGGCTGCTAGAGAGAGTGCCGATATCGTGCTGGGCTCATCTTCTTGCTCGCAGTCCTGAGGGAAGTTTAAAATGGGATACAACTTGCATGGGTTAGCATTAATACATTTATCAAGTTCACTCTTATCATATATCAGTATGCCATTGTCTGTAGCCACTTTCTCCCCTGTAATATAAGGTGGTGGTGGTGTGGTTGCCATCATTTTCCTGCTAGGTTTGGAACCGGCTGCGTGAGCTAGTTCCCTCTGCATATCGCCCTCTTGTTGCCATAAATGTAAACAGTTTGTGTGTCTGACCCTTTGTTTTTCGGGATTTTAACAGACATATCCTAATCCTTAAATTCTGCAACACCTCTGGATCAAAACTGCCTACCCTAGGCAATGGTTCCCTATCTTCCGCAGTCATACGTTCCCATTCATTGCATAAAACCTCTGTGTGTGATCCATATTTCTCACACATTATGTACCTCGCCGACCCCTTGGGCCGCGGAACATCAACCTGAACCCTGGTTGCACGTCCTTTACTTGAGCAACTGGCCCCCATATTTTGCAGGTATTGCCTTCTCAGCTAATTTCTACAAAAAAAAACAAAATACTCAATATAAGGCAACGGTGAAAGTTCAACGAGTGCTTTCACCCACTCACGTTCACGTTGGCCAATACTACCAAGCACTGTCGTCAGCACAGGTACGTACCCAACCTAGGGCCCCTGTGTAACCTCTATTCACTGGAAGTATATGGGAGTGACTTACCCTTCCCAGTAAATATTGGTTGTTGAAAATTTCCTGAGTGACCAGCGAAACTCCCTTAAAATAATTTTTTTTTTACACAAATCACGCTTGCGTATGCTACACCCAGCGCTTATGATCCCGCGATTTTACGCAAAGCTCGTAAAAAGGGTATCACGTTGCGCTAAGTATTGCACCCACGAACGCACGGTCCAATCGCACAGTGTATAACTAACTGTTACTTATCCGCCGTACGACAAATGGAATCGATTGTTCAGGCTGCGAAACCTCAGCCGGAGCGTATCTAAACGGCCTATATGGGTTATTCGCCAACCACCTGGGCTGCGGTATCTAAACAAAAACCTCGCTGACCTTTGGTCTGCGGTATTCTAAACCTTTGCTGACCTTTGGTCTGCGATATCTACTACCTTGCTCCTTTGTACTTTAATCAATGTTAACGTGAGCAAGCCACTCTCACGCCACCAAGTGTCCACTCACCTGGTATGGTCTCCTACGGGATCCCGAATTCCCTGGGTCCACAAAACCTTTATTGTTTGCACACTCACGCTCGTTCACTTATATACACTTTGGTTTTTCTGTACAGAAAATTAACTTTCATTTAGATAAAACAGCCTTAGTACCAGAGGTAATACAGTAAAAAAAGGTTTCTAAACTAAATATTGGAAACTGAGCAATTTGTGCTTTTATCGCGTGGCTACCGTCTCACGCCTAAAGTAAACAATGCTATTGTGTGATTTGTACTTAGCGGTCGTACCTTTATGCACGTTGCGTAAACACGCCACGTACGTATGTCTTTACGTTGCGTACGCAGTCCCGTACTTTGTCCGAGACACGTGTACAAAAGACCGTACGTCCGCAGTGGTACAAATTCCACACTTCTATAAATGTAAGCGATATTAACTATAATCGCTCACTTAACACCACACACAGTTTCTTCTGTATAAACCTTTACAACTAGGCCAGGCTGCGTGTGCGTCTTACACTTACTTCCTTAAATATTAACTTTATATTTTAACTAAATAGCAACAAATTTTTTTCAGTACAGGTCAAAATGAATCTAGTAATCACTACTTATGGCAACAATGCGAGCAGGTATACAAAGTACAAGGGTACAGTTGTATGCGTGTGTTGTGTGCGCTTTTTTTGCGCCAAACAGAAATTCACAGACTTTAAAAATAGCTTTGCGTTCTTACCTTACGGATCCCACCAGCATCCCTACAAACCATGCAGAGCAGACGCCATCATATCAGCAATTGAGGTAGGGTTTATCAGTGTATTCTACGACCATGAAAAGGTTTACGTAGGATACCTGGATACCATTCCGCCCTTTGCTGATAGATGAAGTCTGCTTTAACCTGCTAGGTTGTGGGTATAAGGAAAAACCGGACGATGCCCCCAATTGATAATGTCGATATTATCTAAAACCATAAAGCTATACCTCTAAATACACTTTAACCTTGGAGCCGCTACGGCCGCTAGACTGAATATACACGCTACGCACTTTGCACGCTATTTGCGTACAGAGTCCCGTAAGTTGTACGGTCTTAGCGTACAAACGCCGCGCTGGGGGTACAAAGTACACACAGCGCGCGCACACTCAATTGATAACCCTTAAACCTTATTAGTAATACAATGTAATAATATGGTTACACTTTAAATCTTTATGCAGCAAAGCACTGCAATGATGTTATACCTTAAACCTTAAGTAGCGCTGATGGTATAAAGTACCCGCAGTGCGTACACCTTTTCAATACTTATAAACCTTATACAGTTAAATACGCTTTAAACCCTAGCAGGGAAATGAGGACACAACACCGATATGTAGTTGAACCACAGGGTTCTAAGGCCACAGTGGGTTATTTCAAAAGGGATAACAGTACAAATTATACACTACAGGCTAACAAGATAAATCTACAACAGAATAATGGCTACAGAAAATGTACATACGTGAGAATGTTCGCTTGCGCAACCTGGACCAGTCCTCGGCTTATCAGGTAGAAAGCGTCCAGAGTCTTCTCACCGGCCAGGCAACAACGGGCTTTTTATACACAACTAACATACACAATACAATGGTTACTGTAATCTCATTGTCCATTGGACACAGAGGTGCATCTTTACATTACAGGAGAGGTCATAGGTTGATTTGAAAAGGTGGGCGATGTCTTTCTCAACTGCTCTTGGGGGTGGTATCCTCTGGATTCCCGCCGCATACATAATATACAGTAAATACAGTTTATCTCTATATTCTACTTCTGCACATAACTATACGCTGGAACATGCGATCTTTCTTTAACCAACACCGGAATGTTACCCTTACAATACCCTACAGCTGGATACTAGACATCACCTTCTAACCTTAGTCTGACCCTTCCTATCATGCAAAGGCGAATCCCTTAGTCCTGGAACTGTTTAAACTGTTGATACTCGCTGATGTGGTGCAAGGGAGCTATATCTAAAATGTGCACTATTTGGGTTAAATATGTAATGTTCTAATAACCCTCTATGCGCTCACATACACCACCGTAAATACCCACACCACGCGCATGAACGCGGGAGCGATCATACGCAAATTGCGGATATGTGCACGCACGGCGGAACAAGTGCACGTGCAGCGGTCATGTGTGTGGGGTTAGTACATGGTGTATGCATTACAATATTTTTCGACTTTGACACTAGTCTTCTTCTTTCCCTGCAGGTATCCCAGGGGTTAAAAAAATGAGAAACCCGGTCCAACGCACATGAATCCCCTTTCCCCGAATGCCGGGACTCCCCGTGACTCCTGTCACTAGAGGACCCGGCAGCCAATCAGGGAGCGCATACATCATAGCACTCTCCTGATTGGCTGAGCGCTTCTGGACTGTCAGTCAAGCAGAGACCATAGTGTATAGTAGAGGAGTTCACTCTCCATTATACTCTATGGTGGGAATCCTGCGGTCTGCAGTAGACCGCAGGGTTAATTGAGGTCACCCACAAGAGTGACCTCAATATTGCAATATTAGATTATAGCACACATGCAAAGTGTGAAACACTGATGCGCCTTTCATAAATTGCTTTTTCAAGCCTGAGCCTGAATGTTTCCACTAGCCAGAATAAAAGAGTAATTTCTAGCCAATTATTGAATTCCTTGGCGGTCACATGGTCTGGCCAGTGTTTCTGTAAGATTTCATTCAACATTCTCTATTGGTGAGTAATGGTGCTAACAAACCTGACAAGTTCATCTACTTGAGATTTGGTCTTGGGAATCAAGTTTCTGGAATAGGATGTTACATTATGTACAGCTGTCTTGATCATCCTATTACTGTATCCTGCTTTCCTCAATCCGCGATCACATACTCCCACATTACTTACGTAGTTTGATCTGAACAATTCCTTTAAGCACATAGCAATTCCCCTTTATAAATCTCTAGTAATTCCAATTCAAGTGTTAGTGACCTCAATCATCTACCTAAATTTCAGTCCTGGATATAAATAAGATGCTAGTAGCCCCTTTACTTTCACAAAAGTAGAAACTCCTAAAATGGGGAAACAGAAATAAAATCTAGGAAAACCTAGCCATGCCTCCCCCTTTCTTGAAAATCCCAATGTCTACCAACACTTCTACATCTCCGGCTGAAACTGCAAAGATCTCCCTTACCATAAACTTCCTTTCTCCAGGCCACATTTGACAGTGCTCTAGCCAAAATAGATTGTAGTACTTCCAAATTCAATAACTTTGAACAAAATACTAGTGTCACAGGGAAAGTAGTCTTTGTTTTAAAACTGAGTACAGTAATAAATAAATAATGTTTATTGATTTTGAATAAAACGATACAATAAAATGCAAAGAAAAAAAGAACAATGAAACATTTAGCTGAGCCATTTATACAATAGTTCCTATAACAATAATAGTCAAAATAAATCATACAGAAGCCAAACATAGATATACAGTAAGATACCAAATAAGCAGAAACTATAAAATGTGACTGGCAAAACACAGTAAAAGTAACACAGCTTAATAAATGTAGCTTCTGTATACACCCCAAATACAACATTACGAGGCACAAGAAGCATATGGGTGAAGGGAGGAAAATTCCAGGGCTCCAGTTGAATTACACTAGGCACAGTATACTTCCACCCTAGAACTAAACACTTAGGAGTACATGCCAAACATTTCAGAGCTGAAGGGATTACCCAGCGTAGAACAGGTATTGGTTAAACTGAAGGTTGGGGAGAGCATATCTCGAACATACTATAGCTATCTGTTCCAGATACAGTAATATTTGGATTCTTCATTGTGAGTGATATATAGGTAACGCTTGTGTTGGCGGTTATAAGGCTATCAAAACATGGAGGTCAGGTCCCATGAAAGCCATCCATGTTCAAATCAAGACATGCATATGTTAATAGCATATTGGGTACTGTATTTATCCAAACTGTCATCATCTAAAGTCCAAAGGCAACAAAACCTATGTATAGGATTTAGAGGGGGAATACCAGTGTTGGATATTACATGTTTAACCAAAATACATTAACCTCAGGGAATTCCCACAACAGGTGTCAAAAGGTAACTGAATTGTTCAGCAACTGGGACAAGTATCAGACGTACGGCTACTGGGACAAGTATCAGACGTACGACTAGTCTAACTGGAGTTAAATAAGTAATATACTGTACAATATAAACAGCTGTATCTGCTAAAATCTAACGGAGGTGGTAAAGATTTGGGGACATGCAGGTGACTCAGCCCACTTTTGACTGTAGTTGAGGCAAATTGGAGGCATGGTGTTAGGACAATAGAAATGAGAACAAACAGGAGAGACATCTCGTAGGGTCTAGTGAGAGGAGAAAGTGTTTTAGAGGTGAATGTATAAAAGGAGAGGCCCATTCACAAATTGAAAGAGTTGCATGAATCTAGAGAAGTACATATATGGAAGGCCAAACTCATCATGCAACTCAGGATACCATCAAGGCATAATTGCCTCAGGGCAGTAATTCCTCTGTGTCCCAATACTACACTTAAATGTAGAGAGCACAGCTCTGACAGTGGATAGGAGTTCCACAAGGAAGTACTGTATTTGGGTCAATACCTTAAAACTGTAGCAAACTGTGAAATGTATACCAGATATTTATGGCCTAAGCATAGGAGGTCTGGCATGGGAGGCCACTCTACTAAGTAGGGCTTGCAGGTTTTGTGTCAAGGCATCACCTGGGAAACTGATAGGACAGTGACAGCATAAGCAGAATTGTCCTGTAGCTATGACTGTAGATTCAGCAACTGTGCCACATAACAATAAAAACTAAAGTTAGGGAGTGCTAAACCACCAGTAGCCCTGGATCTGGTCAATACATCAAGCTGTATGCATGGCCATCGGGCCATCAAAATCAGAAAGGAGAACTGACTATTCAACTAATAGAGAGGAAGGAAGGTAAATTGGTAATTGCTGAAAAGCATTAAAAAAAACTTGGGCTATACCACCATTTTCAATAAGTTAACCCACCCATTAATCGTGAGGGGGAATATGTGGCTAGATCTGGTGTTGTCAATAATGTAGTTCTAACATTGCATAGTATACAGACAAGACCCAAGGGAGTGATGCATAGATTCAAACTTCAAATATGGGTGAAATCACAATTCCGATCAAATACGCCAAACTCAGAAGTATTTTCTACCTGTAACAACAATACACAGAAATTTACCAAGAATCATGTTTGCAAACTCGTGCCAAAATATACTTTATAAATAGATGTCCCGCTGAGCAGGGTGTTTAAAGAAGCCTACACAGATTAGTATGTACAGTATCAGTATGATCTGTGCACTGCTTCTCTGTGTAAAAAATAAAAATAAAGACTCAGCACAGTGCAAGGCCAGCCAACATGCGCGTTGGCCTTCCCCGCAATGAGTTTGCAATTTAATTGCGAACGCATCGATTAGAGGATGACACCTGTCTGTGCAGCCTGGCTGTGCTGGCAGGCGGTCCAGGCCATCTTCTGTCTCACAGCGACTGCATGTGACATCACGCAGCTGCCCCGAAAATGGTCCGGACATGCCTTCGTTGTCCGGACCATGTCCACCAAATGTCTCGTTGACGCCCACTGCAACAGCTGAGATGTGATCACATGGTGAAGGGGTTGCGCTTGCGCCCTATGGCCAGTGCACATGCACAGTCCCTATGGACACGGCCGCTGCATGAGAAAGCAGCGGCTGCGTCCATCTCTTGATAGCACCCTACTGTATGTGTTAAAAATTGTTACACAGGTGAAAGGTTTTAATAAAATGCTAAAAAGTTTAGTGTTAGTAGAAAAAATATTTAAAAGTGTTAAAACTGCTAAATTAAATGTTATAGTGTGCCACCTTGTTGGAGTTTCACACCCGGGTATAAACTAATTATTAGGGACCCACTAGAGATGAGGTCACCTAGACGCTGGTTGGTGGGCATTTCTTAGCCAAACAGTATACCAATATCCTCAATTTTGGTCTGTATTAGATTGCAGAGTTTATTATAATTATTCTGACTAGCAGTGCTTTGTATTGTAGAGTGTGCATTGGCACTATATGTTCTCTTTCTTTGAGGAACTACAAGTCTCGGCAAGATAGCACCTTTTACTATATGTGTAATAAGGGTATGCAGTGCAAGATCCCTCTCCCCCATATGTTCTCCTCATAAGACTTCTCAATTTTTTCTTAAGACATTAAAAGCACTAAATAAGCCAGTCTCTAAAGTTTCATTAAGAGTTATTTGTTTTCTAATTTATTAGATAAAGCAAGAGTGATCACCTACGATGTGCGTCTGCAGTGCGGCTTGCGAGACCAAGGAAACTGTGTCTCGTTATGCAGTCCTTGGCCTCGCTACTCCCAGAAAAAGGGGGCACCCCTCCCCCAGAATGTCTCAATCAATGCCTGTCAATCAGGCAGAGGCGTTTGCATCCCCGCAATGTGATCGCAGGACACTTTCTGCACTTTCGCAGAATGGGTCCTGTGCATGTGCATCAGGAAAATGCAGAAAATATTGCATAAGCGATTCCTACTGAATTAGGCCTATAGAAAGAATGCTTACAGAAAAGGTTTTGGTTCTGTTAAATGTTTAAAAGTGAATTTGGACAATGCACACAGACACGTGGCCACTCTTTTCTTAAACCACCCCTGCATGTATCACTGTGATAAGTGCCAATACATTATATTTATTGTCGCACGAGCATGTTAAATAGACCCCTATATACTGGTATAAGTGACTGTGACTATAAAATATTTTATGTGTAACTATTTCAGCGATACTCCATTTGCAAGATAGATGCTTAGTCTAAATGTTTATTTATATGCCAGATTGTCTGGCTTTGTACTGTAGTCGGAAAAAGGATTCTTTGTCAAAAAACAGAAGTGGTAAAGCTGCATCCATTGTATGTCACATAATAATCCATAATACAGTTTACAAGGTCCCATGGAGACTGCAGAAAATAGTGAGCACAGTCTTATTCAAAATGCAAAAGATTTCAAGAAAAGAATCAAGAGTCCTCCCATTCAGAGGAAGGGGGCTAACCTTTACACTGCTGAGACTAGTATCTCATTTCATGGCAACAGGACTGGAATTCATCATCTATAAAATAGAAAACAGAGATACGAGATGCTTGATCTGTTAATAAAACCCAAGCAATGTTCCTTAGTGTTTTAGATTTTCATCATTACAATATACAGTATATAACTCAAAAGACCTTACATTACCATGCCTCCCAAAAGTCTGGACTGTCTGTAATATTGGTCCCCAAATGAGATGGAGGCAAATTAGATGCGTTTTGGTGGGAACATTTGTACTGATTTTGCGTACTGTATGAAAAGGTTTATAAAAATGTAATACATACTAACAATTTATAGAAGAGAATAAATTCAAAGCATCATTTGTTTCTGTGAATGAAGCATTCTCTTGGTTGGTTTAGTCCTCAAAGTGCATGCATCTTCCGGTTCTCTGCTACACTACATGCTTGGCTGGCGATATTTGAGACCTTCTTTATCTTTTGGATGTAAATGGCTCCTGCACAAGGGTATGATACAGGAGGCCGGCAGTCGGGATGCCGGCAGTCACATGACCAACACCGGCATCCCAACAATCAGAATGCAACAGGGTACGGGGTAATCATTGTAACTTCTCCCCAACCCTAAACCTAATCCACCAGGGATGGAGGATAGGGCTAAGATAGTGGGGTTGGCGGCTAGAGCTAAATCACAGGAGATGGCAGCTAGGGTAATCCTTACCGCCCCAACCCCCCCCCCCCCCCCCTTCCCGATACCTTCAGGATGTCAGCGGTCGGTGATCTGGCACTGGGATTCCAAGTGGTGACTGCATCCCCTGCACACATAATTACCAGGAGAATAGTTTGTTGTCTTCTCAACAGGTGTACCGACTCTTCTTGTCATTAATCTTAATAAATTAACATTTCACCTTATACTGCTGCTTTATACACCTGATCAAGGGGGTCATTCCGAGTTGTTCGCTCGTTGACGATTTTCGCTATACTGCGATTAGTCGCTTACTGCCCATGCGCAAGGTTCGCAGAGCGCATGCGCTTAGTTATTTTACACAAAAGTTAGGTATTTTACTCACAGCATAACTAAGCTTTTTCATCGCTGTGCTGATCGTAGTGTGATTGACAGGAAGTGGGTGTTTCTGGGCGGAAACTGGGCGTTTTATTGGAGTGTACGGAAAAACGCAGGCGTTCGAGTTGCAAAACGCAGGAGTGGCTGGAGAAACGGGGGAGTGGTTGGGCAAACGCTGGGTGTGTTTGTGATGTCAAACCAGGAACGAAAAGGACTGAGCTGGTCGCAATGGCTGAGTAAGTCTGGAGCTACTCAGAATCTGCTAAGAAATTTCTATTCGCAATTCTGCTAATCTTTCGTGTGCAATGCTGCTAAAAGCAGCTAGTAAGCGAACAACTCGGAATCACCCCCCAAGTTAATATCAAACCCAAATGAGTCTTGAACTAATTAATATCAGGATTTGACCAGGATTAATTGGATTACTTTCTGTGGCTTGGAATAACAAATAATTAACCTTTTCTTGAGACATTATTAGTTGGTTCTTAGTTTTTTCAACTTGAAGGAATTAATGGACGAAACGCATTGAGGTGTTTCTACTGTTGGATTGTTCTAATAATTTCTGCTGTAAATCATGATGTGCAAAAAATTCTACCTTTTAAACCTTAATGCCAAAACTTTTTTTAAAGTATTTAAGGCTAAAAGTTTGTTATGGAGAAATTCAGAAAAAAATATAAAATATGTTGTGCTTACAGTATATGTCATCCTTAGGTTCAGTTACGTGGTGAGGGGCAGGATTCTCTTCTGTTTATCCAAATATATTATGATTGGAAGCAATGCCGTAACTAGACATTTTAGCACTGTGTGCAAGAAACAGCATCGGCGCCTCCCCCCATATTTAAAATAGGGTCAGTGCATGCCTATAGCGCGCAACAAAAATATGGGGGTGTGGCTTCTTGGTGAAGGGGCATGGCAACAAAATAATACCAATTCATATTATGCTGCACAGTAGTCTCCATTATTAAAATCATGATGCACAGTAGCACCACTTACACACATTACACCAGGTAGAAACACTTTTACATATTACGCCTGGTAGAGCCCCTATCACAAATTACACCAGGTAGAGTACCCTTTTATACATAACAGCAGTTAGAGCCCCCTTTTACGACAGAAAGATTACCCATTTACACAATACATCAGGTAGAGTCCCTTTTTACACATAAAGGCAGGTAGAGTCCCCCTTTTACACATTACAGCAGGCAGAGTCCTCCTTTTAAACATAACGGCAGGCAGAATCCCTCTTTTTACACATTATGGCAGGTAGAGTCCCCTTTTTACACATTACCGCAAGCAGAGTTCCCCTTTTACACATTACGGCAGGCAGAGTCCCCCTTTTACACATACCAGCAGGCAGAATCCCTTTTTTCACACATTATGGCAGGTAGGGTCCCCTTTTTACACATTACGGCAGGCAGAGTCCCCCTTTTACACATAACAGCAGGCAGAATCCCCCTTTTTACACATTATTACTGGTACAGTCCCCCTTTCACACAGTACAGCAGGCATAGTTCCCTTTTACACATAACAGCAGACAGAGCCCCCCTTTTTACACATTACAGTAGGTAGTGTCCCCTTTTACACATTATGGCAGGAAGAGTCCCCCTCACCTCGGTCCTGAGCAGGCAGCAGGGCAAGCACAAGTCATCTACTGGAGTGGAGAGCTGGGATTCCGGGCTTAGGCAGCATGCACTCTGCAGCACAAAGCAGTGAGCTCCGGGGAGAGCTGGTGACTTAGAGTCCAGTGCTGGCAGACACTACAGGTGTCTGGGTGCAGAGGAGCGGTAGGACATGAAAACAGCCCAGGCCCCATAGCAGCTGCATCCCCTGTTGGGATGAAATGTAAACTCCAGGGGGTGATGCTCAGGCTGCATGGTAAGGGCATGTGGTGGGTTTGGGCATTGCTGCCCGTGGCAGCTCACTGTACCTCCATTCGGGGGGATGTCAGGGCCATGCTACACTGTAAGCACCGGCTGCTGGGGTGGGATCGGGCATTGCTGCCTGCTGCGACTCACTGTAACTGCTGTTCGGGATGGGGGGGGTCAGGGCCTGGCTACACTCTAAGCACTGGCTGCTGGGGTGGTAGCGGCTCACTGAAACATTCACTAGTCATGCAGTAGATGAGTAAAGGGAAGGAGTGGGTACTGGGAAGAGGAACACATAGTGCGCTCTCCTGACAGCGCTGCCTGGCTGTACCCCACAGACAGACATGCATTGCGGCATGAAACTATGGTGTTGCCGGCAGTACTGCGCCCACAGTGCATATGCGCTGTGTACCAGGCACCACTGGCACACACCTAGTTACGGCCCTGATTGGAAGCCACAAGCATTGGTTTTGTCTATTACATTGACTGTAAATAATTGGAATTGGTTCTGGACCACCAACCCAGGACACCCCTCCAAGTGAATACATTCAATATCCCAGCTGTCGGGATCCCAGCGATTAGCATACCGGTGCTGGGATCCTGACTGCCGGAATACTGACACCTAATACAGATACCTATCCCCATTCTTGGGGTGTCCATGACACCCCTGGAGGGAGAATAAATAGTGTGGCATTCGTAGCGCGCCACCGTTCCCACAGCGTGGCAAGCACAGCGAGCCCACAAGGGGCTCTTTTGCGCTCACCCCGCTGTCGGCATTCCGGCACCTGGCATCCAGCGGTCGGGATTCTGACAGCCAGGATGACGGGCGCCGGTATATAGACACCAACCCCTCTCCAAGTGTGCCCAAATCACCCCAGTGTGCCACTGCACCCAGTTTGGGAACCAGTGCCTTAATGTATGTTTTGAACATGCAGGGAATACATTTGTTTAAATAATACCTCACCTTATGCCATTTTTTCACTTTGTTTGTCCATGGTACTACTGAGACTGTAAGTTCTAGGAGCTACAATATGGATTTGCCATGAAAACACATTTGAAGATTGTTAAAAAGCTATATTTGGTACATGTTAACGTAATAATTTCACCAGATTCACATTGGAAGTCTATTCTTATTGCACTAGGAAGCGCCTTTCTGTCAATATTGTTCCTAGATTTATGACCGACTGAACCATTGGATCTGACTAGAAAGATGCCACCTGCACAGTAGTATTCATTATTCACATTACACTACACTGCAGTGTCCGTTATTCACATTATACTGGACAGTTGTACCCCTTTTACACATACCCCTCAATTTTATATTGTGTTGCATTACAGTGCACCAGTTCATATTATGTAACATTATAATGACCTCCAGTACATTTTATACCACATTACAATAAAAAGGTCCAGCGGCATAGCTAGATATAGGGAGTAATTGAGACCTGATCGAAGCAGCAAATTTGTTAGCAGATGGGCAAAACCATGTGCACTGCAGGGGTGGGCAGATATAACGTGCAGAGAGAGTTAGATTTGGGTGGGGTGTGTTCAAACTGAAATCTATTTTGCAGTGTAAAAATAAAGCAGCCAGTATTTACCCTGCACAGAAACAAAATAACCCACCCAAATCTAACTCTCTCTGCAAATGTTACATCTGCCACCCGTGCAGTGCACATGGTTTTGCCCAACTGTTAACAGATTTGCTACTATGATCAGGTCTGAATTACCCCCATAATGTAGGTCCCAAGGCAAAAGTTTGTAAGGGCCCTTATGTATCATCCAATTGTGAAAAATGTATAAAACACATGTAACTTTGACAGGGAAGGTGGGCACTATACCAGCTGCACTCCCTGCTCCAATGGTAGTTATCCCCTTGGTGGAGTCCATTATACACATTAAGCTAAGAGAGAGTTGAGAGCGCAAACAGACTCGTAATTTATTTTTTGTTTTTTATTTATAAAAATAATTAATGGTACACAATCCCCTCATACATTTAACAGACATTAATATTACTTTTGTACTAAACATCAAGTATCAAGAAACAGATTGTAGTTAGTATATGTAACCCAGTGCTTAAAGTAGGGTGGTACGGGGTGGTACGGAGTTCCATTAAGTAATATGGTGGTGGTACACAGTACCAACAGGCCACTGCTGGGGCATAATTTATAAGGGGCATTTTTATGTGTGGAAGATAAAATGGTGTCAGTGGCATAACTGTGTATGGCATAATATGTAATAGGTACTACAGTGTGTAGTTTAATATGGTATTAAGGTGTGTGGCATAATGTGTAATGGGTGTTACGGTGTCTGGCATAATGTGTAATGGGTGTTATGGTGTCTGACATGTGTAATGGGCATTACGGTGTGTGGCATAATGTGTAATAAGCATTACGGTGTGTGGCATAATGTGTAATAAGCATTACGGTGTGTGGCAAAATGTGTAATGGGTATTACGGTATATGGAATAATGTGTAAGGGGCATTACGGTGTGTGGCATAATGTGGACATGCCCCTTTTGTCATGTAGCCACTCCCCTGGTTTTGTGTGACCACTCCCCCTCATGGTGCGTGACCATGCCCATTTTTACTATCAGTACCGCTAAGAAAAAATTTGTACTTGTACCACTGATGTAACCTGAAATTATAGTGATTTCCGATTATAAATAAATGAAGTCCTTTGGATGCTGCTTTAGTTAATATTGAATAATCCTGTAAAGAAAGTGAATATAAACTATATAAAAGGACGTAGTCTGATTAGTGCACTATCTTTGTAAAAATATTAACGATGTGCCCTCAGGCTTTTGCACAGTGCTGAATAAATGATTGTGTCTCTCCAGAAATTATATCTCCAATATTGAAACACAGCTGCACACTGTGGCAATTCCTATACTGTATGATTAAAAAGACAGTACTTGCTTTTCCAGTAGTATATCCAAAAGGAATTTCACTTGTATTCAGGTATTGTAATTACCTAACTTAGAACTGGAGCTTCCACAGCATACGATCCTCTTTGGAAAGCCGTAGCTTGTATTAGCAGGGGAGGGCAGTTAAAACGGCTCGGTTTGCAAACCGGAAGCTGACTATGTGTTAGCCATCTTTGAAAGTGCCGTCCTGCATAGCCACAGCTTCCATATACAAGGAAGCGAAGCCAGGTGGCTCAAAGCAGGATGGAATTGGCGGCTGTGTGATGTCCGTAAATATATGAAGGGTGATAACATTCTCACGTGTTTTTCAACCGCTAAGGACTGGTCGAAGATAGTAGTTTCCTGTCCTATCTCTATTCTTATAGGGACAGGGAGCCAATTAACCACTTAATTAGCTATTGAATCAGTAAAGAATGTAAGGTCTAGCACAAACTCTTATTGTGGTAAGGGTAGAGTTCAAATAACGCAAAAGTTCTCACGTCTCCCAGAATGATGGACAAAATCTTTAAAATGAATTCTATGCAGTTCTGAAATAGCCAGAAAAGTAAATTTCTCTTACGTCCTAGAGGATGCTGGGGTCCACATTAGTACCATGGGGTATAGACGGGTCCACCAGGAGCCATTGGCACTTTAAGAGTTTGAGAGTGTGGGCTGGCTCCTCCCTCTATGCCCCTCCTACCAGACTCAGTTTAGAAAATGTGCCCGGAGGAGCCGGTCACAGCTAGGGGAGCTCTACTGAGCTTTTCTAGTTAAAGTTATTTTTTAGAGTTTATTTTTTTTAACAGAAGGCTGTTGGCAACAGCCTGCCTGCAACGAGGAACTAAGGGGGGGGAGCAGTGTCCGCCCTGCGGGGTCTGAGCCACGTCTCTGCTGACTGGACACTGAGCTCCAGAGGGGTCTGATCGTTCTCCGCCACAGGGGACCTCTCGTCCCAGCAGCATGCCGCCAACCCCTTACAGTGCTGAAGAGTGGTGAGTGAGACACCGACCCCCCTAGCAAGCGGGGGGGCGGTGTGAAGATGGCGGCAACAGGGAGGGAGCGCAGTATTAACTGTGCTCCTGGGAAGGTTCAGAGGCACATGGTGCGGCGGTGTGAGGGGCGCCCTGAGCCAGCACTTACCCCCACACTGGTCCACAAGTCTCTCGGGGTCCTCGGATCTCAGCCAGCAAGTTTTTCCTCAGGCCAGTATAATTCTTGAAGAGCGGGAAGACAGCACCATTAAGGGAGCGGAGCTTCTCCTCAGAGCGGACCCAGCAGCGTTCCAGCGCCATTTTTCTGCCTGCACAGCGATGGATGGAAGAACAGGTATCTCCACAGCAACTCCAGCTATCAGTACACGGTACCAGGGGGTTGTAGAAGGGAAGGGAGGCTGTAAAATGACTGTGTCTCCTATTAAGGGACACAGTCTGCGCTGACAATGGGTCTCCCTTTGCTGTAAGCGCTGTGTGTGGGTTGGCTCCAATCTCTGTGTCTCTCTTGCCATTCTTGGGGGGGAAACTCTGTCTGCCCCCACCTGTGTGTGTTTGGAGTGTTTGGTGGTCTCCTTTAGCTATGTCCAGGGACACTGTGTCATATGCTGCAGAGGATTTATCCTCCCAGGATGTTCCCATTCCATGTAATCAGGATAGCACTGGTTTCGCACAGATACCAGCAAGGGAACCAGAGTGGTTGTCCTCTATCAAATCTTGGATTTCTCAGATTTCTGACAGGGTTACAAGTAATGAATCTGCAACCCAGGTATTACAGAGCTCTATGGCAGTATGGCCTGTTTCTGCTACCTCAGGACACCCGCAATATACCCCCACAAATGTGCGCTTGTGCATGTCACACAAGACGACACGGATACCGATTCTGACACTACAGATTGTGATGGGGATGTGTTACGGGGGTACGCATCTCTTGCAAAGGGAATGCAATTGTTGATAGAGGCTATCAGGGATGTTTTAAATGTCAATGATACCACACCTGAGCAGGTTGAGGAGGCTTTTTTCACTGAAAATAAAAAAGCCTCGCTAACCTTCCCTGCATTAAAGGAATTGAATGCTATATTTGAAAAAGTATGGGAAAACTCTGAGAAAAAATTCCAGGTCCCTAAAAGGGTCCAGGTGGCATTTCCTTTCCCTGAGGATAGGAAAAAATGGGAAATCCTGCCGATTGTTGAAGCCTCTGAGTCCAGACTCTCAAAGAAGAGGGTTTTGCCTGTTCCAGGATCTACCCCCTTAAAGGAGTCAACTGATAGGAAAATTGATAACACGCTAAAGTCAATGTATACTGCTTCAGGGGCCATATTTTGTCCCACTATTGCTACTGCAGGGATTGCAAAGGCAATAGTAAAGTGGTCGGATACCTTACTTGAGGATTTGGATACGATGGATAGGGATGATGTTGCATTGTGTTTACGCAACATTCATGATTCTGCAGGTTTTATGGTAGAATCCATGAAAGACCTGGGTTCCATGGCTGCGGGAATATCTTCCATGTCTGTTTCAGCTCATCAGGGACTGTGGCTGCGCCAGTGGTCGGCCGACGCGGAATCCAGAAGAAGTGTGGAGTCCCTACCCTATACAGGTCAGGCTCTCTTTGGGGAAGCTGTAGATGCGTGGATATCCACCGCTACAGCGGGTAAGTCTCAGTTTCTTCCCTCAGCAGGACCAGCTCTGAAGAAATCTTTCTCTTCTTCTGCAACTCTGTCCTTTCGGCCTAATAAGCCTGGAAAGGCCAGAACCTTCAATACCTTCTTAAGGGGAGGTCGGGTTAAGTCCAAGAAACCTGCCGCTGCAGGTTCGCCTGCTTCGCATATGCCAAAGTCCTCCGCATGACGGTGGACTGCACGCCCCGGTGGTGGGGCCAGTGGGAGCGAGACTCAGACACTTCATTCATGTCTGGGTATCGTCCGGCCTGGATCCCTGGGTGGTAGATATTGTGTCTCAGGGATACAGGTTGGAATTTTAAAGTTTCCCTCCTCATCGCTTTTTCAAGTCAGGCTTGCCAACTCTGTTGGAGGACAGCACTGTACTACAAGACGCTGTCCAAAAGCTGGTAGAGGCACAGGTCATTGTGCCAGTGCCACCTCACATACTAAACAAAGGTTACTATTCAAACCTTTTCGTGGTATCGAAACCGGATGGTTCGGTCAGGCCCATTCTGAACCTAAAATCATTGAACCCCTTTCTAAAGGAGTTCCAGTTCAAGATGGAGTCTCTCAGGGTGGTGATATCAGGTCTGGAAGAAGGGGAATTCCTGGTATCACTGGATATCAAGAATGCGTATCTCCATGTTCCGAACTGGCTGCCGCATCAGACTTATCTCCGCTTTGCATTGCTGGACTGTCATTTCCAGTTCCAGGCCCTGCCATTCGGCTTCTCCACAGCACCGAGGGTGTTTACCAAGGTGATGGCGGAAATGATGATTCTCCTCCGCAATCAGGGTGTGAACATCATTCCATATCTGGATGATCTGCTGATAAAGGCATCATCCAAGGAGAGGCTGCTGCAGTCCATTGTTCTCACAACACGATTGCTCCAGAGTCACGGTTGGATTCTAAACCTTCCAAAGTCACATTTGGAACCAACCCAGAGGTTGTCATTTCTGGGAATGATCCTGGATACGGAAGTGCAGAGGGTGTTTCTTCCGCAGGAAATGGCGTTGGTGATACAAGCTATGGTCCGGGATGTCCTGAAGTGACCCTGGGTGTCGGTTCATCAATGCATTCGCCTATTGGGAAAGATGGTGGCCTCTTACGAGGCTCTCCAGTATGGGAGGTTCCATGCTCGGACCTTCCAACTGGGTCTCCTGGACAAGTGGTCGGGATCTCACCTCCACATGCACCAGAGAATTTGTCTGTCGCCAAAGTCCAGGATTTCACTACTCTGGTGGCTCCAAATGCCTCACCTTCTGGAGGGATGCAGGTTCGGGATTCAGGACTGGGTCCTTCTAACCACGGATGCGAGCCTTCGAGTCTGGGGAGCAGTCACTCAAGGAGTAACCTTCCAAGGATGGTGATCAAGCCTGGAAGCCGGCCTGCCCATCAACATCCTGGAACTAATGCCGTCTACAACGGTCTTCTTCAGGTGGCCCCTCTTCTGAAAAATTGGGCCATTCAAGTGCAGTCAGACAGCCTAACAACAGTGGCTTACATAAACCGACAAAGCAGAATGAAGAGCAGAGCGCCAATGTCAGAGGTGACAAGAATACTCCTCTGGACAGAAAAACACGCATTAGCGCTGTCAGCCATCTTCATTCCGGTAATAGACAACTGGGAAGCAGACTTTCTCAGCAGACACGATCTCCATCCAGGAGAGTGGGGACTCCATCTGGAGGTGTTCAAGGAAATAACAGGTCTTTGGGGTTTACCCCAAATAGACATGATGGCCTCTCATCTCAACAAGAAGCTTCGGCATTATTGTTCCAGGTTGAGGGACCCACAAGCAATGGCAGTGGATGCCCTGGTGTCTCCGTGGGTGTTCCAGTCAGTATACGTGTTTCCTCCAATCCCACTCATCCCAAGAATCCTAAAGCTCATAAGGAGAACAAGGGTTCAAGCGATCCTCATTGCCCCAGACTGGCCAAGAAGGGCTTGGTACGCAGGCCTTGTGAATCTACTGCAAGAAGAGCCGAGGCCTTTTCCTCTTCGGCAGGACCAGATGCAGCAGGGGCCATTCACCTATCAAGACTTACTGCGGCTACGTTTGACGGCATGGAAGTTGAGCTCCTGATTTTGGCTCGGAAGGGCATTCCAAAGAAGGTTATTCCTACCCTCATACATGCTAGGAAAGGGGTAACGTCTAAACATTACCATCGTATTTGGAAGAAATATGTCTTTTGGTGTGAGTCCAAGAAGTTTCCTACGGTGGAGTTTCAACAGGGATGTTTCCTCCTCTTACTGCAAGCAGGGGTGGATATGGGTCTGAGGTTGGGATCTGTGAAGGTCCTGATTTCAGCCCTATCCATTTTATTTCAGAAACAATTGGCTGCCCTCCCTTAGATTCACCCCTTTTTCAAAGGAGTTCTGCATATCCAACCACCCTTTGTACCATCTATGGCGCCTTGGAACCTTAACGTGGTGTTGCAGTTCCTCCAGTCGGATTGGTTTGAACCTCTACAGGAGGTAGAGGTCAAATTTCTTACATGGAAGGCGGTCACTTTGTTGGCCTTAGCTTCTGCTAGACGTGAGTCCGAGCTGGGGGCTTTGTCCTGTAAAAGCCCTTACTTGATCTTCCACGAAGATCGAGCTGAGCTCTGGACTCGTCAGCATTTACTTCCAAAGGTTGTGTCGGCATTTCATATCAACCAACCTATTGTGGTGCCAGTGGCTACTGACTCCTCAATTACATCAAAGTCCTTGGATGTTGTAAGGGCTCTGAAGATATATGTGAAGAGAATGTCTCGTCACAGAAAGTCGGACTCTCTGTTTGTCCTATATGATCCCAAGAAAATTGGGTGTCCTGCTTCTAAGCAGACTATTTCTCGCTGGATTAGGTTCACTATCCAGCATGCTTATTCTACGGCAGGACTGCCGTGTCCAAAATCTGTTAAGGCCCACTCCACTCGTAAGGTGGGGTCTTCCTGGGTGGCTGCCCGGGGTGTCTTGGTCTGGGTCGAACACATTTGCAAAGTTTTACAAGTCCGATACTTTGGCCTCTGATGATCTGAAGTTCAGTCAATCAGTTCTGCAGGAACCTCAGCGCTCTCCCTCTCGTTCTGGGAGCTTCGGTACATCCCCATGGTACTAATGTGGACCCCAGCATCCTCTAGGACGTAAGAGAAAATAGGATTTTGGTACCTACCGGTGAATCCTTTTCTCGTAGTCCGTAGAGGATGCTGGGCGCCCGCCCAGCACTTCGTTTTCTTGCAAATGTTATTTGGTTCAGCACAACTTTGTTTTAGTTGAGTACTGCATTGTTACTAGGTAAGAAATGTTTCAGCTGTTGCTGAGTAGTTCAAGCTAGTTGGCTTGACGTGCCTTGTATGTGTGAGCTGGTATGAATCTCACCACTATCTGTGTATAATCCTTCTCTCGAAATATGTTGTCTCCTCGGGCACAGTTTCTAGACTGAGTCTGGTAGGAGGGGCATAGAGGGAGGAGCCAGCCCACACTCTTAAACTCTTAAAGTACCAATGGCTCCTTGTGGACCCGTCTATACCCCATGGTACTAATGTGGACCCCAGCATCCTCTACAGACTATGAGAAAAGGATATACCGGTAGGTACCAAAATCCTATTTTCTCCTCCCTCTGTACAACTCTCATTCAAGGAATTATATCTCAGATATGGAAAAAAAAAGGAAACAGCGCGGGTCCAATAGTGTAGTACAGTCTTATTAAGAGTAGGATAAAACACAAGTCTGGCAGCATACCTTAAGTGAAGGTGTAAATTACACACCAAATCTCGTTTGTGATATTGATGTTTCTGTTTCCCAGAAAAATAGAAGATAAATCTTCAAAGCGAAGTATATGCAGTTTCAAAATAGCCCAATAATTCTCTCATATTGAAAATGTAAGTTCTCCTCCCTCTGTCCAACTCTCACAAGCGAATTATATCTCAAATATGTAAAAAGGAAACAGGGGGGGTCCAATAGCATAATACTTATTAAAAATAAGATAAAACACAAGTCTGGCAGCGTACTTCAGTAATGCAAATAAGATGCATTTTCATAAACAAAAGGCGCCCAACCTTAGCAGAGCTGCCAGCTGACTCGTGCCAGGCATGTCCTGCATAACTAGCGGTGGTGCTAGGGGGCACCAGCCAACATCTTGCCTAGGGCATCATATTGGTTAGGGACGGCTCTGACAGGAATCCACCATCAGAGTCCAAGGCTGGGTAGTCTGTCAGGTAAGTTTTCTTCACCGACATGACATCTTTGATCCTATAGTATTATTAACCTCAATAACCACAATTTCCACTCATTTCCAGTCTATTCTGAACACCTCACACCTCACAATATTATTTTTAGTCCTAAAATTTGCATCAAGGTCGCTGGATGACTAAGCTAAGCGACACAAGTGGGCGGCACAAACACCTGCCCATCTAGGAGTGGCACTGCAATGTCAGACAGGATGGCACTTCAAAAAATAGTCCCCAAACAGCACATGATGCAAAGAAAAGAGAAAAAGAGGTGCACTGTGGTCGCTGGATGGCTAAGCTAAGCGACTCAAACACCTCAATATCACAGGAATTATTTGTTCTAATCAATGGTATTATTGGTCCAAATCACTGGAAGAAAATGACAAAATCACTGGACTTATTTGGCAAGATCACTGTAATTAATAATTACTGATATTAATTGGTAAAATCTCGCTATCGCCTGCCTAGTGAAGTGGAATCTAGATGGGATTTTGTACAGGGGACACAATAACTTCATCAATTGTCTAAATCCCAATGCACTAATGGCGGAAAACGGGCGCACATCTAACAGCGCACTGATTATACTGAGAACTGATTATACCATGGACGTGCAGTCAGGGGAGGCAGGGGAGGCAGTGCCTCCCCTGTCATTCTCCCCTGTCATTAATGATTATAATAATATAAAGAAGATACTTATGACACATATTCTGTGTCATAAGTATATGCTTTATATGATTGTAATCATTTTTACATGAGAAAACAAGTTTTGATCTGTGTTAGAGGCACCGATAGCGGTGCCTCCTGTGGCTAAGGACAAAGGGTTGGATGCGCGGGGCGGGCAGGGGGTGGAGCCAAAGAGAGGGCTGTAAAAGCCCATTAAAAATGAAGTATAAGCGGCACTAGTATGAGTGCCTCAGTGACAGGGGCGTGCTTTCAGCACATATGAAAGCACGCCCCTGTCACTGATGCAAATATGATTGGGCACCAGATCCTGAGCCCACCCTGGAGTCCGGCCTGCTTAACGCCTGACTTGAGTCCCGGGCGGCATCAGCGGAACTCATGCTCCAGCCAGCCGCCTGTCTCGGTCCCGCCGCCAGTAGCAGTAGTTCGGCGGCCGCGCTGTGGGACGGGAGGCATGAATGAATGCTCTCCCCAGCGAGGGCAGCGTCAGTGGAGCTCATGCTCCAGCCAGCCGCCTGTCTCGGTCCTGCAGCCAGTAGCAGTAGTTCGGCCGCCGCGCTGCGGGACGGGAGGCATGAATGAATGCTCTCCCCAGCGACCCCAGCAGTGACCCCAGGCAAGCAAGGGGGCCGGAGACCAGACATGGGGGGGATGAGCCATGGAGAGAGAGGCAGCCATGCGGGGACTCAGGGGGGGCGGACACACGGTGGGGAGGGGGGCAAACTTGGGAATACACAGGGGGAAAGCAGCATTGGGGACCTTAAGGGGGGAGGCAGCTATGGGGATATAAAGGAAGGGAAGCAGCATTGGGGACCTTAAGGGGGGAGGCAGCCATGGGGACATAAAGGAGGGGAAGCAGCATTGGGGACCTTAAGGGGGGAGGCAGCTTGGGGATACACAGGGGGGAGGCAGTCTTGGGGCGATACAGGGGGGAGGCAGTCTTGGGGCGATACAGGGGGGAGGCAGTCTTAGGGAGATACAGGGGGAGGCAGACGCTCCTGATTGGCTGCCGGTCTGCAGCAGATTACAGCACACACATTTCAAATCTGCCACGCGGCCACTCCTTATTCGCTGTCAGTCCGCAGCAGATATGAAATAGTAGTGCCTCGGTCATTGGAGCCGCAGTGCCGCCGACCACAGCCTCCTCCTCCTTGCACTGCTGCCGTCCTCTGCCTCCTCCTCACTACACCACCACTACCCTCATCCGCACCCCGCCACCCTCAGCAGCTCCGCCGCCGCCCTCAGTTCTTCTCTGCATTTCCGTCGCACCATGCCGAACACAGCCTCCTCGGCACCGCCGCTGCTAAAAAGGTAATATTACCCTGCTGCCTTTCTCTCTCCCTAGTCCCTACTGTATGCCCTTGCTGTCCCTCTCCTTGTCCCTATGTTTCTGCTGTCATTGTCCCTGTCCCTATGTCCTTGCTGTCACTTTCCCTGTCCCTCTGTTACTCTCCCTGTCCCTATGTCCCTGCTGTCACTTTCCCTCTCCCTGTACCTGCTGTCACTCTCCCTGAATTTTGTCTCATTCCATGTGGCATACTGTGAATTTTGTCTCATTCCGTGTGCTATAATGTGAATTTCAGCTCATACCGTGTGGTAAAATCTGAATTTTGGGTCATACCGTGTGCTGTAATGTGAATTTCGGCTCATACTGTGTGCTGTAATGTGAATTTTGGCTCATACCGTGTGCTGTAATGTGAATTTCGGCTTATACCGTGTGGTAAAATATGAATTTCGGCTCATACAGTGTGGTAAAATATGAATTTCGGCTCATACCGTATGCTGTAATGTGAATTTCGGCTCACACCGTGTGGTAAAACAAGAATTTCGGCTCATACTGTGTGCTGTAATGTGAATTTCGTCTCATACTGTGTGGTAAAATATGAATTTCGTGTCATACGGTGCACTGTAATGTGAATATCGACTCATACCGTCTGCTGTAATGTGAATTTCGGCTCATATCGTGTGGTAAAATATGAATTTCGGCTCATACCGTGTGCTGTAATGTGAATATCGACTCATACCGTCTGCTGTAATGTGAATTCGGCTCATACCGTGTGCTGTAATGTTAATTTCGGCTCATACTGTGTGGTAAAATCTGAATTTCGGCTCATACGGTGTGCTGTAATGTGAATTTCGGCTCATACCGTGTGCTGTAATGTGAATTTCGGCTCATACTGTGTGGTATCAAGTGAAAGGGGCGCCAGTACTAGATAGTATAAGGGGTCCTACTACACTGAAGGACACACCCCTGTTTGAGTGGCCACACTCCCTTTTCCGGAGGTGCACGCATAATTGCAACCTTCACTTTTCCATACCCCCACTGTATGTATGTATGTATATATATATATATATATATATATATATATATATAAAATCTCAGTGCCTCCCCAGCCAATGACCTCACCGCACATCACTGGATTATACTGATCACTGATTATACTGATCACTGATTATACTGAGCACTGATTTTACTGAGCACTGATTTTACTGAGCACTGATTATACTGAGCACTGATTTTACTGAGCACTGATTATACTGAGCACGGATTTTACTGAGCACGAATTTTTACTAAGCACTGATTATACTGATCACTGATTTTACTGAGTACTGATTTTACTGATCACTGATTATACTGATCACTGATGATACTACAGAGAACTGACACTGAGCAGCGAGAACAGCACTGGATGTTGTACTGTAGTATACTGGCCACTACAATGCAGCACTGACACTGAGCACAGATATTAAGCACTGACCAGGATACTAGAAGTGACACGGTGCAGCAAGATAACGCTATGGCCTACTGTACTGTACTACTGTATACTGGTGGTTACCACAATGCAGCACTGTACTACTATATACTGGTCACCACAATGCAGCACAGATATTGAGCACTGATCAGGATACTAGAACTGAGTCTGACACGGAGCTGCAAGATACAGCAATGGCCTACTGTACTGTACTACTATATACTGGTGGTCACCACAATGCAGCACTGTACTACTATATACTGGTCACCACAATGCAGCAGATATTGAGCACTGGTCAGGATCATAGGCGTGCGCAGGGGGGGTGCCTGGTGCGCACAGGCACCCCCTAATGTCCGACAATCCAATCTCACATGCCTGATGCAGCGATTGCCGAGCAGGCTGATTAATGTCCCCTCTGCTCTGTACCCTGTCAGGACTGCATTACTGACCGGATGCCTGGGTTAATCAAGGGTGCCACTGCCACCGGCTTTCAAACTCCCGGCTCCACCTCCATGTACAAAAACTGTGTGATGTGACGTGATGACATCATGCTGCTCAGACGCCCACCCGTCACACGCCAACCTCTCTCCTTCTATTCTAGCCAACGCCAGCCACTGATGAGGAGCAGCATGCAGCCAGTATTCCTCTTAGGAAGACAAATGCAATACTGGCAGGCGGTCAGCAGCAGCATTGACACGTAACACATTTTTCCAGCAGCAGCAGTAACTAGTCTGCGACTGAGTGTCAGTGAGTGACTGCAGCTTGCAGGGGAAAGAGAGGGGGAGCCAGACCAGGCTGAGGAGGAGCAGTGTAATTGCAGTGAGTGCCATCAGGGGTGTTTGTTTGGTGCACACCGCAACATCTGACAATGTATCTGCATTATTAGGATTGGTACAAGGGTGGATATTTTAAATAACGCTGACCGTCAATAGATGGTGCTAGACACGCCCAAAAGGCAGTGCTAGACACACCCCTCCAACAGTGCACCCCCTAATAAAATGTGCTGCGCACGCCTATGGTCAGGATACTAGAACTGAGTCTGACACGGAGCTGCAAGATACAGCAATGGCCTACTGTACTGTACTACTATATATTGGTGGTCACCACAATGCAGCACTGTACTATTATATACTGGTCAAAACAATGCAGCAGATATTGAGCACTTATCAGGAGAATAGAACTGAGTCTGACATGGAGCTGCAAGATACAGCAATGGCCTACTGTACTGTACTACTATATACTAGTGGTCACCACAATGCAGCACTGTACTACTATAAACTGGTCACAACAATGCAGCAGATATTGAGCACTGGTCAGGATACTAGAACTGAGTCTGACATGGAGCTGCAAGATACAGCAATGGCCTACTGTACTGTACTACTATATACTGGTGGTCACCACAATGCAACACTGTACTACTATATACTGGTCACAACAATGCAGCAGATATTGAGCACTGATCAGGAGAATAGAACTGGGTCTGACACGGAACTGCAAGATACAGCAATGGACTACTGTACTGTACTACTATATACTGGTGGTCACCACAATGCAGCACTGTACTACTATATACTGGTCACAACAATGCAGCAGATATTGAGCACTGATAAGGATATTAGAACGGAGTCTGACACAGAGCTGCAGGATACAGCAATGGCCTACTGTACTGTACTACTATATACTGGTGGTCACCACAATGCAGCACTGTACTACTATATAGTATATACTGGTCACAACAATGCAGCAGATATTGAGCACTGATCAGGAGAAGAAAACTGAGTCTGACACGGAGCTGCAAGATACAGCAATGGACTATTGTACTGTACTACTATACACTGGTGGTCACCACAATGCAGCACTGTACTACTATATACTGGTGGTCACCACAATGCAGCAGATATTGAGCACTGATCAGGAGAATGGAAGTGACACAGAGCAGCAAGATACAGAAATGGCCTACTGTACTGTACTACTATATACTGGTGGTCACCACAATGCAACACTGTACTACTATATACTGGTCACAACAATGCAGCAGATATTGAGCACTGATCAGGAGACTAGAACTGAGTCTGACATGGAGCTGCAAGATACAGCAATGGCCTATAACCACGTCCTCTCCGCTCAATTGACAATGCATGAGCGAAAATGGTGATGACGCGCGGCTCTTTATATGGAATCTGAATCTTGCAAGAATCTAACAGCGGGATGATGACGTTTTCTCCCGTTCGGGTTTTGAGTGTTAGGCGGTAAGAACCGAGGCTGCCTCGGACCCGTATAAACCACGTGAAGTTCGGGAGGGTTCGGATCTCGACGAACCGGACCCTCTCATCTCTACTTTTAATATACCTGTATTATGCTATTGGACCACCCCCCTCCCCTGTTTCCTTTTTTCATATTTGAGATATAATTCCCGTATGAGAGTTGGACAGAGGGAGGAGAACTTACAGTTTCAATATGAGAGAATTATTGGGCTATTTCGAAACTGCATATACTTCGCTTTGAAGATTTTTCTTCTATTATTCTGGGCGACAGAAACATCAATATCACAAACGAGATTTGGTGTGTAATTTACACCTTCACTTAAGGTATGCTGCCAGACTTGTGTTTTATCCTACTCTTAATAAGACTGTACTACACTATTGGACCCGCGCTGTTTCCTTTTTTTTTTTTCATATCTGAGATATAATTCCTTGAATGAGAGTTGTACAGAGGGAGGAGAAAATAGGATTTTGGTACCTACCGGTATATCCTTTTCTCACAGTCTGTAGAGTATGCTGGGGTCCACATTAGTACCATGGGGTATAGACGGGTCCACAAGGAGCCATTGGTACTTTAAGAGTTTAAGAGTGTGTGCTGGCTCCTCCCTCTATGCCCCTCCTACCAGACTCAGTCTAGAAACTGTGCCCGAGGAGACAACATATTTCGAGAGAAGGATTATACACAGATAGTGGTGAGATTCATACCTGCTCACACATAAAAGGCACGTCAAGCCAACTAGCTTGAACTACTCAGCAACAGCTGAAACATTTCTTACCAAGTAACAATGCAGTACTCAACTAAAACAAAGTTGTGCTGAACCAAATAACATTTGCAGAAAAACTAAGTGCTGGGCGGGCGCCCAGCATCCTCTACGGACTACGAGAAAAGGATTTACCGGTACGCTGCCAGACTTGTGTTTTATCCTACTCTTAATAAAACTGTGCTACACTATTGGACCCCCGCTGTTTCCTTTTTTTTTCATATATGAGATATAATTCCCGAATGAGAGTTGGACAGAGAGAGGAGAAATTTACTTTTCTAGCTATTTCGGAACTGCATAGACTTAATTTTGAAGATTTTTGTCCATCATTCTGGGAGACGTTATTTGAACTCTACCCTTACCACAATAAGAGTTTGCGCTAGACCTTACATTCTTTAAAAATTCTATATTTTCTTGCCCTACAGGTGGGCAAAAAAAGGTCTTATCTGCATTCTGTTTTGACGCACCAAACTTTTCCTATATCGTATTGTAGCTATTGAATCAACCTGATTTCACATATGTTAAGCTAAACGGTTTAAAAGTATGTATATGAGAGAAAACATTTAATTTCTATGGACCAAGCAGATAATAATAATAATAATAATAATAATAATAACATTTAGAGGAGACAGCAATATATTAAACAGATAAAATATAATCATAATTATAATATACACTAAGGGACATAAAATCATGATTCATAGGGCAGTATACAGTATTACGTTAAAACCAACAAGTTTTTAAAAGACCATTTGTGCATAATATTTCTCCACATATAAACACATATGCATCCAGTCATTTCTATTATACACTCGAATATCCATCACTAAATATTCTGGAAATAGTAATAAACATAAATATAAAAAGATTAATAGTGAAAAATAAAATTATGACAAGCAGAGACTCAAATCCATAAAATTAAACATAACAAATAGATTATAATATATATATACACACAGTGGCGTAAGTTCGTCACAGTCGCCCGTAGGCAAGATAAATATTGGTGCCCCCCTATTTCCTATATTAAGATAAATATATGTATGTTTGTGTGTGTGTGTGTGTGTGTGTGTGTGTGTGTGTGTGTGTGTGTGTAATTATATACTGTATTTATACATTTAATTGTCTTTTATTTGAAATCACACATTTCTTAGCAGTCATACCCAGGATTAGAACCCATGACCTGTTACACTAACAGCAGACACTTTACTGATGGAGGTATTTGCTCCTGTAGGGGAAGCATGAGAATTCTTACTATATGAAGTTACGTGTAATTGTCAGAGAAGTAGCTTCATATAGTTAGAATTCTCATATTTCCTATACAGGAGCAAACAGCTTCATCAGTAAGGTGTCTGCTTCCAGTGTAATTGGTTGTGGTTTCTAATCGTGGGTGTGATACTTGTAAAATGTGTATATTCAGTATAATAAAGAGGGTGTGATTTGTAAGGTGCAGGGACCAGTGAGGAAGTCGGCCACTGAAAAGACAGCGACAGCTATCAATTAACTTAATTCAAAGGTGTCACAGAATGGGAGGAGAGGTGCCCCCCTTCAGAGCAGGAGCCCGGCGGCAGATGACTCCGTTGCCTCCCAGAGTTCTGCCTCTGTACACACACACAAAATTACTCTTTCAGACACAGGTGAAAGGGTTTCTTCCATTAGATACCAATAGGAAGACGGCTATTCTCTATAGAGAGAGAGAGAGAAAATGAAAAAGTCCCAGTTATTGTCATAGAGGCGAATTAAAGATTCAAAGTACTCAGTGCTACATCCAATTATTTATTTATTAATGGGAGGATTAAAACGGGATAGATCAGCGACTGCTACAGTAAATGTCACATAGATATATTTAAACTCATCCAGTTGGCAGCTAAGGAGAAATCACTAATCTATCCCCACCCACCCACCCACACATATATTCTCTCTCCAAATTCCACCGTAATGAACAAAAATTGGGAACCTTTGAATTAACTTCCCAAGTTTAGACATATTGAGGACCCAATATATGAAGCATGAATCAAGAATACCCACAAAAAGTGTAAGAAGATTTTTACTACAAGGAGTGTGTTTAATCTCTCCAAAAAATACTTACATCCTCGGAGGTCTCGTTACTCAATAAGGGTTTACAATTGGCCCTGAGGAAAAATCCAATCTTTTTACACTATTTGTGGATTTAAATAGGTTTGTACGCACCCTAAGGGGTATATTCAATAAGAGTCGGATACATTCCGACATGCATTTGTCGGAATGGATCCGACAAACCCTACTCAAAAAGTGGCCAAATCTGACTGTCGGATTTGAGCCTAATCTGACTTTTGGATTTGGCCGGCGTCCGTGCAACTAATGTCACAGGCAGGGCTGTTATTGATTTTTGAAAATGAAATTTTCTTAAATAAGCCCTAACATATACCTCACGCCATCCGGCTTCCTTCGCCCCTGCTGCCTTGTGGGATACATCCTGTTCAGCAGCCGCCTCGCTGATAGCCGCCCGGCGCCGCTGACACTGACAGTGTGGTGAGAGTGAGGTGGACAGTAAATCCCCACTGTCAGTGTTAGCGGCACCGGGCGGCTAACGTGACATATTTTCAATGGCTGTCTGGTCCTTTCCCACGGAGAGGACCCGAAAGCACTCTATTCAATGCCAGGCCAAATCCGACAGGTATGGCCTGGTGCTGACAGTGGTAATCCGACCTTTTTAAAAGTCAGATTGACATTTTTGGAATTGGAGCTAAAACCTGTCGGGTTTGGCCCCGCTTCTGACAGTACACGTGGCTCGGCGTCTGAAGCCGCAATTCCGCGTGTACTCCGACAGGCTTCCGACAAGTCAGATTTTCAGACTTGTTGGAAAAAAAACTGCCGGTAATGAATAGGTCGGAACCCCTTTCGACCTCAATCAGTCGGAAGCTGCCTTCTTTACGACAAGACGGCAGCTTCCGACTCTTATTGAATAACCCCTAAGTAGGAAAAGATATATTAAAATTTGTTACAGAAACAAGGTACGACAGGACTACCAACTTGATAAACATGATGACGAATCGGTGGGAATCTTGGAGTCACTTTTAGCAGAAAGCTAGCTATGAAGAGCTAGCTTTGGTAAAATATATGATGTAAATGAGGTAAACCTAAGGAAATTTAAACAACCATCAGAGTTATATCCCCTGCAGCATAGAGGCCCTTATATTGAGGGCTTCTATACCACCACCTTAAATTTAAGAGATAATCTTTCAAGGTTGGAAAGAACAGCTTTGAAATAATTTATGAATGATAAGGAGATTATAATCAAACAAGATGATAAAGGCGGTGGCCTAGTTATCCAGAATCTTGAAGATTATCTCTTTGAAGCACACAGATTACTTAATGATGCAGCTTTTTGTAAAAAATTGTCTACAGTTCTGAGTCTGTATCAGGGTGAATTTAGGTTATTATTAGACTCAGCATTAGTTTAAGGTAATATTAATAAAGATACGTTCTCATTTTTATTTGTTCAATACCCTGTTATATCTGTGTATTACCACCTGCCAAAGGTACATATATCTTTACTACCCCAGCAGGAAGCCCCATAATTTCGGGGGGTAGAGACGTTTACCACAAATCCATTCACTTTTGTGGACGCTCATCTTCAAAATTATGTACAAGTTCTCCCTTCTCATATTAAGGACACTACACATTTTTTACATAAATTAGAAGGGATTATTTGGAAGGACACTTGCACATTACTAACATATGATATTGAGTAATTTTATATGAACATAGCTCATGAACTAGGTCTTTTTGCTGTTAATCACTATT
Source organism: Pseudophryne corroboree (assembly GCF_028390025.1). NCBI lineage: Eukaryota > Metazoa > Chordata > Amphibia > Anura > Myobatrachidae > Pseudophryne > Pseudophryne corroboree. The sequence continues at coordinate 208,248,416 of NC_086451.1, forward strand.
TATATCACAACACAGAGGTTGATGATTTTTTTCACACTTTTGATTCACAGTTTTATTTGCAGATGAAAGGTACTGCCATGGGGACCAGGATCACCCTGAGTTTTGCCAACCTCTTTTTGGGGTGGTTTGATGAACATCACATTTGGGGTGGTGGTCTCGAGGGTGAACCTGGTCCTCTATGGCAGATACATTGATGATTAATTTTTTATTTGGGATGGGGATTTATCTTCAATTTCAGAGTTTACTCACCATCTTAATTCAAATACAGTAGGTCTTAAATTCACTAGTAATTACAGTAAAGAGACTATTCATTTTTTGTATATTACCATTACTTTTCAAAATCATAGGATTGAAACCTCCATGTATGTCAAAGATGTAGACTGTAATCATTACTTACATTTTGGGAGTAGCCATTATAAACCTTGGAAAATAAATATACCTAAATGGCAGTTTCAACGATTACGTCAAAACTCTTCCACTGATAACATCTTTAATAGTCAAACAGAAAAAATGTATGCTGCTTTTGTTAGGCAGGGCTATCTGACACACATCCTTGACAAAGCACTTAAAGAGACTCAACTTCAATCTACAACTTCTTTGATCTGCTCTAAGAAAGATAGAGTCAGGCCAAAATTAAACCCGGTTGCTCATGACAAATCGGTGAATTTTATCACCCAGTTTAATACAGCTGCAAGAGACATTAAAAGAATAGTTGGTAAGAATTCTGCAATTCTGAGATCAGATAAGCTCCAGGAAACATCACTTATGGGGAAAAATCTAGTAGTCTTTAGGAAAGCTAACACCCAGTTTATTCATAAGAAATTCTAAGGAGAATGACACGATAGTTAGTGGAGAAAATCTATTTAAATTGCCCCCTAAACCTAATGGTTTCTTTAAATACATAACATGCCTTTTTTCTGATAACAAATGTAATAGAAGAAGGTCCTTTAGTAGACATGAGGAGTTTGAGATAAAGAGTTTTTTGAACTGTATGACAAAATTTGTTATCTATGTTATCCAGTGTAGATGTGGCTTGCAATATGTAGGTCGAACGATTCATCCCCTACATGAATGATTTATGGAACACAGAAGGAACATTATGAAAAATCTCAAAATGCACAGTCTATCGAATCATGTTTCTGTATGTCAAAAGGTAATCTAAGTGACCTAACCATAAGAGCAGTTGAACAAGTGAAATTAACTTCAAGAGGAGCAGTTAGATACAGAAGACTTTGCAGATACGAAGCCTTCTGGATTTTCCAACTACATACCTTGAGCACACATGGTCTTAATGACACTGTGGAGCTAAATACCATCCATTAATTTGACATTCTTTGGGCTTGATGGATGCATGAGGAGATGACACTCTCGGTCCCGTGGGGTCATGGCTTCATGCCTCATATATTGGGTCCTCAATATGTCTAAACTTGGGAAGTTGATTCAAAGGTTCCCAACTTTTGTTCATTATGGTGAAATTTGGAGAGAGAATGTATGTGGGTGGGTGGAGGGTGGGGATGGATTAGCAATTTCTATTAATATTTTTAAATTTATGTTTTTTTCTATTTCCAAAATATTTAATGATGGATATCCAAGTATATAATAGAAATGACTGGATGCATATGTGTTTATATGTGGATACATATTATGCACAAATGGTCTGTTAAAAACTTGTTGATTTTAACGTAATATACAGCCCTTTGAATCATGATTTGTATGTCCTTTAGTGGGTATTATAATGATGATTATATTTTATCTGTTTAATATATTGCTATCTCCTCTAAACGTTGTTATTATTATTATTATTATTATTCTTATTATTATTATTATTATTGTGACTGTTATCTGCTTGGTCAACTGTAATGAAATGTTTTCTCTCATATACGTACTTGTAAACGGTTTAGCTTAACATATGTGAACTCAGGTTGATTCAATAGCTAATTAAGTGGTTAATTGGCTCCCTGTCCCTACAAGAATAGAAATACTGTAGGACAGTAAACTACTATCTTGATTTCCTCTGAAGAAACAGACAAGTGCTTAGCAGTCGAGAAACGCATCAGGATGTTATCACCCTTCCATATATTTCCGAACATTACGGACTTACCACAGCCGCCAATTCCATCCTGCTTTGAGCCTCCTGGCTTGGCTTCATTGTAAACGGAAGCCGTGGCTATCCAGGACGGCACTTTCAAAGACAGCTAACACATAGTCAGCGTCCGGTTTGCAAACAGAGCCGTTTTAACTGCCCTCCCCTGCTAATACAAGTCACGACTTTCCAAAGAGGATCTGTGGGAGCTCCGATTCTAAGTCAGGGAATTACAATACCTGAATACAGGTGAAATTCCTTTTGGAGATACTGCTGGAAGGGCAAGTACTGTCTTTTAATACATAGACAAATTGCCACAGTGTGCAGCTGCGTTTCAATATTGGAGATATAATTACCGGAGAGACACAATAATTTATTCAGCACTGTTTACATTTTTACAAAGAAAGTGCACTACTCAGACTACGTCCTCTTATATATCTTCTAAATCTTCAAATCCTTTATAGGATTATTCTATAATTACTAAAGCAGCATCCAAAGGAATTCATTTATTTATAATGGGAATCACTGTCATTTCAGGTTTTATATACTAACTACTGTGTGCTTCTTAATACTTTGTTCTTCATTATAGTTACATTGTTGAACATGGACTACAGATGTTTAGAACAAAAGTGAATATGTTAAATAATAGGATTTTAATACCTACCGGTAAATCCTTTTCTCCTAGTCCGTAGAGGATGCTGGGGTCAACGGACATGAACAATTGCAGCAACATGCTGAAATAACCGTAACACAACATTAGTGTAACTACAAAATTAACAACTGCAGGTAAAGTATGCACTGGGTCGGGTGCCCAGCATCCTCTACAGACTAGGAGAAAAGGATTTACCAGTAGGTATTAAAATCCTATTTTCTCATACGTCCTAGAGGATGCTGGGGTCCACTTCAGTACCATGGGGTTATACCAAAGCTGCAGTACGGGCGGGAGAGTGCGGATGACCCTGCAGCACCGATTGACCAAACTTGAGGTCCTCATCGGCCAAGGTGTCAAACTTGTAAAACTTAGCAAACGTGTTTGACCCTGACCAAGTAGCTGCTCGGCAAAGTTGTAAAGCCGAGACGCCCTGGGCAGCTGCCCAGGATGAGCCCACCATTCTTGTAGAATGGGCCTTTACCGACTTCGGTACCGGCAATCCTACTGTGGAATGAGCGGGCTGACTCATTCCTCTGATCCAGCGTGCAATAGTCTGCTTAGAAGCAGGACACGCAATCTTGTTGGGAGCATACAGGACAAACAGAGCCTCCATTTTTCCTTATCCAAGCTGTTCTTGCGACATAAATCTTCAAAGCTCTAACCACATCAAGAGATTTTGACTCAGTGAAAGTGTCAGTAGCTACTGGCACCACAATAGGTTGGTTTATGTGGAAAGACGAAACCACCTTTGGAAGAAATTGTTGACGAGTTCTTAACTCTGCCCTATCTTCATGGAATGCCAAGGCCAAAAGCATCACCACTTTCCAAGTGAGAAACTTCAACTCTATCTCCTGTAGAGCGTCAAACCAACTTGATTGAAGGAACTGCAACACATTAAGGTCCCATGGTGCCACAGGAGGCACAAATGGAGGCTGGATATGCAGAACCCCTTTCACGAACGTCTAAACTTCTGGAAGGGAGGCCAATTGTTTTTGAAAGGAAACTGATAAGGCCAAAATCTGGACCTTGATTGAACCCAGTCTAAGGCCCGCATCCACACCAGCCTGCAGAAAATGGAGAAAATGTCCTAACTCAAACTCTTCCGTAGGAGCCTTCTTGGATTCACACCAAGACACATATTTTCTCCAAATACGGTGGTAATGTTTAGACGTTACTCCTTTCCTGGCCTGAATAAGAGTTGGGATGACTTCCTTGGGAATATCATTTCGGGCTAGGATCCGTGCTCAACAGCCATGCCGTCAAACGTAGACGCAGTAAGTCTTGATACATGCACGGCCCCTGCTGTAGCAGGTCCTCACAAGGAGGAAGATGCAGAGGATCTTCTATGAGCAACTCCTGCAGATCTGGATACCAAGCCCTCCTTGGCCAGTCTGGGGCAATGAAGATTGCTCAAACTCTTGTTCTTCTTATAATTTTTAGAACTTTTGGAATCAGTGGAAGTGGAGGGAAGATATATGCCGACCGAAACACCCACTGCTATTGCTTGAGGGTCTCTCGACCTGGAACAATATCTCAAGCTTCTTGTCGAGACGAGATGCCATCATGTCTACTTGAGGAACTCCCCAAAGACTTGCCACCTCTGCAAAGACTTCTTGGTGGAGGCCCCACTCTCCTGGATGGAGATCGTGTCTGCTGAGGAAGTCTGCTTCCCAGTTGTCCACTCCCGGAATGAAAATTGCTGACAGAGCTCTCGCATGTCTTTCTGCCCAGAGGAGGATCTTTGTCACCTCTGCCATTGCCGCTCTGCTTTTCGTTCTGCCTTGATGGTTTATGTACGCGACTGCTGTTACATTGTTGGACTGGATCTGCACTGGTTGATCTTGAAGAAGATGTACCGTTTGTAGAAGGCCATTGTAAATGGCTCTCAATTCCAGAACGTTTATGTGAAGGCAGGCTTCCTGACTTGTCCATTTTCCTTGGAAGCTTTCCCCCTGTGTGACTGCTCCCCAACCTCGGAGACTTGCATCCGTGGATACTAGGACCCAGTCCTGAATCCCGAACCTGCATCCCTCAACCACCCTCCCTTGTGATCCTGTGAGGTGGTGCATGTCCCAGTAAAAAGGAGCAGTGTTGTTCAGGATTGGGAATTTATTTAAGTCCTCTTTGGTGATACCAATTGATGCCGAGGTGGACTATAGGGTTCCATTATCCCTGATGAGATTAGGGAATATAACATCATCTAACTCCAACCTAAATTGTCATTTTCTGTTATGATGAAATCTATTTAGATACCATATTAATTGAAAACATACTTGTGATTGGATGTAACTTTGAGAACCCTAACCATTCATAATCAGTGGTAATCCAATCTATTATAAAATCTGATTGTTAACCCCTGATGAAGTCCTAACGGACGAAACGCGTTGGGTTTTGCGATTTCGGATTCATAAAGCCTTCACCACAAGCATCTGGTTGGAGATATATCTCTTTAAATTTCTGATTGTGATCACCTGATTGTAAACTCCTCAGATCAATTGAAATATGTGTTTATATAAGATTGTTACATCATTTTACTGAAATTTTAGTAATTTGTACCTAAGACGAATGTTTAAGTTGTAAATGTCGTCTGTTTGTGTATGAATAAAAGCTTTTAAACATAGTTATTCTAAAGGCGTATTGGCTCCCACTAGAACCTTTTTCCTTTTCAGAATCACCTTTTTAGTTAACCTTGACAGGGCACTGTCTAATACGGGGGGTGACTCCCACCTTTTCCTGTCCTCTGCCGGGAAAGGATAAGCAACCTGAATCCTTTTGGGAACCTGAAACTTCTTTTCAGGGTTTAACCAAACTCCCTCAAATAAGGTATTTAGCTCATGAGAAGGAGGGAAAGTTACATTAATTTTCCTTTCTTTATAAAAATGAGCCTTCTCCTGAGGTACAGGAGGGGCTTCCGTAACTTCCAAAACTTCCTTTATAGCAACAATCATATATTGAATGCTTTTTGCCAATTTAGGATCTATCCCCCTGGCATCACTATCGTTTACACAGGAATCAGAGTCTGTGTCGGTATCAGTATGTACTATTTGTGCAAATGGTCTCTTATGTGACTCAGAGGGGTCACCTATGGATGAAAAAGCAGGACTATGAAAAATCACATCTTCCACTGATTTTCTCCAGCTTTCTGCATGAGACTCAGACTTATCCAATCTCTTACTGATATGATTCACACTATCACATAATTCTTTCACCCATTCAGGCTCGTGGTGTGCCGGCAGCATCACCACATTATAACTCTGTATCCCTAAAACGGCTCCCACGTGCACAACCACACCACAGACACTCCGGGACTTATAGGGGACAGACCCACAGTAAAATCTGTCAGAAGGACACAGATAGTATTTGCAAGTTCACAACACAGCGCCAGTAACACAATGTCTGTGAACACAAAATGCCCACTGACATGCAGCACTTTTATAATATTAATCACACAATTATATAGCACCAAATTCACTGTGGCCCCCCGTTTTGCACCCTGATACTTGTTCAGCAGTGGAGGAGGACCAGCGTTCTTCTCTGCAGCCTGGAAGGAGAGAAAATGGCGCTGAGCAGCAAGCTGGCTGACTGAGGAGGAAGCCCCGCCCCCTCATTAGCGCGTTTCTTCTCAGCATTTATGAGGTAATTTTTTATACTGGCGGGGGTAGGACTGTGCCTCAGCAACTTATGCCCCTTATTATGCCAGTTTCAATAGGTTTCATGCTGCCCACGGCGCCCCCCGCCCTGCACCCTGCAGTGCCTGTGTATGTGTGGGCAACACGTCGATCTGCGCTCCCGTCAGCCGCGCGGTACCTTTAGCCGTCACTTTGATTGAAGATCCTTTCTTCTAACACTCACCTGTCTTCTGACTTCTGGCTCTGCAATGGGGGTGACGGCGTGCTGTGGGAGTGAGCACATAGCCGCAGCTAGCATTAAGTACCCTTCAGGAGCTAAAGGTGTCCTGTCAGCCAGAAGCAGAGCCATTAAACTATTCAGGAAGTTGGTTCCTACTTCTGCCCCCTAAGTCCCATGAAGCAGGGAGACTGTTGCCAGCAGTTCTCCCTGAAAATAAAAAATCTAACATAAGTCTTTTCAGAGAAACTCAGTAGAGCTCCCCTGGAGTGCATCCAGTCTGCATGGGCGCATTTTCTAAACTAAAGTCTGGAGGAGGGGCATAGAGGGAGGAGCCAGTTCTCACCCTTGAAAAGTCTTAAAGTGCCCATGGCTCCTGCGGAACCGTCTATACCCCATAGTACTGAAGTGGACCCCAGCATCCTCTAGGACGTATGAGAAATATGAGGGTTTTTTACCATTTATTAATTTTATAAATAAAAAACAAAAAATAAAATCCGAGTCTGTTTGCACTCTCAACGTTCTCTTAGCTTATTCTTGAATATGTAGTGGTTTGCTAATACCCTTTCCCTTGAGAGCAGCGAACAGCATCCTATCAGAACTATTTGAGATTTTGGGTGCCTTATTTTTCTAGTGGATATTATACACAATATGCAACACAGGGGAGCCCATTATACACATGACAGTAGAGCTATTATACACATTATGCCACAGTAGAGTCCCATCTCCTCATTCCTCCTCATCATTATCATTCCTCTTTCCTCCTGATCATCTGTCTTCCTCATCATTCCTCTTCCTCCTACCCTCCTCATTCCTCATCAGACTTCATTCTTCTCTCCCCACCCAAAACTGCTGTGCATTATCATCATCAGTTTACCTTTGGCGCCATACCATGGAATGAATAGCTCCACAGCGTTACCTGGTGGCAGTCACTCCCTTTAGACATCTGGGGCAGGGGAGCTCAGTTAACACACAGCGACAGCTCAACCAGGACTCAGTGCACATGGTACTACACAGGAGCTGGGGGAGGTAGAGCTCAGAACACACAGCCAGGGACAGCTCAGCCTGCACTCACAGAGGAGCCTGATGCCCACCACTGAGATGTGTATTAGTAACATACATAGCAGTGGGTGCTCAGCAAATTGAGGTGGCAGCCGAGTCTGCCTACAGCTTATCTGCGCTGGCAAAGCACAACACCATAGCTTAGCTGTTGCTGAGATGCCCCAAAAAGGAAAATGTGATAAAGGAGGTTTGCTTGCAGCACATTGTTGAGCCTTTCCCTTAACCTTCTATTCCAATTATCATCTGTGGGAGTAGTTCCCAAGGAAATGCCAGGAAGTTTCCCCTTATACAGAATCTGTCTTACTCAGAGGTTTACTTTGTGAATAATTCCAATCTGGAGTCACTTTCCAGGGTTTGTTATCAGTCTTTCTTGGTTGCTAACTTGGAAATTGTGCAGTCGTTTGGACTGGGGCATGCACTTGGGTAAAATAGATGTGGAATCTGCTATGTGTGGCCCTTGCATCCTGACTCCTTGGTTGATGGGCTTTAGACTGGATGATGGATCTATATAGATTAGTACCTATTAGTGATGAGCAGGTTCGGATCCTCGGGATCCGAACCCGCCCGAACTTCACCTTTTTTTCCACGGGTCCGAGCAACTCGGATCCTCCCGCCTTGCTCGGTTAACCCGAGCGCGCCCGAACGTCATCATCCCGCGGTCGGATTCTCGCGATATTCGTATTCTATATAAGGAGCCGCGCGTCGCCACCATTTTTCACTCGTGCATTGGAGATGATCGTGGGAGGACGTGGCTGGCGTCCTCTCAGTTTCTATGTTCACTGGGCTGCAAATATCTGTGCTCATTGTGCTGCAAATATCTGTGCTCAGTGTGCTGCAAATATCTGTGCTCAGTGTGCTGCAAGTGCAAATATCTACGTTCTCTGCCTGAAAAACGCTCCATATCTGTGCTCAGTGTGCTGCAAATATCTGTGCTCAGTGTGCTAATTGCTTTATTGTGGGGACTGGGGACCAGCAGTATTATATAGTAGGAGGACAGTGCAGAGTTTTGCTGACCAGTGACCACCAGTATTATACGTTCTCTGCCTGAAAAACGCTCCATATCTGTGCTGCATTGTAGTATATAGTAGGAGGACAGTGCAGAATTTTGCTGACCACCAGTATAACTATATATATAGCAGTACGGTACAGTAGTCCACTGCTCTACCTCTGTGTCGTCAAGTATACTATACCATCCATACCTGTGGTGTATTTCAGTTTTGCACAGTTTGCTGACCACCAATATATATAATATATAGCAGTACGGTACAGAAGGCCACTGCTCTACCTACCTCTGTGTCGTCAAGTATACTATCCATCCATACCTGTGGTGCATTTCAGTTTTGCACAGTTTGCTGACCACCAGTATATATAATATATAGCAGTACGGTACAGAAGGCCACTGCTCTACCTACCTCTGTGTCGTCAAGTATACTATCCATCCATACCTGTAGTGCATTTCAGTTTTGCACAGTTTGCTGACCACCAGTATATATAATATATAGCAGTACGGTACAGAAGGCCACTGCTCTACCTACCTCTGTGTCGTCAAGTATACTATCCATCCATACCTGTGGTGCATTTCAGTTTTGCACAGTTTGCTGACCATCAGTATTTGTAATATATAGCAGTACGGTATAGTAGGCCACTGCTCCTCCTACCTCTGTGTCGTCAAGTATACTATCCATCCATACCTGTGGTGCATTTCAGTTTTGCACAGTTTGCTAACCACCAGTATATATAATATATAGCAGTACGGTACAGTAGGCCACTGCTCTACCTACCTCTGTGTCGTCAAGTATACTATCCATCCATACCTGTGGTGCATTTCAGTTTTGCACAGTTTGCTGACCACCAGTATATATAATATATAGCAGTACGGTACAGTAGGCCACTGCTCTACCTACCTCTGTGTCGTCAAGTATACTATCCATACATACCTGTGGTGCATTTCAGTTGTGCGCAGTATATATAGTAGTAGGCCATTGCTATTGATATATTACTGGCATATAATTTCACACATTAAATAATGGAGAACAAAAATGTGGAGGGTAAAATAGGGAAAGATCAAGATCCACTTCCACCCCGTGCTGAAGCTGCTGCCACTAGTCATGGCCGAGACGATGAAATGCCATCAACGTCGTCTGCCAAGGCCGATGCCCAATGTCATAGTAGAGACCATTTAAAATCCAAAAAAATAAAGCTCAGTAAAATGACCCAAAAATCTAAATCAAAATCGTCTGAGGAGAAGCGTAAACTTGCCAATGTGCCATTTACGACACGGAGTGGCAAGGAACGGCTGAGGTCCTGGCCTATGTTCAAGGCTAGTGGTTCAGCTTCACCTGAGGATGGAAGCACTCATCCTCCTGCTAGAAAACTTAAAAGAGTTAAGATGGAAAAGCACAGCAAAGAACTGTGCGTTCTTCTAAATCACAAATCCCCAAGGAGAGTCCAATTGTGTCGGTTGCGATGCCTGACCTTCCCAACACTGGACGGGAAGAGGTTGCGCCTTCCACCATTTGCACGCCCCCTGCAAGTGCTGGTAGGAGCACCCGCAGTCCAGTTTCTGGTAGTCAAATTGAATATGTCACTGTTGAAGTACACCAGGATGAGGATATGGGTGTTGCTGGCGCTGGGGAGGAAATTGACAAGGAGGATTCTGATGGTGAGGTGGTTTGTTTAAGTCAGGCACCCGGGGAGACACCTGTTGTCCGTTGGACGAATATGGCCATTGACATGCCTGGTCAAAATACAAAAAAAATCACCTCTTCGTTGTGGAATTATTTCAATAGAAATGCGGACAACTGGTGTCAAGCCGTGTGTTGCCTTTGTCAAGCTGTGATAAGTAGGGGTAAGGACGTTAACCACCTAGGAACATCCTCCCTTATACGTCACCTGGACCGCATTCATCAGAAGTCAGTGACAAGTTCAAAAACTTTGGATGACAGCGGAAGCAGTCCACTGACCACTAAATCCCTTCCTCTTGTAACCAAGCTCCTGCAAAAAACACCACCAACTCCCTCAGTGTCAATTTTCTCCTTACACAGGAAAGCCAATAGTCCTGCAGGCCATGTCACTGTCAAGTCTGACGAGTCCTCTCCTGCCTGGGATTCCTCCGATGCATCCTTGAGTGTAACGCCTACTGCTGCTGGCGCTGCTGTTGTTGCTGCTGGGAGTCGATCGTCATTCCAGAGGGGAAGTCGGAAGACTACTTGTTCTACTTCCAGTAAGCAATTGACTGTCCAACAGTCCTTTGCGAGTAAAATGAAATATAACAGCAGTCATCCTGCTGCAAAGCAGATAACTCAGGCCTTGGCAGCCTGGGTGGTGAGAAACGTGTTTCCGGTATCCACCGTTAATTCACAGGCAACTAGAGACTTGATTGAGGTACATTAGCGCTGTGTACAATGACAATATATAGTGTATAATGAATATATATTGTGAGTATATCGAAGTCACTTCTCCAATTTTGGACGGCTGATGACCAAAGTCCTCTAGATATGGACCCTATTTCAAAGTCCAAATGTAAAAATGAAAGAAGTGGTAGGACCCAGCGCCTTCAGTGATTCGAATTTTTCCTAGTGTGGATGATATATTAATATGCATACCGGAAACCAGTAGGATTTCGGCTCAAAACATGATATCTCTTTGAATTGCAGTCGTCCTGGTTACTCGGTCTTTCCAAATTCTCCAAAATTCCAGTGTACCAACCGGGATATGGAAAAAATATATATTGATAATAATAGTGTAGTATTTCCACTATGTGGAGTGATAGTGCTGATAAAGATCGGTGCGGTGAATGCTATTTAGAAGCATGCATCAAATAGTGTGAATACACCTTGTGCAAATAGGGAGTTTCAAGTGGTGTCCTTAGCCAGGAGGAGGAAATAATATATAATATTACTGTCAATATTTATATTTCTCGCATGTAATAAATTCTCAGCTGAGATCTTCTCCTGGATTGCTGGAAACACCTTAAAAATGAAACTCCCAACAAGTGGGAATAACACCCATAGTGTAGTATTTATAACAAAAATTTTTTTAATATAACACAGACAATAGACACAATAAAAGATAGTTGGACCCGTACAATATAAAAAGTAATAAAAGCTTATCTGCTTATCCTTGGAGAGTAGAGTATGTACCCAACGCGTTTCGTCCTCTGCATTTTTTACTAGGATTTCATCAAGGGGTAGATGAGTATACACTGCATAAGGAAGCTTTATATAGGGATTTCTGGCGTTTCTAATGTGCTTCTGCACATGTGCGGGAATTAACTTTTCCCGCCATTGTTTTTGCGGCCGCGCAGGATTTGTTCTATCCCGTTATGCGACTTAAGCTGGAGCTATGTTTGGCACTGTATTGCGCATGCACGGGATTTCGTGCTGATTAAAAGTGTCTTGTTGCCACGGTAATGGCAATATTGCGCACGCGCGAGACTTCGTGCTAACGCGAGATGTGTGGTTGCCGTGGTAACAGCTGGTAAAAGCGTGAGAATACTTAAGATGGAACATGTTAACTAGACGCTGGAGATGCGTGATGATGTAATATCCGGAGTATTTACTTATACAATCGGGCGCCATTTTTGTGTAGTCTAATGACATTTTTAGAAGTTTTTACAAATACCATTATTTTCAAGCACAGATATCGTAATCCAACAATTCTAAATTGTAAGAATTCACATATGATGTTTAAATCCTTCAGATACATTATAGTATCTGTTTTTTATAGAAGGCAAGTGAGAGTGGCTACCTATACATGCAAGATAACACAAATTTCATACATACTGTAAGTGCAGAATATGGAACATGGATGGATATTAAAAAGAACAATCACTATATAGATAAAGGTGAAAAATATTGATAATTTTCTAAAAATTTGATATTCAAGCTAAGAATTCACTGTTATGTTATTATATTCGTAATTTAGATAATTTATATGAATTTATCTAGAAAAACTATTTTGCTATTCATAGGTGCCCTTTTAGATTGAGTAGAATCAATTTACAGGAACGAGGCCAGTTCAAAATAGTCATTCATTCCACTGGGTGTCATGGTGTTAGTGTGGATCCAAAACATTTCTCTTCTCGCGAGTTTCTTGTCCAAATCTCCCCCTCTTTCCTGAAGTTGCACGTGTTCAATGGGCTTAAAGCTCAATTCCATAGGATTCCCATTGTGGACTTCGTTGAAATGTCGAGGCACTGAGTGGGTCAGCACTTTGTTCTTAATAGACCTCACATGTTCTTGTATCCTGATTCATAAGGGGTGCTTAGTTTTTCCGACATATTTTAACCCACATTTGCATTCAAAGTGATATATGACATGCGTGGTGGAACAATTCATCATTTCCTTAATTGTATGTGTTTTTGATGAAGCCAAGTTGGTAAAACGTTTTGTGTCTTTGTGGGTGTATTTACATATACAGCAGTGGTTGCATTTAAAGAACCCTTTCACTGTTGTTCTCCATGTTGGTACCTTCTTTCTGTTATCTGTTCTTAACATACTGGGTGCAAGAATTTCTTTAAGGTTCCTGGCCTTTCTGAATATGACTTTCGGACTTTCAGGTAGTATATCCTTGAGTAGCTGACAGACTTCTGAGTGATGCAAGCTCCTATATGAAACTCGATGCTGATCCCACATCTGAGTTCGTTACAGAACTAAGAGAGGTGTTATTGGGAGCATTGAGAAAAGTCATCATTAATAAAGAGGAATACTCTTTCATGATCACAAATTATCCAATCATTCCAATTTTTTATTTCCTTGCCAAGATACACAAAAACTTGGGAACTCCTCCAGGGAGACCGATTGTCGCCGGTATTGAATCACTGACAGCAGCAGTTTCTGAATACGTAGAAGTTTTTTTGCATAAATATGTTACATCTTTGGAGTCCTTTGTGAAAGACACAACAGACATTTTACAAAAGCTTAAATCCCTCACCTGGCAAAAAGATTGGGTCACCATCGATGTACAGTCACTGTACACTACGATAATACATAAGAAAGGCATACAATCATGTAAGGAATATCTGGAACAGGATGTGACACTAACTCCGGAATATAAGGAATTCATTTGTACATTAATAGAATTCATCTTAACACATAATCATTTCAAGTTTTTGGATAATTTTTTCCTCCAAATATGCGGAACCGCCATGGGCACGTTCTTCGCACCCAGTTACGCCAACCTACATATGGGTAGCTGGGAAACAAAGAACATTTACCACAATAACCCATTCAAGGAAAACATCGTCATGTATCAAAGATACATAGACGACATCCTTATAGTGTGGGAAGGCGATAACAGTACATTCCTAAAATTCATGGACTACATAGGACAGAATGAATATAATTTATCTTTCACTTATACAATTCAGGAAAGAAAGATAGAATATTTGGATTTGATGCTCATGGTGGAAGATGGAAAAGTCATTACGAAAAACTACATTAAAGAAGTGGATAGAAATAGTTATTTGCACTTCAATAGTGGACACCTTACGAGTTGGAAGACGAACATCCCCACATCTCAGTTTTGTTGAATAAAAAGAAATTTCAGCAGAGATACAGATTTGCAACAACAATTGGACATCTATTCCAAAAGGTTCACAGCCAGGGGATACCCAGCAGAAACCCTACAAAAAGCACATCAAAAGGTTCAGAATATCAAAAGGGAAGACCTTCTTATATACAAAGAGAGAGAAAAAAACGATGACCAGAATCTCAATTTCATCACTTCTTATAATGCTGGAGAAAATTTCATTAAAAAACCTTAAATAAACATTGGAATATACTTAAAATGGATAACATACTCAAGGATATACTACCTGAAAGACCGAAAGTCATATTCAGAAAGGCCCGGAACCTTAAAGAAATTCTTGCACCCAGTATGTTAAGAACAGATAACAGTAAGAAGGTACCAACATGGAGAACAACAGTGAAAGGATTATTTAAATGCAACCACTGCTGTATATGTAAATACACCCACAAAGACACAAAACGTTTTACCAACTCGGCTTCATCAAAAACACATACAATTAAGGAAATTATGAATTGTTCCACCACACATGTCATATATCTCCTAGAATGCAAATGTGGGTTAAAATATGTCGGAAAAACTAAGCGCCCCTTACGAATCAGGATACAAGAACATGTGAGGTCTATTAAGAACAAAGTGCTGACCCACTCAGTGCCTCGACATTTCAACGAAGTCCACAATGGGAATCCTATGGAATTGAGCTTTAAGCCCATTGAACACGTACAACTTCAGGAAAGAGGGGGAGATTTGGACAAGAAACTCGCGAGAAGAGAAATGTTTTGGATCCACACACTTAACACCATGACACCCAGTGGAATGAATGACTATTTTGAACTGGCCCCGTTCCTGTAAATTGATTCTACTCAATCTAAAAGGGCACCTATGAATAGCGAAATAGTTTTCTAGATAAATTCATATAAATTATCTAAATTACGAATATAATAACATAACAGTGAATTCTTAGCTTGAATATCAAATTTTTAGAAAATTATCAATATTTTTCACCTTTATCTATATAGTGATTGTTCTTTTTAATATCCATCCATGTTCCATATTCTGCACTTATGTATGAAATTTGTGTTATCTTGCATGTATAGGTAGCCACTCTCACTTGCCTTCTATAAAAAACAGATACTATAATGTATCTGAAGGATTTAAACATCATATGTGAATTCTTACAATTTAGAATTGTTGGATTACGATATCTGTGCTTGAAAATAATGGTATTTGTAAAAACTTCTAAAAATGTCATTAGACTACACAAAAATGGCGCCCGATTGTATAAGTAAATACTCAGGATATTACATCATCACGCATCTCCAGCGTCTAGTTAACATGTTCCATCTTAGATATTCTCACGCTTTTACCAGCCGTTACCACGGCAACCACACATCTCGCGTTAGCACGAAGTCTCGCGCATGCGCAATATAGCCGTTACCGCGGCACCAAGACACTTTTAATCAGCACGAAATCCCGTGCATGCGCAATACAGCACCAAACAATGGCAGGGAAAGTTAATTCCCGCACATGCGCAGAAGCACATTAGAAACACCAGAAATCCCTATATAAAGCTTCCTTATGCAGTGTATACTCATCTACCCCTTGATGAAGTCCTAGTAAAAAACGCAGAGGACGAAACGCGTTGGGTACATACTCTACTCCTCTCCAAGGATAAGCAGATAAGCTTTTATTACTTTTTATATTGTACGGGTCCACCTATCTTTTATTGTGTCTATTGTCTGTGTTATATTAACATTTTTTTTTTTGTAAATACTACACTATGGGTGTTATTCCCACTTGTTGGGAGTTTCATTTTTAAGGTGTTTCCATCAATCCAGGAGAAGATCTCAGCTGAGAATTTATTACATGCGAGAAATATAAATATTGACGGTATTATTATATATTATTTCCTCCTCCTGGCTAAGGACACCACTTGACACTCCCTAATTGCACAAGGTTTATTCACACTATTTGATGCATGCTTCTAAATAGCATTCACCGCACCAATCATTATCAGCACTATCACTCCACATAGTGGAAATACTACACTATTATTATCAATATATTTTTTTTCCACATCCTGGTTGGTACACTGGAATTTTGGAGAATTTGGAAAGACTGAGTAACCAGGATGACTGCAATTCAAAGAGATATCACGTTTTGAGCCGAAATCCTACTGGTTTCCGGTACGTATATTAATATATCATCCACACTAGGAAAAATTTGAATCACTGAAGGCGCTGGGTCTTACCACTTCTTTCATATATATATATATATATATATATATATATAGCAACAGATGTGCTGCATTTTGATACTACGGCATTGAGTGGCACCACAGCCAGGGGCACAATGCACACATGCAACTTGGTGAAGGTTGATGGAACCGGGGACCCATCTTCCTACCCCAAGTTGCATGTGTGCATTGTGCCCCTGCCTGCGGTGCCACTCAATGGTGTAGTATCAAAATGCACCACACTTGTTGCTATATATAGCATTTTGTTATCATGTCCTAAATGTAATGATGCATAATGAAAACTTAATACTGTTTGAAAAAGTTCAGCCATGTTGGCTGCATATACAATTATGTCTTGAAATAAAAAGCATATATTTTTTCTACGCAAATTCAGTTTGCAAAATAAAATATTTTGTTACACGACAAGCGATGTGTGGTGTAATTTTCTTACCTTGCAGTACTTATACTGAAGCACTTTGATGATAGCCTTGCAGGTTTCAGGTATGATGTGTCCCAAAGCCTGCGCAGAGATACGGGTCCCATACTTCAGGTCCTCAAACGACTGTCCAGTAGCAAGGAACCCAGGGTAGCCACGAGCCTCTCCTCAGCAGGGATAGGAACCCGCCATTTGGTATCCTGCTTCTGTATGAGGGGGGTCACCAGACGCAGCAACTCCTGGAAGCTGTCATCATTCATGCGCAGGAAGTTGCGGTAGTCATCCGGGTTGTTCTCCCTGATCTCATCCAGGAGGAGTGAGTAGGCCACTTAAGCAGCCACTCCTTGGTCCAGCAAGATCTCTCCCTCCGCCTTTGCTAGGCCCTCTCCCTGTCTTCGCTCACCTTCAGCACAGAGTAGCACATAAGAGCCTGATAGTGAGTAGAATCCATCTCTACACATACACACGCACAGCAGTATAGAAACACTTTGTAATGCCAGGCAGAACAAAGCAGTGCACGGTAGCTAGCAATGTGGAACGAGCAGCAGGTAAAAACCAAACTTCTCTAGTCACAGAGCAAACAGAAGTGCACAGACTATAAAATGGATTTCTTAATCTGGTAGATAAATCTGGTGTGCTTTTGGTCAGCATGCGATGCGCTCGAATTCGGCATCCGACACCACCCGATTTTCGGTTGTAAGGGGCATGAGATAAATCTCAAGATTGTATGCACATCGAACACACAAAAAATGCACTTTCGATGAGATTTGTCTCAAGGTGAGCTTCAAGGGAAATTGGTCCCGATATCGTGTAGAAAGCAATCGCACAAGTGTATGGGTGCCATTACTTTAGAATAACGTACTGGAAAGGAGCCAACTTTGCCCATTAGTTTGGAAGTTCCATCTTCTGTCATCTTTAGCTCAGCCCTGTTAGATTCCGGAGCACCTGGGAACTTAATTTCTTCCGCCATCATTCAGCAAGTTAAGATTTGGACCGTGCCTTTGGAACAAGCAGTTTCTATTACGGCGGTGGATGGAAGTCGAATCCCAGAAGGCATAATCACCTTTCAAACTACATATCTTAGAATGAATGTGGGCGAATTACTTTCCGAATATATCTCCTTTCTCGTGATTCCCAAGCCTCTCACGATGTGATTCTCGGTTTACCTTGGTTGCAAAAACAACCCAAAGCTCTGTTGGTGAACCATGGAGATTCAATCCTGGGGAGAATCCTGTATCAATGGTTGTTTGGCTTCAGTTAGACCTCTTCATTCAGCTTATGTCTCCGAGTTACCCACAGTTTACCAGTCCTACATAGACGTCTTCAGTAAGGAAGGGGCAGATTCCTTGCCACCTCGCCGTGAATGGGATTGCCCAATTGATTTGGTGCCGGGTAGGACTCCTCCCAGAGGCCGAATTTATCCGTTGTTTATTCCTGAGACTCAGGCTTTGTCGGACTACATACAAGAGAATTTAGCCAAAGGCTTTATTACGCCTTCGTCAACTCCAGCAGGGGGGCAGGGTTTTTTGTCAAGAAAAGGGATGGTGGCCTGCGGCCATGCATCAATTACCGTGGACTCAAAGAAATCACGATACTGTTAGGCGCCGGGGTCCGCTTGTCCACGCGACCCGGCGCCTAGCAACTAGGGACGCCGTGCACGTACCGCCGCCGGCTCCCTAGCAACGCTAGACGCCGGGCGCGCTGAAGCCGCACGGACCCTAGCAACGGGGACGCCATTGGCGGACCGTGTTCCCCGTTGCTGGGTTTTAGGATTTAATGCGTTCACCTGTTCTCTGGCTGTGCAGCAAGGCAGCTGCACGGCATTTAGTCCAATCAGCCTCGAAACAGCTGATTGGAGGACTCCCTGTTAAGTACACTCCCAGGGCTTCTCACAGACGCCGGTAATAGCTTCCTGCATGCTGCCTTTGTTTGCTGAGAGTCTGTTTCCAGTCCTGCTGTATCCGGTCATTCCAGTCCTCAGAAGTCCTGTACTCGGGAGTTACCATCTCGTCCCTGGAGTCCTGACTGATCACCGTTTTATATCCAGTGGTGTTCGTGAGTTGCGGCTCTGCCGTGTGTTGCGGCTCAGCCGCTTTACCTTTTATATTTTGTGTTTGGAGCATTTGAGGAGGGTTCCGCTTCCACAAGTCCTCTCTGGTACTTGGCGGTGCCGGGTAGGAGAATTGGACAAGTGGATATTTTGGTTGTCCTTTTCCTTGGCGGTTTCTCCGCACATGTTATAGTTTTGAGTTTGCTTAGCCCCTGGCCTGGTTGTTTAGTTAGAGGGCCTCTTGTTATCACCCTGTCTCGGGTTTCCCTTTGTCTCTCATTTAAGACCGGGGGGCATCGAAGTTGGGCAGACATAATCCGCCCTTCAAACGCGGCTGCCAAGGGCTCAAGAAACCATAGTCTCGCAGGGGATTTCTGACAACACGGGTGAGACAACAGAGTTAGGGCGCAAGGGGCTATTTTCCTGTCCTGCTCCCTTCCCCAGCATTCCGTTCCAGTGCTCCGGTCCTTGCCATAAGATCTCCTCTGACCAGAGTGCTGGATTGGCGGTCGGGGGAGATTTTACAATGGGGTACTTTTTGTGATAAGGAATGTATCACGTTTCCAGTCAGAGTAGCAGCTATCATTCAAGAACCCATTCCGGTGGAATACCAGGAGTTTGCTGATGTTTTCTCCAAAGGCAATGCGGACATTCTGCCTCCCCATCGGCCTTATGATTGTGCTATTGAGTTAATTCCTGGTGCCGCATTGCCAAAGGGAAGATTATATGCATTATCCGGGCCAGAAACTGCGGCTATGAATGATTATGTAAAGGAGAGCCTTGAGAAAGGATTTATTAGACCATCAAAATCTCCTTTAAGTGCAGGCTTCTTCTTTGTGGAGAAAAAGGATGGCTCGCTTAGACCTTGCATTGATTTTAGAGCCCTGAATAAGATCTCAGTTAAAAACACCTATCCTTTGCCGTTGATTTCTGTACTCTTTGATCAGTTACGTTCTGCTGTGATTTTTTCTAAAATTGACCTTAGAGGAGCGTACAACCTCATCCGAATTAAATCTGGAGATGAGTGGAAAACGGCCTTCAGTACTCAGTCGGGTCACTACGAGTACCTGGTGATGCCGTTCGGCTTGTCTAATGCTCCAGCAGTTTTTCAAGACCTCATTAACGATGTGCTCCGTGACTTCCTAGGGAAATTCGTGGTCGTTTACTTAGACGACATCCTGATTTATTCTGAATCAATGGAACAACATGTTACCCAGGTGCGTCTGGTTCTTCAAAAGTTACGTGAGAATCATTTATATGCCAAGCTGGAGAAGTGTGAGTTTCATGTCACGGAAGTATCTTATTTAGGGTACATTATTTCCCCTCTGGGATTTTCCATGGAACCAAAGAAGCTCCAGGCCATCCTTAGTTGGGCGCAACCCACCAATTTAAAAGCAATTCAGCGCTTTTTAGGGTTTGCGAATTATTATAGGAGGTTCATTCATTCTTTTTCTGACCTGGTTGCTCCCATTGTAGCTCTGACAAAGAAAGGAGCGGATCCTACCAACTGGTCGTGTGAAGCTGAGTTGTCCTTCCGGGCCTTGAAACAAGCCTTTGTCTCGGCTCCAGTCCTCAGACATCCCAATCCGGAATTGCCCTTTGTTGTGGAGGTTGATGCCTCGGAGGTTGGAGTGGGGGCTATCCTTTCTCAAAAGGATCCGGAGTCTCTGGAGTTACATCCTTGTGCCTTTATGTCCAGGAAATTCTCCTCCGCTGAATCCAACTATGACGTTGGTAATCGGGAGCTACTGGCGGTAAAGTGGGCTTTCGAGGAGTGGAGGCATTGGCTGGAGGGAGCAAAACATACTATTTCAGTATTGACTGACCATAAAAACCTGCAATACATCGAATCGGCTAAACGGCTTAATGCCCGGCAGGCACGTTGGGCTTTATTTTTTACTCGTTTCAAATTTATAATCACTTTCAGGCCTGGTTCCAAGAATACTAAGGCTGATGCCCTGTCACGCAGCTTTCTTCCGGTTCACAATAACAGTCCTGTTACTCCCATACTTCCATCTTCGGTCATCTGGGCAGGCCTCACACAAGATTTATTTACCCAGTTAAAACAGCTTCAACACCAAGCTCCTGGAAATACTCCTGCTGGTCGTCTTTACGTCCCTGAGTTTTTGAGAGCTACTGTTTTAACGGAATTCCATGATAACAAAGTTTCCGGGCATCCGGGAATCTCTAAGACTTTGGAGTTAGTCTCTCGCTCAGTATGGTGGCCTGGTCTTTCTAAAGACGTTAAGGAGTTTGTTTATTCATGTCAGGTTTGTGCACAGCATAAGGTTCCCCGTTCCTTGCCTATCGGGCAACTTATGCCCTTAAATGTTCCTCTCAGTCCATGGTCCCATATTTCCATGGATTTTGTGGTTGACCTTCCCCTTTCAGCCGGATTCCAAGTCATATGGGTGGTAGTGGACCGTTTTAGCAAGATGGTTCATTTTATTGCTCTCCCCCGATTGCCTTCTGCCCAAGGGTTGGCAGTTTTGTTTCTCCGCCATGTTTTCAGACTTCATGGGTTGCCTACTGATATTGTTTCTGATCGGGGTCCACAATTCATCGCACAATTCTGGAAATGTTTTTGTGCCTCATTAAAGATGAAATTGTCGTTAACATCCGGTTACCACCCACAATCCAACGGGCAAACCGAGCGAGTTAACCAATCATTGAAACAGTATTTGCACTTGTATTCTGCCAAACTCCAGAATGATTGGTCCGAGTTTCTTCCGTTGGCGGAGTTTGCTTACAATAATTCTTGTCATTCCTCCACTAAAGAGTCTCCATTATTTTCAGTTTTTGGTTTTCACCCCAGAGCTAATTCTTTTTTTCATCATTCCTCAGTCTCCTCGCTAACCTTAACCTCCCATCTCAGAGCCATTTGGAAAAAAGTGCACCTTGCTCTCTGAAAAGCGGCCTTTCGAGAGAAGAAATTTTCTGACAGGCTCCGACGTCCTTGCACTTTTAAGGTGGGAGATAAGTTATGGTTGTCGACTCGTAACATCAGGCTTCGACAATCCTCGGCTAGATTGGGACCCAAATTTATTGGGCCATTTCTTATTATTAAAAGAGTTAACCCAGTTGCCTTTCGGTTACATTTACCAAGATCTCTCAGGATTGGAAATACGTTTTATTGTTCCCTGTTGAAACAATACGTTTCTTCCAGTAGATTTCCTCGGAGGATCTCTCAGGGTAGATCTCCGGTGGATGTACAGGGACAACAGGAGTTCTTGGTGGAGAAGGTTCTCGATTCCAAATTGTCCCGGGGCCGGCTTTATTTTCTGGTTCACTGGAGAGGCTATGGTCCGGAGGAAAGGTCTTGGGTCCTGGATAAGGATCTTCATGCCCCGAGGCTCAAGAGGGCATTTTTTCGGGAATTTCCTCGGAAACCTGGCTTTAGGGGTTCCTTGACCCCTCCTCAAGGGGAGGGTACTGTTAGGCGCCGGGGTCCGCTTGTCCACGCGACCCGGCGCCTATCAACTAGGGACGCCATGCACGTACAGCCGCCGGCTCCCTAGCAACGCTAGACGCCGGGCGCGCTGAAGCCGCACGGACCCTAGCAACGGGGACGCCACTGGCGGACCGCGTTCCCCGTTGCTGGGTTTTAGGATTTAATGCGTTCACCTGTTCTCTGGCCGTGCAGCAAGGCAGCTGCACGGCATTTAGTTCAATCAGCCTCTAAACAGCTGATTGGAGGACTCCCTGTTAAGTACACTCCCAGGGCTTCTCACAGACGCCGGTAATAGCTTCCTGCATGCTGCCTTTGTTTGCTGAGAGTCTGTTTCCAGTCCTGCTGTATCCGGTCATTCCAGTCCTCAGAAGTCCTGTACTCGGGAGTTACCATCTCATCCCTGGAGTCCTGACTGATCACCGTTTTATATCCAGTGGTGTTCGTGAGTTGCGGCTCTGCCGTGTGTTGCGGCTCAGCCGCTTTACCTTTTATATTTTGTGTTTGGAGCATTTGCGGAGGGTTCCGCTTCCACAAGTCCTCTCTGGTACTCGGTGGTGCCGGGTAGGAGAATTGGACAAGTGGATATTTTGGTTGTCCTTTTCCTTGGCGGTTTCTCCGCACATATTATAGTTTTGAGTTTGCTTAGCCCCTGGCCTGGTTGTTTAGTTAGAGGGCCTCTTGTTATCACCCTGTCTCGGGTTTCCCTTTGTCTCTCATTTAAGACCGGGGGGCATCGAAGTTGGGCAGACATAATCCGCCCTTCAAACGCGGCTGCCAAGGGCTCAAGAAACCATAGTCTCGCAGGGGATTTCTGACAACACGGGTGAGACAACAGAGTTAGGGCGCCAGGGGCTATTTTCCTGTCCTGCTCCCTTCCCCAGCATTCCGTTCCAGTGCTCCGGTCCTTGCCATAAGATCTCCTCTGACCAGAGTGCTGGAATCATAACATTATTACCGGCCAAACCAAAACTTTAAATTAAACGGGGTTTAATTTTTTCTCATTCAGTTTTGTGAGAGTTTATCGGCCTCATGAATCCAACAGGTTTAGGGCCAAATCCTGGTCAGCTCTTAGTCAGCCAGATTCAAGAACTTACTCAGATGGTTCAGGATCTTTCTCTTCGGGTGAAGTCGCAGGAAGATCTTTTGCGAGCTTCCCCAAGGGTAGTCCCTGAACCAAAGATGCATTTGCCTGACCGTTTTTCTGGTGATAGAAAAGAGTTTTTTAATTTTAAAGAATCCTGTAAACTTTATCTTCGTTTAAGACCGACTTCCTCGGGTACTGAATCTCAGCGGGTCGGGATTATTATTTCTTTGCTCCAGGGGGATCCTCAGACCTGGGCATTTGGTTTAAGAGCAGAGGATCCGGCATTGTTGTCAGTTGACGTTTTTTTTTTAGTCTTTAGGGCTCTTGTATGATGACCCTGATAGAGAAGCGTCCGCTGAAAGTCAGTTGCGCGCTCTCAGACAGTGTAGAAATCCTGCGGAGGTTTATTGTACGGAGTTTCGCCGTTGGTCGAACGACTGTGGCTGGAATGACCCAGCCCTGCGCAGTCAGTTTCGCCTCGGCTTATCAGAGTCTATAAAAGACAGTCTCCTTCAGTACCCCGCTCCTGAGACTCTCGATAAACTCATGGAGCTTTCTATTAAGATTGATCGTCGTCTCAGAGAGCGGAGGGCTGAAAAAGGAGCACCTGTAAGGTCAACTCCGTGTGTATATTCCATTCCTGAAGACGTAGAGGAGCCCATGCAGATGGGTCTCTCCCGGCTGTCTCCTGAAGAAAGAGCCAGAAGGCAAAATTCTGGTCTTTGTCTGTACTGTGGGGGTAAGGGACATTTTGCTCGTAATTGTCCGAACAAGTCGGGAAAAGCTTTGACCAGGTGAATTGTGAGGGGGTTCACCTAGGTCTGCAGCTTATCTCCTCGAATAACTCCCTTTTAGTCCCAGTTAAAGTTTCCTTTGGCAGCCTCAGTTCTTCGGTGTCGGCTTTTGTTGACAGTGGAGCTGCAGGAAACTTTATGGATTTAACTTGGGCTAAGGCCTTAGGCATTCCTCAATTACCTTTGGGTAGGTGTGTCACCATGCATGGCTTAGAAGGGAGTCCGCTGTCTAATGGGATTATTTATCTCCGTACACCCCCTGTACTACTTACAGTAGGAGCTCTACATTCCGAGAAAATCGAGTTCTTTCTTACACATTGCCCAGCAGTTCCAGTTGTTCTGGGTCACCCTTGGCTGGCCTTTCATAATCCCACCATTGATTGGCAGTCGGGGGAGATTTCACAATGGGGTACTTTTTGTGATAAGGAATGTATCACGTTTCCAGTCAGAGTAGCAGCTATCATTCCAGAACCCATTCCGGTGGAATACCAGGAGTTTGCTGATGTTTTCTCCAAAGGCAATGCGGACATTCTGCCTCCCCATCGGCCTTATGATTGTGCTATTGAGTTAATTCCTGGTGCCGCATTGCCAAAGGGAAGATTATATGCATTATCCGGGCCAGAAACTGCGGCTATGAATGATTATGTAAAGGAGAGCCTTGAGAAAGGATTTATTAGACCATCAAAATCTCCTTTAAGTGCAGGCTTCTTCTTTGTGGAGAAAAAGGATGGCTCGCTTAGACCTTGCATTGATTTTAGAGCCCTGAATAAGATCTCAGTTAAAAACACCTATCCTTTGCCGTTGATTTCTGTACTCTTTGATCAGTTACGTTCTGCTGTGATTTTTTCTAAAATTGACCTTAGAGGAGCGTACAACCTCATCCGAATTAAATCTGGAGATGAGTGGAAAACGGCCTTCAGTACTCAGTCGGGTCACTACGAGTACCTGGTGATGCCGTTCGGCTTGTCTAATGCTCCAGCAGTTTTTCAAGACCTCATTAACGATGTGCTCCGTGACTTCCTAGGGAAATTCGTGGTCGTTTACTTAGACGACATCCTGATTTATTCTGAATCAATGGAACAACATGTTACCCAGGTGCGTCTGGTTCTTCAAAAGTTATGTGAGAATCATTTATATGCCAAGCTGGAGAAGTGTGAGTTTCATGTCACGGAAGTATCTTATTTAGGGTACATTATTTCCCCTCGGGGATTTTCCATGGAACCAAAGAAGCTCCAGGCCATCCTTAGTTGGGCGCAACCCACCAATTTAAAAGCAATTCAGCGCTTTTTAGGGTTTGCAAATTATTATAGGAGGGTCATTCATTCTTTTTCTGACCTGGTTGCTCCCATTGTAGCTCTGACAAAGAAAGGAGCGGATCCTACCAACTGGTCGCGTGAAGCTGAGTTGTCCTTCCGGGCCTTGAAACAAGCCTTTGTCTCGGCTCCAGTCCTCAGACATCCCAATCCGGAATTGCCCTTTGTTGTGGAGGTTGATGCCTCGGAGGTTGGAGTGGGGGCTATCCTTTCTCAAAAGGATCCGGAGTCTCTGGAGTTACATCCTTGTGCCTTTATGTCCAGGAAATTCTCCTCCGCTGAATCCAACTATGACGTTGGTAATCGGGAGCTACTGGCGGTAAAGTGGGCTTTCGAGGAGTGGAGGCATTGGCTGGAGGGAGCAAAACATACTATTTCAGTATTGACTGACCATAAAAACCTGCAATACATCGAATCGGCTAAACGGCTTAATGCCCGGCAGGCACGTTGGGCTTTATTTTTTACTCGTTTCAAATTTATAATCACTTTCAGGCCTGGTTCCAAGAATACTAAGGCTGATGCCCTGTCACGCAGCTTTCTTCCGGTTCACAATAACAGTCCTGTTACTCCCATACTTCCATCTTCGGTCATCTGGGCAGGCCTCACACTAGATTTATTTACCCAGTTAAAACAGCTTCAACACCAAGCTCCTGGAAATACTCCTGCTGGTCGTCTTTACGTCCCTGAGTTTTTGAGAGCTACTGTTTTAACGGAATTCCATGATAACAAAGTTTCTGGGCATCCGGGTGTTAGGCGCCGGGGTCCGCTCGTCGGTGCGGCCCGGCGCCTAGCAACCAGGGACGCCGTACGCGGACAGCCGCCGGCTCCCTGGCAACGCTGGACGCCGGGCGCACTGAGCCGCACGGACCCTAGCAACGGGGACGCCACTGACGGACCGCGTTCCCCGTTGCTGGATCCAGGGTTTAACAAACCTACACCTGTTTCCTGGCCGTGCAGCAAGGCAGCTGCACGGCATGTAGGTAATTAGCCCTGTCAGCACCTGATTGGAGGACTCCTGTTCATATGCACTCTCAGGGCTTCTCACAGACGCCGGTAATAGCTTCCTGCATGCTGTCTCTGTTTGCTGAGAGTCTGTTCCAGTCTTGCTGTATCCGGTCATTCCAGTATTCGGAAGTCCTGAACTCGGAAGTTGTCATCTTATTCCTGGAGTCCTGACTAATCACCGTATAACATCCAGTGGTGTTCGTGAGTCGCGGCCTTGCCGTGTGTTGCGGCTTGTC
This sequence comes from Pseudophryne corroboree, assembly GCF_028390025.1. Taxonomy (NCBI): domain Eukaryota; kingdom Metazoa; phylum Chordata; class Amphibia; order Anura; family Myobatrachidae; genus Pseudophryne; species Pseudophryne corroboree. Next base: position 208,275,192 of record NC_086451.1, read on the forward strand.
CGCTTTATTATTTATTATTTGTGTTTTGGAGCATTTCGCGGAGGGTTCCGCTTCCACAGGTCCACTCTGGTATCCAGCGGTGCTGGGTAGGAGTATTGGACAAGTGGATTTTGGTTGTCCTTTTCCCTGGTGGGTTTCCGCACATACTTCAGGTTTTGTTAGTTAGCTTGTTGCCCCTGGCCTGTTGTCAGTCAGAGGTCCTCTTGTTATCATCCTGCCTCGGATTTCCCTTTGTCTCTCACTAAGACCGGGGGGCACCGGAGTTGGGCAGACATAATCCGCCCTTCAAACGTGGCTGCCAGGGGCTCAAGAAACCATAGTCTCGCAGGGGATTTCCGATAGCACGGGTGAGACAATAGAGTTAGGGCGCCAGGGGCAACTAGTCTTTCCTGCTCCCGTTACCTGCATTTCATTCCAGCGCTCTGGTCCTTGTCATAAAATCTCCTCCGGTCAGGAGTGCTGGAATCATAACATTATTACCGGCCATACCAAAACTTAAAATTAAACGGAGTTTATTTTTTTCTTATTCAGTTTTTGTAAGAAATTGTCGGCCTCATGAATCCAACAGGTTTAGGACCAAATCCTGGTCAGCTCTTAGTCAGTCAGATTCAAGAACTTACTCAGATGGTTCAGGATCTTTCCCTTCGGGTGAAGTCGCAGGAAGATCTTTTACGAACTTCCCCGAGGGTAGTTCCTGAACCAAAAATGCATTTGCCTGACCGTTTTTCTGGTGATAGAAAAGAGTTTTTTAATTTTAAAGAATCCTGTAAACTTTATTTTCGTTTAAGACCGATCTCCTCGGGTACTGAATCTCAGCGGGTCGGGATTATTATTTCTTTGCTCCAGGGGGATCCCCAGACTTGGGCATTTGGTTTAAAAGCAGATGATCCGGTGTTTTTGTCAGTAGACGCTTTTTTTGGGTCTTTAGGACTGTTATATGATGACCCTGATAGAGAGGCATCCGCTGAAGGTCAATTGTGCGCTCTCAGACAGTGTAGGAATCCTGCAGAGGTTTATTGTACGGAGTTTCGCCGGTGGTCGAACGACTGTGGCTGGAATGACCCAGCCCTGCGCAGTCAGTTTCGCCTCGGCTTATCAGAATCTATTAAAGACAGTCTCCTCCAGTATTCCGCTCCTGAGACTCTCGATAAACTCATGGAGCTTTCTATTAAGATTGATCGTCGTCTCAGAGAGCGGAAGGCTGAAAAAGGAGCATCGGTCAGGTCATCTCCATGTGTATATTCCATCCCTGAGGACATAGAGGAGCCCACGCAGATGGGTCTCTCCCGGTTGTCTCCTGAAGAGAGAGCCAAAAGGCAAAACTCTGGTCTTTGTTTGTACTGTGGGGGTAAGGGACATTTTGCTCGTAATTGTCCGAATAAGTCGGGAAACGCCTTGACCAGGTGAATTGTGAGGGGGTTCACCTAGGTCTGCAGCTTATCTCCTCGAATAACTCCCTTTTAGTCCCAGCTAAGGTTTCCTTTGGCAGCCTCAGTTCCTCGGTGTCGGCTTTTGTCGACAGTGGAGCCGCAGGAAACTTTATGGATTTAACTTGGGCTAAGGCCTTAGGCTTTTCTCAGGCCATGGTCTCATATTTCCATGGATTTTGTGGTGGACCTTCCCCTTTCAGCTGGATGCAGAGTCATTTGGGTGGTAGTAGACCGTTTTAGCAAGATGGCTCATTTCATTGCCCTTCCCCGACTGCCATCTGCCCAAGGATTGGCAGTGTTGTTTCTCCGCCATGTTTTCAGACTTCATGGGTTGCCCACTGATATTGTTTCTGATCGGGGTCCACAATTCATTGCACAATTCTGGAAGTGTTTTTGTGCTTCATTAAAGATGAGATTGTCATTAACATCTGGTTACCACCCACAGTCCAACGGGCAAACCGAGCGAGTTAACCAATCATTGAAACAGTATTTGCGTTTGTACTCAGCCAAACTCCAGAATGATTGGTCCGAGTTTCTTCCATTGGCGGAGTTTGCTTTCAATAATTCTTGTCATTCCTCCACCAACGTGTCTCCATTCTTTTCAGTTTTTGGTTTTCACCCCAGAGCTAATTCTTTTTTTCAACATTCCTCAGTTTCCTCGCTAACCTTAACCTCCCATCTCAGAGCCATTTGGAAAAAAGTGCACCTTGCTCTCAGAAAAGCGGCCTTTCGAGAGAAAACATTTTCTGACCAGCTCCGACGTCCTTGCAATTTTAAGGTAGGAGATAGGGTATGGTTGTCGACTCGTAACATTAGACTTCGACAATCTTCAGCTAGGTTGGGACCCAAATTTATTGGACCATTTCATATCATTAAAAAAGTTAACCAAGTTGCTTTCCGGTTACGTTTACCAAAATCTCTTCGGATTGGTAATACGTTTCATTGCTCCCTGTTGAAGCCATACATTTCTTCCAATAAATTTCCTCGGAAGATCTCTCAGGGAAGATCTCCAGTGGATGTACAGGGACAACAGGAGTTCCTGGTGGAGAAGGTTCTCGATTCCAAGTTGTCCAGGGGCCGGCTTTATTTTCTGGTTCACTGGAGAGGTTATGGTCCAGAGGAAAGGTCCTGGGTCCTGGATAAGGATCTTTATGCCCCAAGGCTCAAGAGGGCATTTTTTGGGGAATTTCCTTGGAAGCCTGGCTTTAGGGGTTCCTTGACCCCTCCTCAATGGGGGGGGGGTACTGTTAGGCGCCGGGGTCCGCTCGTCGGTGCGGCCCGGCGCCTAGCAACCAGGGACGCCGTACGCGGACAGCCGCCGGCTCCCTGGCAACGCTGGACGCCGGGCGCACTGAGCCGCACGGACCCTAGCAACGGGGACGCCACTGACGGACCGCGTTCCCCGTTGCTGGATCCAGGGTTTAACAAACCTACACCTGTTTCCTGGCCGTGCAGCAAGGCAGCTGCACGGCATGTAGGTAATTAGCCCTGTCAGCACCTGATTGGAGGACTCCTGTTCATATGCACTCTCAGGGCTTCTCACAGACGCCGGTAATAGCTTCCTGCATGCTGTCTCTGTTTGCTGAGAGTCTGTTCCAGTCTTGCTGTATCCGGTCATTCCAGTATTCGGAAGTCCTGAACTCGGAAGTTGTCATCTTATTCCTGGAGTCCTGACTAATCACCGTATAACATCCAGTGGTGTTCGTGAGTCGCGGCCTTGCCGTGTGTTGCGGCTTGTCCGCTTTATTATTTATTATTTGTGTTTTGGAGCATTTCGCGGAGGGTTCCGCTTCCACAGGTCCACTCTGGTATCCAGCGGTGCTGGGTAGGAGTATTGGACAAGTGGATTTTGGTTGTCCTTTTCCCTGGCGGGTTTCCGCACATACTTCAGGTTTTGTTAGTTAGCTTGTTGCCCCTGGCCTGTTGTCAGTCAGAGGTCCTCTTGTTATCATCCTGCCTCGGATTTCCCTTTGTCTCTCACTAAGACCGGGGGGCACCGGAGTTGGGCAGACATAATCCGCCCTTCAAACGTGGCTGCCAGGGGCTCAAGAAACCATAGTCTCGCAGGGGATTTCCGATAGCACGGGTGAGACAATAGAGTTAGGGCGCCAGGGGCAACTAGTCTTTCCTGCTCCCGTTACCTGCATTTCATTCCAGCGCTCTGGTCCTTGTCATAAAATCTCCTCCGGTCAGGAGTGCTGGAATCATAACACCGGGAATCTCTAAGACTTTGGAGTTAGTCTCTCGCTCAGTATGGTGGCCTGGTCTTTCTAAAGACGTTAAGGAGTTTGTTTATTCATGTCAGGTTTGTGCACAGCATAAGGTTCCCCGTTCCTTGCCTATCGGGCAACTTATGCCCTTAAATGTTCCTCTCAGGCCATGGTCCCATATTTCCATGGATTTTGTGGTTGACCTTCCCCTTTCAGCCGGATTCCGAGTTATATGGGTGGTAGTGGACCGTTTTAGCAAGATGGTTCATTTTATTGCTCTCCCCCGATTGCCTTCTGCCCAAGGGTTGGCAGTTTTGTTTCTCCGCCATGTTTTCAGACTTCATGGGTTGCCTACTGATATTGTTTCTGATCGGGGTCCACAATTCATCGCACAATTCTGGAAATGTTTTTGTGCCTCATTAAAGATGAAATTGTCGTTAACATCCGGTTACCACCCACAATCCAACGGGCAAACCGAGCGAGTTAACCAATCATTGAAACAGTATTTGCGCTTGTATTCTGCCAAACTCCAGAATGATTGGTCCGAGTTTCTTCCGTTGGCGGAGTTTGCTTACAATAATTCTTGTCAATCCTCCACTAAAGAGTCTCCATTCTTTTCAGTTTTTGGTTTTCACCCCAGAGCTAATTCTTTTTTTCATCATTCCTCAGTCTCCTCGCTAACCTTAACCTCCCATCTCAGAGCCATTTGGAAAAAAGTGCACCTTGCTCTCAGAAAAGCGGCCTTTCGAGAGAAGAAATTTTCTGACAGGCTCTGACGTCCTTGCACTTTTAAGGTGGGAGATAGGGTATGGTTGTCGACTCGTAACATCAGGCTTCGACAATCCTCGGCTAGATTGGGACCCAAATTTATTGGGCCATTTCTTATTATTAAAAGAGTTAACCCAGTTGCCTTTCGGTTACATTTACCAAGATCTCTCAGGATTGGAAATACGTTTCATTGTTCCCTGTTGAAACAATACGTTTCTTCCAGTAGAATTCCTCGGAGGATCTCTCAGGGTAGATCTCCGGTGGATGTACAGGGACAACAGGAGTTCTTGGTGGAGAAGGTTCTCGATTCCAAATTGTCCCGGGGCCGGCTTTATTTTCTGGTTCACTGGAGAGGCTATGGTCTGGAGGAAAGGTCTTGGGTCCTGGATAAGGATCTTCATGCCCCGAGGCTCAAGAGGGCATTTTTTCGGGAATTTCCTCGGAAACCTGGCTTTAGGGGTTCCTTGACCCCTCCTCAAGGGGAGGGTACTGTTAGGTGCCGGGGTCCGCTTGTCCACGCGACCCGGCGCCTAGCAACTAGGGACGCCGTGTACGTACAGCCGCCGGCTCCCTAGCAACGCTAGACTCCGGGCGCGCTGAAGCCGCACGGACCCTAGCAACGGGACGCCACTGGCGGACCGCGTTCCCCGTTGCTGGGTTTTAGGATTTAATGCGTTCACCTGTTCTCTGGCCGTGCAGCAAGGCAGCTGCACGGCATTTAGTCCAATCAGCCTCTAAACAGCTGATTGGAGGGCTCCCTGTTAAGTACACTCCCAGGGCTTCTCACAGACGCCGGTAATAGCTTCCTGCATGCTGCCTTTGTTTGCTGAGAGTCTGTTTCCAGTCCTGCTGTATCCGGTCATTCCAGTCCTCAGAAGTCCTGTACTCGGGAGTTACCATCTCGTCCCTGGAGTCCTGACTGATCACCGTTTTATATCCAGTGGTGTTCGTGAGTTGCGGCTCTGCCGTGTGTTGCGGCTCAGCCGCTTTACCTTTTATATTTTGTGTTTGGAGCATTTGCGGAGGGTTCCGCTTCCACAAGTCCTCTCTGGTACTCGGCGGTGCCGGGTAGGAGAATTGGACAAGTGGATATTTTGGTTGTCCTTTTTCTTGGCGGTTTCTCCGCACATATTATAGTTTTGAGTTTGCTTAGCCCCTGGCCTGGTTGTTTAGTTAGAGGGCCTCTTGTTATCACCCTGTCTCGGGTTTCCCTTTGTCTCTCATTTAAGACCGGGGGGCATCGAAGTTGGGCAGACATAATCCGCCCTTCAAACGCGGCTGCCAAGGGCTCAAGAAACCATAGTCTCGCAGGGGATTTCTGACAACACGGGTGAGATAACAGAGTTAGGGCGCCAAGGGCTATTTTCCTGTCCTGCTCCCTTCCCCAGCATTCCGTTCCAGTGCTCCGGTCCTTGCCATAAGATCTCCTCTGACCAGAGTGCTGGAATCATAACAGATCAAAACTCGGTATCCACTTCCTCTCATCCCTGAGTTATTCGACGGAGTGAAGGGAGCCACAGTTTTTACTAAACTTGATCTTCGAGGCGCTTATAACTTGATTAGAATCCGTGCAGGGGATGAAAGGAAGACAGCCTTTAATACTCAGGATGGGCATTACGAGTATCTCGTAGTGCCGTTTGGCCTCTGCAATGCTCCAGCGGTTTTCCAAAGTTATGTGAATGAACTCTTTCGGGATCTTCTTTATAAATGCTTAGTGGTATACTTAGATGATATCTGAATATTTTCCAAATATCTAGAGTCCCATCGTCTTCAAGTCAAGGAAGTGTTAACTCGTCTAAGGAAGAATCGTTTATTCTGCAAATTGGAGAAATGTACCTTCGAGGTAGCATCCATTCCATTTTTGGGTTTTATAATTTCTGGATATGAGATACGGATGGACCCTGCCAAAGTCCAAGCTATTTAAGACTGGTCTGCTCCCATGTCTCCCAAAGAGATTCAGTGCTTCCTCGGCTTCGCCAATTTCTACAGGAAATTTATTAAGAGTTACTCCACCTTGGTCGCTCCCATCACGGCCTTGACGTGTAAAGGAGCGGATCCTTCGAATTGGACTCCTCAAGCTACTAAAGCCTTCCTCGATTTGAAACAAGCCTTTATGTCTGCTCCCATTCTTCCTCAACCAGATCTTAATCGTCCATTTCTCATGGAGGTGGATGCTTCCACAGTGGTCGTCGGGGCTGTTTTGTCACAGGTGTACGAGGATAAGAATGTCCATCCATGCGATTATTTTTCTCGAAGATTCCTGCCCGCTGAACGAAACTAATCCATTGGGGAGCAGGAATTGCTTGCCATTAAGTTAGCATTTGAAGAATGGAGATATCTTTTAGAGCGAGCTCAACATCCTATCACAGTATACACCGATCATAAAAATCTTCTATTTCTTCAAACGGCACAAGTCTCAATCCACGGCAAGCAAGATGGGCTCTCTTTTTCACCCAGTTTAATTTCAAGCTTACTTATCGCCCAGGATCCTTGAATAAGAAGGCTGATGCCCTCTCCCAGTCCTTCAATTCTTCTGAACCCAATGATCTAACTAGTAAACAAGCTATTGTAAGTCCAATATCTTTCCTAACGACTCAAATTTCTTCAGCTCCCGTACCTCCATGTAGACAAATATTGGTTGATTAGAGACAAGAAAGAAAATAGATTGCTTTTTGGAGCAATCTTTTAAACAAAAAATTGTTATGTATACAATTATGATATGATTATGGTATTTTTAAAACGTAACCTTTAATATTCTTCCCTAAAATAAGTGGGGTAATTACAGTGACAAAACCTATCCAGGTGTGTCACTCTAAATGTGCATACATTCAATTGCACCCCCTGTAGATACAATACATTCAATAGAACAATAGATTATGAGTGGTGAAAATATTTGTGGAATTAATTATAATGGTATCAATAGAAATACATATCTTTCTACATCAAATAATTACCAATCAATTTTAATACTAATAACTCGTAGCCAGTATAATAAAGATTGTGTCAATATTTTGACTAATTTCAAAATGCTACAATATTTATTGTGTTACCACTCAGCATGCTCTAATCACCTGTATCCACATTGTTTCCATACTCCATTGCATTTAGACATTTGCCTTCCGCACAGGAACATTAAGAGATAATGAAAAAATATTAATATGAATAAGACTAGGTATCAATAATTCAATCATTGATTATTGTGGTGTTTCACCCCAGACACTTTAATCGGCATTTAAACCGGCACTGTTTCTTACTTTTGGGGTACCCCTCTCCTTGGTGTGTTTGCAGGCAGCTCGCAGTGAACCAGATTGATTATGTCACTGTGTAGTTGACTGCTACTTCACCAATGATTGAGTAGTTCATGCAATCTAAAACATATATAGAATACATGTATGATAATCATGTAAAGCATTGTCACAGTGATCTATCTGTATAGAATAGTGCAGTCCGTGTTGCACTACTCCTCATCTGCTGCCCCTCATCATCAATGAGCGGATGAGGAGTGAGAGTAAGGGTAATTGCCGGACTGATGGAAAGAAAGTTTCAGCGCCACTTAATCAACCTGTGTCTGGTGTTAGGTGGATCCTGTTGCCAAGGGCATTGCAGGGTCCAAATGCGCCAGCAGGAGACAGGTGAACACCAGGAAAAAGAGAGAGATATATATAGTATGTGTGTATTTATGAGGGAAGAGACTCAATTGAGGCAATTAATTATTGGATGGTAATAGCTCAGACAACTTGTATTTGTCTAAAACCTGCCCATTATAAGCAGGTGGTGCAGTGCAACACATTAAACAACATAGATTATAAGTTTTAAATTACAGCTGCAAATATCAGAGACATCTGTCCCATAACCACAAATGGTAATGCTGTATTCACTGCATATAGATGTCACAAGTGAGTGTGTCAAAGTATAATACTTGTTTCCAGACTGTCGGTGTTTTGCTGAGGGTATCGGAAGCGCAAGCCGCTCGGCTGTCAGTAGCGGTACTCTCTGTGTGTAATGTGCTGCTTCCTCCTACAGACCGGACTGTCGGTATTTGGTGCGGGTATTAGAAGCGCAGGCTGCTCGGCTGTCAATAGCGGTACTCTCTGTATGTAGTACGCGGCTTCCTCCTGCAGTGAAGTGCCGCGAGTCATCGGCAGTAATTTCCAGACTCAATCACCGGCTACGATTCCCGAACTGAACGTACGTTTCACCACGTCGGCTTGCTCACCAGTCAGCCTGACGTGGTACAAACAGTCACATTATTTAAAGTTCCACTGACTAATCTTATTCAAGCTCATTTTGTCCGCATAATGGGAATCACCTGTAACAGCTTAATTGAAAGATCTCTCCCAAGACACCCACATAATTATATATGAGTATTCTATATACATATGTGTGAATCCTTAGCTTTTAATTGCACAAATGCAAGGATCCCTTACTAATTTTATAGCTAGTCCGTCCAAGAATTTTTGGCACAGAGGCTTCTATATTACCAACACTGGCAATCATTGTCCGGGTGCTGAATTTTAACCCTGTGTTCTCTAAAATCTCTAATCTATTGTTGGAAAACAACACCCTCCATTTATTGAGCATCAATATATGTTGTTAACAAATTTGTTAAAGATACCTAAGAGCCCTTAACTTTTAATTGGTATCTCAATAGGATGGATTTACTTTAATAGATAAACGTGCATAGAGAGGTTTATACCAGGCATATACTAATCTGAAATTAAGAAGGGATTAAAGTTGATGTAAAGAGGAGGAGTTAACACCATGACCCACTTGAAAGAGGAATTTAGTATATTCACCTTTAAAAATTCATTTTATTTAATAAAAAAGAAAGAAGAAAGGGGAGAAGAGAAAAGAAAGAATGAAAGGATAGACAGAACTTCGGAAAGAACTATATAAATGATGTTGTGGGTCCAATTACTAAGATCCTTGAGATGTATAATGTGCTGTTATGACCATTCTAAAGCCAGGATAAAATTAGTGAACAGGTCCTCTTAAGTCTTAGGAATTCACCTTTAGGGATATTAGAGATTGATTCCTAAGACTTAAGAGGAACTGTTCAGATGCTCTAATTTACCAACAAAAGAGCAATGAACTTGTGGAACGTTTACGTGAACGGGGATATAGCCACAGGCTTATTAAGAAAGCTAAGACCTCTCTCAAACAAACTGAAAGAAATTCCTTGATTTTCCATCAAAAAAGACAGCCAGAATCTGAGAAAGATGAGATGAGATTTGTGGGTGATTTCTGTAGGGAATGGAGACAACTCCAAAATGGGATTCAAAAACATTGGCATATCCTGTTATCAGAGCCAGATCTTGCCCACAACCTAAATGAGAAAGTTGCAATGAGCTGGAGTAGATGCCCTAATCTTAAAGATCACTTTGTCCGCAGCCATTACAACAGGAATCCATCTCGAATTCCCACAGTTAAGGGAACTTTCCCATGTGGTTCCTGCAGGGCATGCAAGTACATGGTGTCTATACAAGAAATTACTGATAGAGATGGGAACCCGTATAAGATTCACGAATACTTCAACTGCAGAACCACAAATGTAGTTTACTGCTTACTATGTACATGTGGTAAGAGATATGTAGGAGTCACCACAAGAATGTTCAAAACGAGAGTTTTGGAACATGTGGGAACCATCCGGAATGCAGCCAAGGATATGTCTAATTTCAAGCAGATCACAATGGTAGCGAGACATTTTCATCAACATCACAATGATAGCTCACATCAAATTCAGTCTTTTGGCTTGGAGAGAATTAAAATGGGCATTTGAGGAGGAGATACAATGAAGGAATTGCTGAAAAAGGAGAGCGAGTGGACATTCAGGTTAGGCAGTCTAGCGCCAGTTGGCCTGAATGAACACATTAATTATACTGTCTTTCCATGATTTTGGATTGACGTAATATATATGATGTATGGAGCAAATGAAAGACAGATACAGATAAATTATCCGTCATCTCTCTCTTTTTCCTTCTCTCAATCCCTATTACCTCCTCCCTTCTCCTTCCCCCCTTTATTTATTCATTTTTGTCAGAATTATTATTTTTTTATAATTGTACTGTACACATGAATTAAAAGTTAATTTTCAGTTCCATATAGCATCTTGGGAAACATAAAGAAACTAAACACCTTTTCCAGCATATCAGGAGGAACATATACGAAGATATCATAACAGACGGCCAGTCTGGTATACATTAATTGGCATCATTTATGATTATACAGTTTCTTTTCCATCTGTTATTATTATTTTTTACATTTTTTCAGTTCTCTAACTGAACTAATTTTTGGCCGATTAAAATTTTAAAAAAATGTATTTATTTTTTCTTTCCAGCATCCCATGCTCTTTATATTTTCTTTTTTTTTCCCTCCCTCCTCTCTCACTGTTCCTGATGCACAGTTGGTCACCTTCACGCGTCAAAGTTGCATTTTTTCACTTAATAAGTTGTGCACGATGTCTCTGTGTGTGCATATTTAATATGCACACATATGAGCAATACACCATACTCTCCTTATTTTCTCCATCTTCTTCCCCTTTTCTCATTAACTTATACACATGCACACATTAGTTTTTTTATATAATAGTCTTTTTATACCACAGTTTTTTCCTTTTAAGGACATATAACTTGACACATAAATCAGTTTTTCCATCGTACGTCAGTGCAATAAGCATCACTTTCCATCTTTAGCCAGAAGTACCCCCCCTTTTTTTGATATATAATTTTTTGCACTAGCTGATAGCTACCAGCACAAATTGGTATCCGGACTCCAGGTCGACAACACAAAGGTCGACACACCTTAGGTCGACGTCAATTGGTTGACACACCTTAGGTTGACATGGACAAAAGGTCGACATGGACAAAAGGTCGACAGGCACAAGGTCGACATGGAAAAAGGTCGACATGAGTTTTTCACAATTTTTTTCTTTTTTGGAACCTTTTCATACTTAACGATCCACGTGGACTACGATTGGAACGTTAATCTGTGCTGAGCGAAGCAGAGCGGAGCGAAGGCACCATGCCCGAAGCATTGCGAGCGAAGCGAGCCATGCGAGGGGACGTGGTGCACTAATTGGGGTTCCCGGTCACTCTACGAAGAAAACGACACCAAAATAACATAAAAAACTCATGTCAACATTTTTCCATGTCGACCTTGTTCCTATCGACCTTTTGCACATGTCGACCTAAGGTGTGTCGACCAATTGGCGTCGACCTAAGGTGTGTCGACCTTTTTGTTGTCGACCCCGAGTCCCAGACCCCACTAATTTTATCCTGGCTTTAGAATGGCACATTATACACCTCAAGGATCTTAGTAATTGGACCCACAACATCATTTATATAGTTCTTTCCGAAGTTCTGTCTATCCTTTCATTTCTTTCTTTTCTCTTCTCCCCTTTCTTCTTTCTTTTTTATTAAATAAAATGAATTTTTAAAGGTGAATATACTATTATTCCTCTTTCAAGTGGGTCATGGTGTTAACTCCTCCTCTTTACATCAACTTTAATCCCTTCTTAATTTCAGATTAGTATATGCCCGGTATAAACCTCTCTATGCACGTTTATCTATTAAAGTAAATCCATCCTATTGAGATACCAATTAAAAGTTAGGGGCTCTTAGGGATCTTTAACAAATTTGTTAACAACATATATTGATGCTCAATAAATGGAGGGTGTTGTTTTCCAACAATAGATTAGAGATTTTAGAGAACACGGGGTTAAAATTCAGCACCCGGACAATGATTGCCAGTGTATTAATATAGAAGCCTCTGTGCCAAAAATTCTTGGACGGACTAGCTATAAAATTAGTAAGGGATCCTTGCATTTGTGCAATTAAAAGCTAAGGATTCACACATATGTATATAGAATACTCATATATAATTATGTGGGTGTCTTGGGAGAGATCTTTCAATTAAGCGGTTACAGGTGATTCCCGTTATGCGGACAAAATGAGCTTGAATAAGATTGGTCAGTGGAACTTTAAATAATGTGAATGTTTGTACCACGTCAGGCTGACTGGTGAGCAAGCCGACGTGGTGAAACGTACGTTCAGTCCGGGAATCGTAGCCGGTGATTGAGTCTGGAAATTACTGCCGATGACTCGCGGCACCTCACTGAAGGAGGAAGCTGCGTACTACATACAGAGAGTACTGCTATTGACAGCCGAGCAGCCTGCGCTTCTAATACCCTCAGCAAATACCGACAGTCCGGTCTGTAGGAGGAAGCAGCACATTACACACAGAGAGTACCGCTACTGACAGCCGAGCGGCTTGCGCTTCCGATACCCTCAGCACAACACCGACAGTCTGGTAAGAAGTATTATACTTTGACACACTCACCTGTGACATCTATATGCAGTGAATACAGCATTACCATTTGTGGTTATGTAACAGATGTCTCTGATATTTGCAGCTGTAATTTAAAACTTATAATCTATGTTGTTTAATGTGTTGCACTGCACCACCTGCTTATAATGGGCAGGTTTTAGACAAATACAAGTTGTCTGAGTTATTACCATCCAATAATTAATTGCCTCAATTGAGTCTCTTCCCTCATAAATACACACATACTATATATATATCTCTCTCTTTTTCCTGGTGTTCACCTGTCTCCTGCTGGCGCATTTGGACCCTGCAATGCCCTTGGCAACAGGATCCACCTAACACCAGAGACAGGTTGATTAAGTGGCGCTGAAACTTTCTTTCCATCAGTCCGGCAATTACCCTTACTCTCACTCCTCATCCGCTCATTGATGATGAGGGGCAGCAGATGAGGAGTAGTGCAACACGGACTGTACTATTCTATACAGATAGATCACTGTGACAATGATTTACATGATTATCAAACATGTATTCTATATATGTTTTAGATTGCATGAACTACTCAATCATTGGTGAAGTAGCAGTCAACTACACAGTGACATAATCAATCTGGTTCACTGCGAGCTGCCTGCAAACACACCAAGGAGAGGGGTACCCCAAAAGTAAGAAACAGTGCCAGTTTAAATGCTGATTAAAGTGTCTGGGGTGAAACACCACAATAATCAATGATTGAATTATGGTTGTGCACAACTAAAGGTGGTCACGTGCGCAAGGCAGGAGGTCAGTGGTTAGGATGATATAGCCAATCTCATGTAAAAATGTGAATGTAATTAACCAGGGATCTTTAAAGTGATGTCTTTATCCAGTATTTAATTGCACTATGAGGGAATACTGTGTGTGTTGCTAATCACAATCTGCTGAATTGCTCTAACCAAATTATCGGATCATAGTTATGATGTGAAGAGATATATGTATGTGTGTATATGTCAGTGCACAATACTTATCAAAAAGTATCAAGAAATTATTGAATTATTGATACCTACTCTTATTCATATTAATATTTTTTCATTATCTCTTAATGTTCCTGTGCGGAAGGCAAATGTCTAAATGCAATGGAGTATGGTAATAATGTGGATACAGGTGATTAGAGCGTGCTGAGTAGTAACACAATAAATATTGTAGCATTTTGAAATTAGTCAAAATATTGACACAATCTTTATTATACTGGCTACGAGTTATTAGTATTAAAATTGATTGGTAATTATTTGATGTAGAAAGATATGTATTTCTATTGATACCATTATAATTAATTCCACAAATATTTTCAACACTCATAATCTATTGAATGTATTGTATCTACAGGGGGTGCAATTGAATTTATGCACGTTTAGAGTGACACACCTGGATAGGTTTTGTCACTGTAATTACCCCACTTATTTTAGGGAAGAATATTAAAGGTTACGTTTTAAAAATACCATAATCATATCATAATTGTATACATAACAATTTTTTGTTTAAAAGAGTGCTCCAAAAAGCAATCTATTTTCTTTGTTGTCTCTAATCAACAAATATTTGGCTACATGGCTTGGTTTTTTGATTGCAGGAGCACCTCCAGCTTCTTTAATTTAAAACTCAGGTAGAGATACACTGCAACTAGCTGGTTTTGTATCCAATGCCCTAATTTAAATTTTCATTGTATTATCATCAGCTGTCCGGTGCGGGATATTAACTCGTTACTGCTACCGTACCTCCGCCTGGGAAAACGTTTGTTGCCTCAAACCTCCGGAAACGGCTATTAACTTGGGCTCATGCTTTATCTTTTATGGGTCACCCTGTGGTCCACAAGACTCTTGAATTTATTCAACGGTCCTACTGGTGGCCACATCTTAGAACTGACATCCAAGAATTTTTTGCCGCTTGTCCTAAATGCGCCCAACACAAAAATCCCTTGGACCCATATCTCGATGGATTTCATAACCAATTTACCTCCGTCAAAAGGACAAAATACCATCTTCGTGTTGGTAGATCAATTTTCAAAAATGGCGCATTTCATCCCTCTTTCAGGTCTGCCCTCGGCTCCAGTGCTTGCCAAATTGTTCATCTCCGAGATCTTCAAGCTACACGGTCTTCCTCTTGAAATTGTTTCAGATCGAGGCATGCAGTTTGTGGCCAAATTTTGGAAAGCACTCTGTTCTTCTTTAAGCATCAAATTGAATCACTCTTCAGCATAATGTATATCGGATGGACAAACTGAACGAGTAAATCAAGATCTCAAGACCTTCCTTCGTTTAGATATCTCCTCTTCACAAGATGATTGGTAAGACTTTCTTCCGCTGGCGGAATTCGCTCATAATAATCTCTTTTATTCATCTTCTGAATCTACTCCGTTCTATGTCAATTTTGGTTTCCATCTGCGAGTACAGGAATTTCAGCCTCTTCCAGCTCAGGAGGTGCCAGCAGCTGACTTAGTTCTCAAGCAACTTTCTAAGATATGGACTCAAGTAAGCAAGTCTTTCATTAAAACTTCCTTACGTTATAAGTCCTTCGCAGATAAGAGACGGAAGGCAGTACCCAGTTACAAGGTGGGGGACCAAGTCTGGATATCTACTCGCAACCTCAAGTTCAAAGTACCTTCCATGAAATTCGTGCCCAAGTATATTGGTCCTTTTCCTATAGAAAGAGTGCTTAATCCTTTGGGTTATAAAGTCAAACTGCCGTCGTCCTTTAAGATATCTAACGCTTTCCACATATCACTTCTAAAGCCTCTAATTCTCAACAAATTTTGTGCAGCCTTGCACAAACCTCCTAAAATTCACACTTTGCATGATGAAGAATTTGAGGTTAAAGAAATTCTGGACCTCGTCATCGTTATGGACGTCTGCAGTATCTTCTTGACTGGAGAGGGTATGGACCCGAGGAAAGGTCTTGGGTTTTCGCTGAGGATGTCCATGCTCCAAAGTTGATACAAGATATCCACTCCAAAAATCTTAACAAAGCCCGAAGGTGTTCTGAGACCACCCTCAAAAGGGGGGGGGGGGGGTACTGTCACACGGTGGGTACTCACCGCAGCGGGTCCCGGGATTCGTCCCCTGCCGGCGCAGCTAGCGGTGGTGCTCGTTGGCCGCATGGGGGCGCGGCGCGGTCAGCGGTGGGAGTGACGGCTTCCTGGAGACTGGATGGAGGACCTAGTGGCCGCAGCCTCCCTGTGTGTCTGCAGTACAGGAAGCGGCCATGTTGGAGACCAAGTGCAGCACTAGTGAGCGTATGGGTGAGTGTCAGCCAATTCTGGTTTTCTGCTGCCTATAAATAGGCTGGGATTTTTGCATTCTGTGCCAGTGCTTTGTTGTGGTTACTCTGTACCCTAGCTCTGTGCTCCCGTAGATTACTCTGTGCGTCTCTAGGTAATTTGGTCCCATCTTGCTCTCCGAGTTGTAAGCCAGCTCTCGTTGCACTACGTCCACCAGTTTCCCCGTGCGCAGTCACGGTCGACCACTCTCCCGCCGGTGTCTTCGAGTTCTCCAGGTTTCCCGTGGTGGTTTGTCAGCCTCAGTCTGTGGACGATCCTCACAGCTCCTCAGTTACATCCTCGCTTCAGCTAGATAACCAGTCTTCACAGTTCTCCTTCCACATCTTCGCATCATCCTGCAACCGTTCTTCACAGTTCTTCAGCCACATCTTCACATCATACAGCAACTTATCTTCACCGTTCTTCAGCCACGTCTTCGCATCATACAGCAACTTAACTTCACAGTTCTTCAGCCACATCTTCGCATCATACAGCAACTTAACTTCACAGTTCATCAGCCACGTCTTTGTATCATCTAAAGCAAACTCTTCTCAGTTCTTCAGTCTCAATTTCGTATCATTCACTGGACATTCTTACAGTTTTCACTCACGTTATCATCCCATCCAGAAACCTACTCTCCGCAGTTCATCTCACGCCCCATGTCACCCTGCAAACCTCGTCATAATTCTACAGTCATGCCCCTTCTTCAAACCATCTCTCTCTGCAAGCACCAGCCTCTTCCTTCAGGAGTTCAGAGACTTAATTCTCTACAGTTTATCAGTCCCGAGCCAGTTTGACTTCTACCGCTTTTCTCTGTTTGCTCCGTTAATAAATATATGAAAAGGAATTATCTTCGTCCTCCTTGTTTCCTGCACTCCGGAACATCTGCTCCTTCGGTTGATCTGAGTCCAACGGATTCACAAAATCAGCCTGCCCTGACAAACCCTATTGTTGCCTTCTTAATATCAGCTCTAGAAAATCATTAAGGGTTTACCTAAGGTCTTTATTTTTTCATGTACAGTTGCTGTGATAGATTTATGTTTTGCAGAAATTATTTTGATATGGGACTAATACAAATATGTTCAATAAACCTGGTTGCCACAGTATTAGCATCACACTTGAGACAAAAGATGGTTATGGCACAATTTCTGGACCAGTGAATAAAGAAACTTTACCAACATTAAAGTTGAGAGAGCATCATTCATGATATTGTTTATTCTGTAAAGTTTCCTATCATCCTCAGAATGTCTTAGTATAATCCAACTATTGATTAAAAAACAGTGCATCTAGGGGGGTGATTCTGACCTGATCGCTGCTGTGCTTTTTTGCACAGCGAGCGATCAGAGCCAAACTGCGCATGCGTATGTATCGCAATGCGGAGGCGCGACGGACAGCTGCAAAGGGGATCGCCGGTCAGCGATGGGTTTGTACGAAGGATTTATTTGCACGGGCGTTCGCAAGGAGATTGACAGGAAGAGGCAGTTTGTAGGTAGCAACTGACCATGTTCAGGGAGTGTTGGGAAAAACGCAGAAATGTCCATGCTTTTGCAGGGTGGGTGTCTGACGTCAAATCCTTTCTTGTACAGCCTGATGTGATCCCAGCGGCTGAGTAAGTCCTGGGCTGCGCAGAGACTACACAAAATCAGTTTGTGCAGCTCTGCTACACATGCGTTTGCACACTTGCACAGCGAAAATACACTCCCCCTGTAACAGTGACTATCTGATCGCAGGGCTGTAAAAATCGCTGCCCAGTGACAGTAGCGGATCTTGCAACTGGCAAGCAGGATTTTTGCCCTTGGTGCCACCTTTCGGAGGGCTCTGCCACCGTCCGGAGGGCGCCGCCGCCGTGGCAAGATCCACTACTGGTGCCGCCCGGTGCTGTGTAGATGCGGTGCTGTGCGGTGCAAGATGAAGTCATCGCGCACCGCACTGTATTGTGGGAGCGGCACATAGACGCTAGATGTCATAATTGACCTCTAGTGTCTATGCGGTGCTATTGGAGAGACGTCATGACGTCTCTTCCATAGATCTGAGGAGCGGCACTGGCGGCCGGAGGCGGAGGGCAGCAAAGGTCGGGAAGCAGGAGCAGGGATTCTATTAATTTATTTTTATTTATTTTTTTATTTTTTTGTTAGTGGTGCAACTAGGGGGCACAACTCTACAGGGGGCACAATACTGGGGGCAATACTACTGTGTGCACAGCTACAGGGGGCACAACAACTGAGGGCACAGCTACAGGGGCCGGCATAACTGACAACGCCCCTTCTCCATGAAGCCACACCTCTATTTTTTGCCCTGGACGCCACAAGGTCTAGATCCAGCCCTGCCCAGCGATCAGGTCTGAATTAACCCCTATATTGGGAAGCATACCAACAATTTTTAACTGGTGTCATGACTGCAAAGATGTTTTCTTTTTATAAAAGGCAGAGACTTTGCCCCACTCATTGGATATATAACTACCAAATTAATATACTTATTTGTGTTCAAGTTCCTTTAGGTTTTATAAACCCGAAGCTGCAAACACCAAGGGAGTATATTTATTGCTAGATCCTATAATAATAATAGATGCCAGTGGTGGGCAATGACAGCAGATCATTTTACCAGGGATTGTGTTTTTAACTGGTAGACAACTGGTGCAGAATAACACAGTGTTAATGCAAGCATGCAGCATGTACGGGATGCAGTACATCCACTTGCAGCCAGTAACCCATGAGATTAATGCTGTATGATATTTTGTGCCTAGGTGGCAGTGGGATGTCTGTAATATATAGTGATGGTGAAACAGTGGTCTTGAGGGATCTCAGGCCTGCACTATGCAGTCTCCATCATAGCAGACACCCAGGGGCATGTGCTTAACTATTGACACTGGAGAAGACATGTGAAGAACCGCATATGCGCAGTAGCACACTTGTCAGGTTGAAATTTGCTATTCAGGCAGTGTTGCATCTGGGTCTCAGTGCCTGTAAAGCAGGGACGTGCAGTCAGGGGAGGCAGGGGAGGCAGTGCCTCCCCTGTCATTAATGATTAAGATAATACAAAGAAGATGCATATGACACATATTCTGTGTCATATGTATCTTCTTAATATTATTCTGATCATTGCTCCCCTCCTTATGTGTTTGGGAGGCACCGATCGTGGTGCCTCCCGTTATCTCTGGGGATAATATGGGGAGCGGGGGGCGGACACGGGCGGGGACTAGCCATGGGCTGTAAAAGCCCATTGAAAATGTATGGGAAAGCGGCACCATTAGTGGTGCCGCTTTCCTACAGGGACGTGCTTTCAACCTATGAAAGCACGTCCCTGTCAGTGAGGCTACAGTGATTGGCCAGCGGATCCGTCACTGGATCCGCTGTCAATCACTGTGCGGGCGGCTGAATGCGGCGAATGTGCGGGCGGCGGGATGCGGCGGTGGTGCGGGCGGCGGTGGAGCAGGCGGCGGGTTGCGGCGGCTGTGCGGCGGCGGAAAATTACCTTTATCTGCAGAGTTTGGCAGCGGAGCGGTTCCAGTTTCAAAAATGGCGCCTCAGCGTCATTTTTGAAATTCAAGATGGCCGCCGCGAGCCAATCACGGCTCGCTGCGTCATCGCCCCGCCCCCTCCGGCTGACTTATATAAGTCAGCGCGAGGCGGAGGAGAGTCAGTCCGACGGCGGAGGAGGAGCTGTGAAGAGCTCCTGAAGAAAGAAGACGGCTGGAAGTCCTGGCTGGGCGGTGGCTATGCAAAAGAGCTTAGCAGCCGCCGCCCACCAGGTGAAGACGCTGGAAGCCCTGGGGGGGTGGCGCCCCCCAGGTGAAGACGCCGGAAGCCCTGGGAAGGCGGCGGCCACGCAAAAGAGCTTAACGGCCGCTGCCCCCAGGTGAAGACCCAGTTAAATAAAGCTTCTTTTCAAGACGTGTGGCGTTTTATTTTAATATTTTCTTTACAGGTGGACTATAGGTGCCAGCGGGCCCTTTATGTCCGGGCATGCTGGCACTTGTGGTTCTCCAAGTGCCAGCATGCTGGGGCAGGCTTGCTGGGACCTGTAGGCTACCTGTAAAGAACAATATTACTATTCTTTGCAGGTGGACTACAGGTGCCAGCAGGCCCTTTATGTCCGGGCATGCTGGCACTTGTGGTTCTCCAAGTGCCAGCTTGCTGGGACCTGTAGGCCACCTGTAAAGAACAATATTAACACACAATGAACCCCGCACCCACCGCCACCAGGGGTGCGGGGCATAGCACTGGGCTATCAGCCCAGTGCTGGTTATTGCTCGGGAGGGGGGGACCCCATTTTTATTTTTTGGGGTTCCCACTTTCCGAGGAATTCCAACCCTGGGCTGACTGGCTGGGGGGCAGATTAATGTTATGGCAGGGGGACCCCACACTGAGTGTCTCCCCTGCTATGGCATTACTCCCCCTGGCTGGTTCTGCCTAGTGCTGGTTTTCCTGATGTGTTGGGGGACCACACTTTTTTTTTTCCGGGGGGGGGGGCTTGTTAGCTGCCAGTGCCTCCCCAACCTGTGATCCCACCGCACGTCACTGCTGTAAAGTAGAGAGTAGAGAGCACACTGAGTGGGTCTAGTATGGTGTGCCGGTGGCCGGGCTCCTGGCGGTCAGCATACCGGTGCCGGAATACCGACCGCCAACATACCGACAGCTGGGCAAGCCCAAATGAACCCCTTGCGGGCTCGCTGCACTCGCCAAGCTGCGGGCACAGTGGCGTGCTACGCGCACCACGCGTGGACCCCCAAGAGGGAGAAAAGATGTCAGTATGCTTACTGCATACTGTGCGCCGGGATCCCAACAGCCGGCAAACTGAAGACAACCCCACTGAGTACAGGCCTGTAACATCCCCCTCGCTCAAGGCTGTCTCTCATTGCATGACAGTTATATAAACATTAAGGGGGTATTCAATTAGTGCCCTTTTTTTGAGTTGTCGAAAAAACAACACTTTCCGACAGTTAGCAGGTCAAATTCACATTCGACATATTCAAAGCCCGGACTGACTTTTCGACTTGTCGAAAAATCCATCCGGGAGAAAAACCACGTGGATCGGCGAATTTGCAGCCTTTTTTGACAGTTTTTTGGTCCGTTTTTCGTCCATGCCGATTCGACCAACAAAAAATAGAAAAGGCATGGTGAAAACAGAGCAAAAACCTGTTGAAAATGCCCGCAACTGAATAGCCACCCTACGAATTAGTGCCGTTTTCCATCTGTTGGAAGACGCAGCACTAATTGAATATCCCCCTAAACATTTGGATGTCTCATCTGTAACCAAACCGCATTGTGACGTAACTTAACAAAACGCACCAACTATTCAAATGCCTTCCAGTACACATTTATTATAGAAAGGCATTTAGTACATGTGACATCAGACCTTTCCTTAGCACACCTGTATCTGCAAGGTTTCCCTCACCAGTCATATAAATCACTTTAACTGAGGTACTATCTACCTGATCACTAATGAAATGTTGTCTGATGGCAATGTGCTTAGATCTATCATAATGTTTGGTGCTGGAAGAAAAGCCAGTTGAACCTTTGTTGTGACATGCTAGATCATCTAAACTAAGCAGACATATTTCACACAAAGGGCCTAATTCAGACCTGATCGCTGCTGTGCGTTTTTCGCACAGCGGGTGATCAGGGCTGAACTGTGCATGCTCCGTCAACGCAGTGGTGCCGGCGTATGCCAGAGCTGCGATCGGCATCTCTGATCAGTGATCGCCTCTGCCTGATTGACAGGCAGAGGCGGTTGCTGAGCGAGAACGGTCTGTCAGGTGGCGTTTGGCCACCGTTTTGGGTGCGCATCACACGCAGCTGCTGCAACCCAGGAAGCGATGAGTAGCTCCCTGCCAGCGCACAGGAGCTGCGCTGGTAGGGAGCTACTCCTCAGGTACAAAAGCATCGGCAGTATGCAATACTTTTGTAACTGTGCGGGGGAGGGGGCAGAGCCAGACATGCAGGGCGGACTAGCCATGTGCTGGGCACCCCCCCCCCCCCCACCCCCGCATGTCTGTGAAACTGATTGTAGATGTGCTAAATTTAGCACATCTACAATCAGGGCTGAATTAGGCCCAAAGTCTCATTCAGCTATATTGACTCCTTGGCTGTTTCTGTGAAAACCATATACTCCAACTCATTAGTAGATAAGGTAATGGTTTTTCTCTGCTTACCCAGCTGGTGCCTGTGCCTGCCAAAGCAAATTGTTATATGGTGTGGGAATGCCTGTCATGTACATCCAATCCTCTGTCAGCATCACAGAATGCTTATAACTCCAAACTCAGTTTTCATGAACTTAGCTTTAAGCAGCTTGTACCTTTTGAGTATCTGAAGATGTGTTTAATGGTTTCCCACTGTCTCTTCTAGGGTTGATTGCAAATTGACATACACTGCTTACAGCATGGGTGATTTGTTGGTGCTAATACTTGCATACATTAAAGTTGCAAGTAGGCTGCGGGGGAGAGAGGGTTAATGTCAGGGGCGTAGCCAGAACTTTGTGGGCCCCATAGCCACATTTTAAAGGGGCCCCTGTCCCAATGCTTCTAAAGAGACACTTCTCTGCAGCTATTGTTACTGTTATGTCCCATAATAGTGCCCTAGTTCATTTTTTTGAATTATAGTAGTGAACTAGTTCACGTTATTATTTAAATTTTAAGGCTGAAAGTACACATTATATAATACAGTACACATTATATAATTCACATTATGACATACAGGGCGGGATTCAATTCTTTTCACCCCTTTGCACACCCGTTCTGTTTCTGCCCTCTGGGGCATGGTATCATTATTTCAGCTTCCTACCCTTGGAGTAGCAAGGCACCCGACCCTTTACACAGCTAAACCTGATTACTATGGGTGCGATATGCACGACAACGGTGATCATTTTAGACAGGAGATTGGGCATGATATATCATTTGAATTCTACCCACAGTGTCCCCAGTTCATATTATGCCACACTACAGTCTATAATGCCTCCACTTCATATTGTGCCACATTACAGTATCCCAGTTCATATTATGTAACATCATAATGCCTTCCAGTTCATTTTATACCACATTACAATGAGCAGGTCCAGGGTTGTAACTAAATATATTGTAGGTCCCAAGGCAATAGTTTGTAAGGGCCCCTATCTTTCTACTAATGATGAAAATGTATATAACATATTTAACTGTGACAGGTCAGATGGGCCCCTCTCAGCTCTGGGCCCCATAGCAAGTGCACTCCTTGCACTTATGGTAGCAACGCCCTTGTTTACTGTAGGATTAGGCTGCGGAAATTGGGGGTTAGGTTTAGTCACACCTGCGGAGGATTATGGTTAGGCTGCATGGGAGGGGTTAGGGTTTAGGAGGTAGGTGGTAAAGGAAAACATACTTACCTGACCCTTGTCGGGATCTTCTCCATCGGGATGCTGCAGTCATTCATATGACCATCTTCATCCTAAACGCTGGGAAATAATATCACACCAGTACTGAAGAGATTAACTATCTGTCCATCTATTCCATTACGGAACTGACCTATATGTCCACTCCAGTCCACTTAATGTTAATATTGGCTGAGCTAGATACAGTGCAGGCAGTTAGCAAATTTTTATAGTGCAGGGACTTGGAAGTTATATCTAACCCTAAGTGTCACACTGGCATTGTATTTTTTTGTCACTGCCCACAGTGCAGCTGCAGCCCAGAGCTCCATGTAGGGTGTCACTAAACCTTGGTGCACAGCACACTGGTGTTTTTTGTCACTACCTGCAGAGCAGTCCTCAGCTAATATATTTTTGTACAACTGGTGAGTGCTGTATGTGCTGTACTCAGGGCTGACCCGAGGTCAAATTTTTTGGTAAGTGAACAATTACTTAGGCGCCCCCCTATGTACATTGAGAAAACTTAAGAGGGCATGGGAAAAGCCCAGTTGTAGCATCCTTTCCACATAATGCCCACCTTAGTAATGCCCTTTACACATTATGCCTGCAGTAATAGTGCCCCTTACACATTATGCCAACTGTAATAGTGCCCAATACAAATTATGCCCACCATAGTAGTGCCCCATACACATTATGCCCACAGTAGTAGTGCCCCATACACATTATGTCCAGAATTGTAGTGCCCCATACTCATTATGACTACAGTATTAGTGTCCCATACATAGTATGCCCAATGTTGTAGTGACACATATACATTATGCCCTCAGTTGTAGTTCCTCATACATATTATGCCCACTTTTGTAGTGCCCCTACACATTAATTTATGGCCAATTATCACCTGATATTCCCGCTTTGCAGCTCCTGTCCAGAGACTCACAGAGCAGGCAGTTGCATTGACGTTGCCGCACCATGCCCAGCACTACAGTACTGTGAAGAATCTCAAAATAAACTACCACTCCAAGCAGCCCCTGCTGTCCAGCAGCAAGGGCTTCTGGGAGTTATAGATTAATTTGCTTTTCCTCATATTTCTGTAGTGGGGTTCACTGAAGGACACCGCTGCCTGCTCTGCGAGTCTCCTGGGGGGGCATATAGTGCATCTGGAAAGTATTCACAGTGCTTCACTTTTTCCACATTTTGTTATGATACTGCCTTATTCCAAAATAATGACAATGTGAAAAAGTTTTTTCTAGATTTTTGCAAATTTATTAAAAATAAAAAACTAAGAAATCACGTGTACATAAGTATTCACAGCTTTTGCTCAATACTTTGTTGATGCACCTTTGGCAGCAATTACAGCCTCAAGTCTTTTTGAATATGATGCCACAAGCTTGGCACACCTATCTTTGGGCAGTTTCGCCCATTCCTCTTTGCAGCACCTCTCAAGCTCCATCAGGTTGGATGGGAAGTGTCGATGCACAACCATTTTCAGATCTTTCCAGAGATGTTCAATCGTATTCAAGTCTGGGCTCTGGCTAGGCCATTGAAGGACATTCACAGAGTTGTCCTGGAGCCATTCCTTTGATATTTTGGCTGTGTGCTTAGGGTCACTGTCCTGCTGAAAGATGAACCATCGCTCCAGTCTGAGTTTAAGAGCACTCTGGAGCAGGTTTTCGTCCAGTATGTCTCTGTAAATTGCTGCATTCATCATCCTCTATCCAGACTAGTTTCCCAGTTCCTGCCACTGAACAAGATCCAGACAGCATGATGCTGTCACCACCATGCTTCACTGTAGGGATGGTATTGGTCTCAGTGGTCTGCTGTGCGACTGGATGACAGTTTTCATACTTGCTTCCTCTTGCAAAGGTTTAGTATTTTTTTTATAAATACTAGTCTTTTGGTCCCCTTCTGGGATAAAGATCCATCCCCAACAGAAGCAGCAGCAGACCTAGTGCCCAAGGATTCTTCTGAGGAATCATGGATAGGGGAGGAGTCACCTAGCCTTTTCAAATGTGATGCAGGACTACCTCCAATCAATGAGAATATTGAGGATGGAGGCCAATCAATGAAGATTTGAGGATGAAGGTGTTGAGATAAGGGAGCTAGCTGATGCTGGACTGCTTGTTGGTATTTTTTTAGCAGAAGTTTCTGATGTTGACAAAAATGTTCATGATCTCACTGCAAATGACATAACAGAGAGGGGTTCCTAGATAGTTAACGTTCCTACCTCCACTTACAGAACTGTGGTATTATAAATACTACAAATGGCTTGACAATTGTTAGTATTTGGGTAAAAATAATTCCACACATAAAAGGTGGATTTGTTAGACCTATGACCAGTTATAACAGTGGCTTCTTATCATGGGCAAGAACTGCTTCCACTGGTGCCTGCCTTACACAAAGAACTTACTCATCATCCTCATTAGCACCAGTGTCAGCTACACAAATATACCATTCATCTTTTTATCGCTTCTATGGTGGCATCCTCAGTTTCTATATGTCATCAGCTATGCTTCTGTTGCTCATCCCATTATTTTGCAGTTTGTTCTACTGCCTTAGTGATTTTAATTTTATTGACAACTCTTCTAGATTTTGAGTGAAAATGTCTTGCATTGTCATGAGAGGCAGAAGAAGATGCCTCACTGACAGTTTCAAAATTATCACTCATATGTAAAGGCCAAGACCTGAGCCTTTCCTTGTCACTGTGTGTGGTGAATGGCATGTTGCCAATTTTATGCTTTTCTGCCTAAACTTTCCCTTTAATAGAGGTGTTTTTGTTTTTCTCTTTACCACAGTAATATATATATATTTTTAATTTCAGATGCCCTGACTTACTGTAAATACTCTTTGCCCTTGAGCATCGGTTGTAGATGACGTTGAAGCACTAGTATTGTCATCATGACTAGTTGCAGCAGCTGCAGCGATAGTAGTTGCTGATCCTGCTCTTATCTAAACTGATCATTATCTATTTTTTAACTGGCAGCTCATCCTACCCTGCATGGAGTCAGGCCACTTGTATATGTACGTTAAGTAAACAAAGCACACTGGGGTACAGAGTGTACTGGGGTAGAGTGCACAGAACAGTACAAACAAATGATACAACTGTATTTTTTATTATTTTTTTAACTGGCAGCTCAGCTCGCACTACGTGGAGTCAGACAGCTTTCATATGAACAGTACGTGAAGTGAACAAAGCACACTGGGGTACAGAGCGTACTGGAGTACAGTGCATAGAACAGTACAAAAAAATTATATAACAATATAGTATATTTATTCTTTTTTAACAGGCACCTTGGCACACACTGTCTGGAGTCAGATTGCTATCATATCTACATGAATTGAACAAAGCGCACTAGGGTACAGCGCACACAGGTAGTACAAACTCTAAAAATAACTTTTTGACCTTTTTTACTTTTTTACTTCTTTATCAATGGACACTATGGCCTACATAAACCGACAGGGCGGAATGAAGAGCAGAGCTACAATGTCAGAGGTAACAAGAATCATCCTCTGGGCAGAAAAGTATGCGGTGGCACTGTCTGCAATCTCCATTCCGGGAGTGGGCAATTGGGAAGCGGACTTCCTCATCCAGAAGAGTGGGGACTCCATCCGGAGGTGTTCCCGGAGATAACAGATCTTTGGCGTGTACCTCAAATAGACGTGATGGCCTCTCATTTCAACAAGAAGCTTTGGAGGTATTGTTCCAGGTCAAGGGACTCGCAAACCGTGGCGGTGGATGCCCTAGTGACTCCGTGGGTGTTTCAGTCAGTGTACGTGTTTCCTCCACTTCCACTCATTCCAAGAATTCTAAAACTCATAAGGAGAACAAGAGTTCAGGCAATCCTCATTGCTCCAGACTGGCCAAGAAGGGCTTGGTACGCGGATCTTCTGGATCTACTGCTGGAAGAGCCGAGGCCTTCTTCCTCTTCGGGAGGACCTGCTGCGGCAGGGGCCGTTCGCTTATCAAGACTTACCGTGGCTACGTTTGACGGCATGTAGGTTGAACGCCAGATATTAGCTCGGAAGGGCAGTCCAAACAAAGTTATTCCTACCCTGATACAGTCTAGGAAAGTAGTAATGTCTAAACATTACCATCGTCTTTGGAAAAAATATGTATCTTGGTGTGAATCCAAGAAGTTTCCTATGGTGGAGTTTCATCTGGGACGGTTTCTCCTCTTCCTGCAGGCAGGTGTTGATACGGGCCTGAGGTTGGGGTCCAGATTTCGTCCCTATCCATTTTCTTCCAGAAACAATTGGCTTCCCTCCCAGAGGTTCAGATTTTCTTGAAATGGGTTCTGCACATCCAGACTCCCTTTGTGCAGCCTTCGGCACCCTGGGATCTTAACGTGGTGTTACAGTTCCTCCAATCGGATTGGTTCGAACAGGTCAAGTTTCTCCTGTGGAAGGCTGTCACTTTGTTGGCCTTAGCTATTGCTAGATGTGTGTCGGAGTTGGGGGTTTTGTCTTGTAAGAGCCCCTACTTGATCTTCCATGAAGATAGAACTGAGATCCGGACACGTCAGCAGTTCCTTCCGAAGGTTGTGTTGGCATTTCATATCAACCAACCTATTGTGGTGCCAGTGGCTACTGACTCCTCAATTTCATCAAAGTCCTTGGATGTTGTAAGGACTCTGAAAATGTATATGAAGAGGACTGCTCGTCACAGAAAGTTGGACTCTCTGTTTGTCCTGTATGATCCCAAGAAATGTGGGTGTCCTGCTTCTAAGCAGACTATCTCTCGCTGGATCAGGTTTACTATCCAGCATGCATATTCTATGGCAGGTATGCCATGTCCTACGTCTGTTAAGGCCCACTCTACTCATACGGTGGGTTCTTCCTGGGTGGCTGCCTGGGGTGTCTCAGCTTTACAGCTTTGCCGAGCGGCTACTTGGTCTGGGTCGAACACGTTTGCAAAGTTCTACAAGTTCGATACTTTGACCTCTGAGGACCTAAAGTTTGGTCAGTCAGTTCTGAAGGAGCCTTCACGCTCTCCCTCC
Source organism: Pseudophryne corroboree (assembly GCF_028390025.1). Classification (NCBI taxonomy): domain Eukaryota; kingdom Metazoa; phylum Chordata; class Amphibia; order Anura; family Myobatrachidae; genus Pseudophryne; species Pseudophryne corroboree. The sequence goes on from NC_086451.1 coordinate 208,303,534, forward strand.
CATTCTGGGAGCTTTGGTACATCCCCATGGTACTAATGTGGACCCCAGCATCCTCTAGGACATAAGAGAAAACAGGATTTTAATTAGCTACCGGTAAATCCTCTTCTCCTAGTCCGTAGAGGATGCTGGGTGCCCGCCCAGTGCTTCGTGATCCTGCAGTGGTTACTTAGTTTAATACTGCTTAGTTCTTGGTTAAGTACTGTTTTGATACTTGGTTAAGTAATATTGTTCAGCCGTTGCTGAGTTTTCAAGCTGGTTAGCTTGGTTTGCCTTGTATGTATGAGCGGGTGTGAATCTCGACACTATCTGTGTAATATCCTTCTATCAAAGTTGTCCATCTCCTCGGGCACAGTTTCTAGACTGAGTCAGGTAGGTGGGGCATAGAGGGAGGAGCCAGCCCACACTCTCAAACTCTTAAAGTTCCAATGGCTCCTAGTGGCCCCATCTATACCCCATGGTACTAATGTGGACCCCAGCATCCTCTACAGACTACGAGAAAAGGATTTACTGGTAGGTAATTAATATCCTATTCTTACAGTGCATGTGGGCACAATATGAGTCTGTGGGGATACAAGGGTAAAGTTTAACTCTCTTTGCCCTACTTGCTCTGCGTGTAGATCTTATTCATCACCTGTGTCCTTTCGGTACTTTGATTTGCAAATTGGGGATAAAATTTGCACCATTTTATTATATGAGAACACACACCACAAAACAATAACAGCAATACCATGGGGTTTACAACACTTCAAATTGCACACTCTTTTGCCTCATCTATTCAGTCACTTAATGGTACTGTATCTGCATACAGTAGGTATCACAGATCCCTCTGCCGATATTAGAGAAAGTTTATTGAAGAAAAAGGTGATATAAATATATACACAGTACATTTAGTGTTTGGCATTGTCCATTAACTTTTTTCTACCTGTATTCCATCCACAATATAGCTGTTTAAAAAACAGTGATGTGCTGAAACCCTTAGAAACACAAAAATAACATCTACAAGCCGCCCGATGGAGAGTGACTGATCCAATGTTGCATCCTAGGATGTAGGTCGGATCACTACTGCAGCAGGAGGCGTCTCCATCACCATACATCGCTAGCAGTTATAGCAACTCCAACCACATCTGAATTAGGCCCACAGTCAGCAAACCCAACCCACTGACAAACAAAACAACAAGGGACAGGCAGGTGGGAAAACCCAATCTGAACCAGGACCCAAGAGGAAGTACTGTAAGATTATTCATCTTCAGCTTATATAACCTTTCCTTATCCACCTCCACCAGTGAATCTTATTCATCAATCATGCTAACATAAGATAAAACATGTACACTCCCCATCGTTACCTATAAATGCTCCAGGATAAACCATGAGCCAAATTTTCAAAGTCTCATGGGCCCCCAGAAAGGTTATTCTCCCACATCGCGCTTACTTCCTAATATAACAGGAAGTACAGGGAGTATAATAATGCAAATCGAGCATCCACGAGGAGGGAGTGGGGCCAATATGACACAATATTATGAGAATCACATAATTTTGGGCCAGCCCCTTTTTTATAGACTGTGACATTATGCCATGATGGACTGTGGCCTCTTCATGAGAATCACTTGGCCACGTCCCATGAGTGATCAACTGCATCTTCCTTTTGAGAGAAAGGAAATGTCGGCATGTCTGCCTCTACTATCCATAAAAAGGCATATTTCTGAACTACTGAAAGCATTAAACTCTAAAACAACTGCAAATTATAAAAGCGAAAACCATGTTGTTTATTCACGTCCGAGCTATCAGGCTTTACATGATTGTATGGCAAGGTAACGTCCTAATCTATCTCTGCAGCATGCTCATCACCACAGCCTTCACTTTGCACCTGCAGTCATTTTTTGACCCTATTTTATCAAAGTTTAAGGGATTTAATTGACCAAGAGGAAATACAGTACAGAGAGCTATGACGCACACTGTATGCCAAGCTACATTTACCTTAGCGCTACCTCATTATGTATTGGGATTTAAATTAAATGTATAATTGTTTATTTTTCAAACCATGCAATTAGTGTCAACACAGAAATGGATTGTTAATCACCGCTTGTAAAAAAAAAAAAGCAGCAGTAAACAGAGCCCATGGAATACTTACCATCAGTGTGTGCCCATAACATAGTTCCAAAGGCCATGGAAATTATTCAATTAATACAAGTCAGTTCTTGCACAGATTACAGTTTGAATTTACTGTAAGTACAATAACTACGTAATGTACAAGTACCTTGTGACTAAACACAATGGGGAGGTGATCAAGCCATGAAGAGAGATAATGTGGAGAGAGATAATGTACCAACCAATCAACTCCTGTCATTTTTTTAAACACAGCCTGTAACTTGAAAGTAGCTGATTGGCTGGTACCTTATGTCTCTGCACTTTAGCTCTCTCCAATGACTGATACCATCTCCCTGCTAATAACCAATTGATTGACAATGCAGAGGGAGTATGTTGTGCTTATTAATTGTTATGAGTTATTTTTATTTATTTTTATTCAGCTTTCTTTTTAACACTGGAGCTGATTATGAGCTGTGAGCAAACCAAAAATGTAAGTAACTTTGTATCTGGAACAAACAATGTTGCAATTCAAGAGTTGCAAATATATTAACTTTTTTGCATGCAGGGTAAATACAGGACACTTTCGTCACTAGGGGTTATGGAGAGTGCAGACCATGTTGACACTAAATGCCGACTCCTTCTCAGTGACCGGGAGATGGCTGCTGCATTGTGACATTATCGTGCAGTGCTCAGCTCCTCTCACTGAGGAGGAGGCGGCAGTGCAGGAACAGTCTCTGTGGGCAGCCCAACATCTCTGGGAATGCTGGACAGGTACCAGTAGTGATGAAAATGGGACAACACGTCATACCTGAAGCCATGCTCCCTTTTCAGATGTGCGTGAATTTGATACACATGGGGGCCATTTGGTGCACTGGGTGTGGCAGAACTCATCAGGGCAGCCTCAAGAGAGACAGGCAGCAGAGAGGTTTGTGACTGCTGCATTCCAGCCATAATACAGTATACTGCAGTTAAACCCACAAAGAGGCAACACAGTATACGTATGAGAATAGCTAGCCATTTGCTCATTAATACTATTTTTCCTCATACAGTATAAAAGAAACTTATTTAATAGTTAAAAAATAGCAGTGGCTGCTGCCCCTGGGCTGCTGCTCCTACCACACATTGCAGGGGGGATCCGGTCAGAACATATAAACATGCGTGTGATGTTGTATGTAATATATGTGCTGGCTAACCTTACCCAGGGATTAGCAGCCACCACTGTGTATATCACTGACCTGCCACTGCTGCACAGGAGACATCACTCTGCTTGTCTATAATTTTCTATAAGCCTGTCCCTGACTCCTGTGAGCCAATGGGAGTTGGTTACGGGCTTATAGAAAATGATAGACAAGCATTGTGATGTCTACCATGCAGCACCGGCAGGTCAATAATACACATCGGCAGCTGCTGATCCATGGTTAAGGCATGCCAGCACATTTATTATATCATACCTCCCAACTGTCCCGATTTCCGCAGGACAGTCCCGGTTTTTTTGAGTCTGTCCTGCTGTCCCACCCGAGGGCCTTAGTGTCCTGTGGTGGGGAGGGGGCAGTTGGGAGGCTCCTCTCAGTCACTGCTCTGCCTAGCAGAGCAGCAGTGAATACTGTAGATGCTATGCGCATGCGCACGGCGTCTATTCACGGGAGAGAGGGACTGGGGTCATGGCCAGCAGCTCACAGAGTCTCTCCTTATCATCTCCCGATGTTGGGAGGTATGTTATATACAACATCACATATATTTTTATATGTGCTGAACGACTCCCCCTGCAATGTGTGGTCAGAGCTGTAGTCCAGGGGCCTGTGCACACCATAAAAAGGGTATGGTCTCTCTGTAAGGGATGTGGTCTTATGGCACGTTCCCTCCTCTTTTCATCACTCATACAACTGAAAAGGAGACAGATAATTGTTGAATGAATGTAAACATGAGCCATAAACATCTGAACCACAGTATAATGTGTGCCCAACATGCAGCGCCGTAACTACGTGTGTGTCAGGTGTGCCTGGCACACAGTGCAGTCGTCTTGAGGGTGCAACGGCCAGCGGCTTGTAATGAGTCAAATTGACTCATTAGAAGCCACCTCTGCTGTGCTGGTTGCGCCGCACTGGAGAAGCCGGAGGCAGGGAGGAAAGCAGCAGCACCGGAGGCAGGGGAGGAGGAGGAGGGAGGGGAACTGGAGCCGCGGCTGTACTATGTAATTGGTAGCAGCGCTGCTGCAGCAGTCCATCTCCTTCCGCATCGGCTGCCCGACGCTGCTGTGAATGCTGGAATGCACTTCGCTCATCCCAGCATTCACAGCGGCACCGGGCAGCCAATGCGGAAGCAGAGGGACAGCTGCAGCGGTGACTCTACCATTTACATAGCGCTGCTGCGGCTCCAGTCCCCCTCCCTCCTCCTCCTTCACCCCTGCCCTGGGATATGACAGCACCGAGGAGCCTGACTGCCAGCGAGGAGAGATGGTATCTATCTATCTATCTATCTATCTGTCTGTCTGTCTGTCTGTCTGTCTATCTGTCTGTCTGTCTGTCTATCTATTTATCTATCTATCTAGTCTGTCTGCCGCAATGTGTAAAAAGGGGGAAGCTGTCTGCCATAATGTGTAAAAAGGGGGACTGGCTGCCGTAATGTGTAAAAAGGGGGAAGCTGTCTGCCGTAATGTGTAAACAGGGGGACGCTGTCTGCCGTAATGTGTAAAAAGGTGACTCTGTCTGCCATAATGTGTAAAAAGGGGGACGCTGTCAGCCGTAATGTGTAAAAAGGGGGACGCTGTCTGCCGTAATGTGTAAAAAGGGGATGCTGTCTGCCGTAATGTGTATAAAGGGGGACGCTGTCTGCCGTAATGTGTAAAAAGGGCACGTTGTCTGCCGTAATGTGTAAAAAGGGGGACTGACTGCTGTAATGTGTAAAAAGGGGGACGCTGTCTGCCGTAATGTGTAAAAGGGAGGCGCTGTCTGCCGTAATGTGTAAAAAGGGGATGCTGTCTGCCGCAATGTGTAAAAAGGGGGACTGTCTGCTGTAATGTGTAAAAGGGGAACGCTGTCTGCCGTTATGTGTAAAAAGGGCTTTACCTGGTGTAGTGGCGCTACTGTGCAGCGTAATTTGAATAATGGAGACTACTGTGCACCGTAGTATGAAATGGTATTATTTTGTGGCCACGCCCCTTCCCTATGTAGCCACGCCTCTATATTTATCTTGCATAGGGTAGGCGCCAGTGCCGTTTCTTGCACACAGCGCTAAAATGCCTAGTTACGGCACTGCCAAAAGGACCTCAAATGCTAAAGATACACAAGGAGAACACAGGAGACAAATATATGGCTAAAGATAATATATAGAATTAATCTCACATTTACAACTACACTAACGTATTATGTGCTCAGCGACATGTGGGAAGGAGCCATACTCACACTGCTCCTCCTCACCCAGGCAGCGGACATGATGCAGTCACACGTGCGGGGGGCTACAGAGACTGGAGTCACACAGAGACAGCAGGCCTGATGCCGTAACCTGCAGTGATATCACTGCCCACCCCCCCATTCCAAACAGACCTATACTACACTGCAGAGCCCCAAATTCATAGTACACAACACTGCAAGGCCCACAATCCATAGTATGCCACACATTAGGGCCCCCCATTCATAGTATACCACACAATAGCAAATGGTGTTTCTCCGGCACTACTCAAATTACAGTGAATCAAAACACAATGGTGGAAATTTACTAAGGTCCCGAATCCATTCAAGTTTTTTTATTTTTTTCTAAGTATCATCTTGATAATTTACTAAACACAAATCTCGGCAGTGTCGGGGCTATTCATATTGAGATAAACGGCCATCCACACAAATACGAATCAATAGACCATAGGTCAAACACGGTTGAATTTTCATATACACCTCATACAACACGGTAATTTACTAAAGATTCGTATTCTCAATCACTGCTGACAATAGCCAAACAATGCCGGAAAAGCATGGAATTCGTACAAAAATAGAACTTTCAATTAGAACTGCTTTTGACTGGCGTGTTTGGAGAATCATGCATGGATCAGTGAGATCCATGCATGCTTCTCTGTTTAAAATAAGAATTTACTTACCGATAATTCTATTTCTCATAGTCCGTAGTGGATGCTGGGGACTCCGTAAGGACCATGGGGAATAGCGGCTCCGCAGGAGACTGGGCACAAAAGTAAAAGCTTTAGGACTACCTGGTGTGCACTGGCTCCTCCCCCCATGACCCTCCTCCAAGCCTCAGTTAGGATACTGTGCCCGGACGAGCGTACACAATAAGGAAGGATATTGAATCCCGGGTAAGACTCATACCAGCCACACCAATCACACCGTACAACCTGTGATCTGAACCCAGTTAACAGCATGATAACAGAGGAGCCTCTGAAAAGATGGCTCACAACAATAATAACCCGATTTTTGTAACAATAACTATGTACAAGTATTGCAGACAATCCGCACTTGGGATGGGCGCCCAGCATCCACTACGGACTATGAAAAATAGAATTATCGGTAAGTAAATTCTTATTTTCTCTAACGTCCTAAGTGGATGCTGGGGACTCCGTAAGGACCATGGGGATTATACCAAAGCTCCCAAATGGGCGGGAGAGTGCGGATGACTCTGCAGCACCGAATGAGAGAACTCCAGGTCCTCCTCAGCCAGGGTATCAAATTTGTAGAATTTAGCAAACGTGTTTGCCCCTGACCAAGTAGCTGCTCAGCAAAGTTGTAAAGCCGAGACCCCTCGGGCAGCCGCCCAAGATGAGCCCACCTTCCTTGTGGAATGGGCATTTACAGATTTTGGCTGTGGCAGGCCTGCCACAGAATGTGCAAGCTGAATTGTACTACAAATCCAGCGAGCAATAGTCTGCTTAGAAGCAGGAGCACCCAGCTTGTTGGGTGCATACAGGATAAATAGCGAGTCAGATTTTCTGACTCCAGCCGTCCTGGAAACATATATTTTCAGGGCCCTGACTACGTCCAGCAACTTGGAGTCCTCCAAGTCCCTAGTAGCCGCAGGCACCACAATAGGCTGGTTCAAGTGAAATGCTGAAACCACCTTAGGGAGAAATTGAGGACGAGTCCTCAATTCTGCCCTGTCCGTATGAAAAATTAGGTAAGGGCTTTTATAGGATAAAGCCGCCAATTCTGAGACACGCCTGGCTGAAGCCAGGGCTAACAGCATTACCACCTTCCATGTGAGATATTTTAAGTCCACAGTGGAAAGTGGTTCAAACCAATGTGATATTAGGAATCCCAAAACTACATTTAGATCCCAAGGTGCCACTGGAGGCTCAAAAGGAGGTTGTATATGCAGTACCCACTTGACAAACGTCTGTACTTCAGGAACTGAAGCCAGTTCTTTTTGGAAGAAAATCGACAGGGCCGAAATCTGAACCTTAATGGACCCTAATTTTAGGCCCATAGACAGTTCTGTTTGTAGGAAATGCAGGAAACGACCCAGTTGAAATTCCTCTGTAGGGGCCTTCCTGGCCTCGCACCACGCAACATATTTACGCCAAATACGGTGATAATGTTGTACGGTTACATCCTTCCTGGCTTTGATCAGGGTAGGGATGACTTCATCCGGAATGCCTTTTTCCTTCAGGATCCGGCGTTCAACCGCCATGCCGTCAAACGCAGCAGCGGTAAGTCTTGGAAGAGACAGGGTCCCTGCTGGAGCAGGTCCTTTCTTAGAGGTAGAGGCCACGGGTCCTCTGTGAGCATCTCTTGAAGTTCCGGGTACCAAGTCCTTCTTGGCCAATCCGGAGCCACGAGTATAGTCCTTACTCCTCTCCTTCTTATGATCCTCAGTACCTTGGGTATGAGAGGCAGAGGAGGGAACACATACACTGACTGGAACACCCATGGTGTTACCAGAGCGTCCACAGCTATTGCCTGAGGGTCCCTTGACCTGGCGCAATATCTGTCTAGTTTTTTGTTGAGGCGGGACACCATCATGTCCACCTTTGGTTTTTCCCAACGGTTCACAATCATGTGGAAGACTTCTGGGTGAAGTCCCCACTCCCCCGGGTGGAGGTCGTGTCTGCTGAGGAAGTCTGCTTCCCAGTTGTCCACACCCGGAATGAACACTGCTGACAGTGCTATCACATGATTTTCTGCCCAGCGAAGAATCCTTGCAACTTCTGTCATTGCCCTCCTGCTTCTTGTGCCGCCCTGTCTGTTTACGTGGGCGACTGCCGTGATGTTGTCCGACTGGATCAGCACCGGCTGACCTTGAAGCAGAGGTCTTGCTAGGCTCAGAGCATTGTAGATGGCTCTTAGCTCCAGGATATTTATGTGAAGTGATGTCTCCAGGCTTGACCACAAGCCCTGGAAATTTCTTCCCTGTGTGACTGCTCCCCAGCCTCTCAGGCTGGCATCCGTGGTCACCAGGACCCAGTCCTGAATGCCGAATCTGCGGCCCTCTAGAAGATGAGCACTCTGCAACCACCACAGGAGAGACACCCTTGTCCTTGGAGACAGGGTTATCCGCTGATGCATCTGAAGATGCGATCCGGACCATTTGTCCAGCAGATCCCACTGAAAAGTTCTTGCGTGGAATCTGCCGAATGGAATCGCTTCGTAAGAAGCCACCATTTTTCCCAGGACCCTTGTGCATTGATGCACTGACACTTGGCCTGGTTTTAGGAGGTTCCTGACTAGCTCGGATAACTCCCTGGCTTTCTCCTCCGGGAGAAACACCTTTTTCTGGACTGTGTCCAGAATCATCCCTAGGAACAGCAGACGTGTCGTCGGAATCAGCTGCGATTTTGGAATATTTAGAATCCACCCGTGCTGTCGTAGCACTACTTGAGATAGTGCTACTCCGACCTCTAACTGTTCCCTGGACCTTGCCCTTATCAGGAGATCGTCCAAGTAAGGGATAATTAAGACGCCTTTTCTTCGAAGAAGAATCATCATTTCGGCCATTACCTTGGTAAAGACCCGGGGTGCCGTGGGACAATCCAAACGGCAGCGTCTGAAACTGATAGTGACAGTTCTGTACCACAAACCTGAGGTACCCTTGGTGAGAAGGGCAAATTGGGACATGGAGGTAAGCATCCTTGATGTCCAGAGACACCATATAGTCCCCTTCTTCCAGGTTCGCTATCACTGCTCTGAGTGACTCCATCTTGAATTTGAACCTTTGTATGTAAGTGTTCAAGGATTTCAGATTTAAAATAGGTCTCACCGAGCCGTCCGGCTTCGGTACCACAAACAGCGTGGAATAATACCCCTTTCCCTGTTGTAGGAGGGGTACCTTGATTATCACCTGCTGGGAATACAGCTTGTGAATGGCTTCCAATACCGCCTCCCTGTCGGAGGGAGACGTTGGTAAAGCAGACTTCAGGAACCGGCGAGAGGGAGATGTCTCGAATTCCAATTTGTACCCCTGAGATACTACCTGCAGGATCCAGGGGTCCACTTGCGAGTGAGCCCACTGCGCGCTGAAATTCTTGAGACGACCCCCCACCGTACCTGAGTCCGCTTGTAAGGCCCCAGCGTCATGCTGAGGACTTGGCAGAAGCGGGGGAGGGCTTCTGTTCCTGGGAAGAGGCTGCCTGCTGCAGTCTTTTTCCCCTTCCTCTGCCCCGGTGCAGATATGAGTGGCCTTTTGCCCGCTTGCCCTTATGGGGACGAAAGGATTGAGCCTGAAAAGACGGTGTCTTTTTCTGCTGAGAGGTGACCTGGGGTAAAAAGGTGGATTTCCCAGCCGTTGCCGTGGCCACCAGGTCCGATAGACCGACCCCAAATAACTCCTCCCCTTTATACGGCAATACTTCCATATGCCGTTTGGAATCCGCATCACCTGACCACTGTCGCGTCCATAACCCTCTTCTGGCAGAAATGGACAGCGCACTTACTCTTGATGCCAGAGTGCAAATATCCCTCTGTGCATCTCGCATATATAGAAATGCATCCTTTAAATGCTCTATAGTCAATAATATACTGTCCCTGTCCAGGGTATCAATATTTTCAGTCAGGGAATCCGACCAAGCCACCCCAGCACTGCACATCCAGGCTGAGGCGATTGCTGGTCTCAGTATAACACCAGTATGTGTGTATATACTTTTTAGGATATTTTTCCAGTTTTCTATCAGCTGGCTCCTTGAGGGCGGCCGTATCCGGAGACGGTAACGCCACTTGTTTTGATAAGCGTGTGAGCGCCTTATCTACCCTAGGGGGTGTTTCCCAACGCGCCCTATCCTCTTGCGGGAAATGGTATAATGCCAATAATTTATTAGAAATCAGCAGTTTTTTATCGGGGGAAACCCACGCTTTGTCACACACCTCATTTAATTCATCTGATTCAGGAAAAACTACGGGTAGTTTTTTCACACCCCACATAATACCCTTTTTTGTGGTACTTGTAGTATCAGAAATGTTCAAAGCCTCCTTCATTGCCGTGATCATGTAACGTGTGGCCCTACTGGAAATTACGTTTGTCTCGTCACCGTCGACACTGGAGTCAGTATCCGTGTCTGGGTCTGTGTCGACCATCTGAGGTAACGGGCGCTTTAGAGCCCCTGACGGTGTTTGAGACGCCCTGGACAGGTATTAACTGTTTTTCCGGCTGTCTCATGTCGTCAACAGTCTTTTGTAAAGTGCTGACGCTATCACGTAATTCCTTCCATACGACCATCCAGTCAGGTGTCGACTCCCTAGGGGGTGACATCACTATTACAGGCAATTGCTCTGCCTCCATACCATTTTCCTCCTCATACATGTCGACACAACGTACCGACACACAGCACACACACAGGGAATGCTCTGATAGAGGACAGGACCCCACTAGCCCTTTGGGGAGACAGAGGGAGAGTTTGCCAGCACACACCAGAGCGCTATATATATACAGGGATAACCTTGTATAAGTGTTTTTCCCTTATATAGCTGCTGTATTATTAATCTGCCAAATTTAGTGCCCCCCCTCTCTTGTTTTACCCTGTTTCTGTAGTGCAGGACTGCAGGGGAGAGCCAGGGAGCTTCCCTCCAACGGAGCTGTGAGGGAAAATGGCGCTTGTGTGCTGAGGAGATAGGCTCCGCCCCCTTCTCGGCGGCCTTTCTCCCGCTTTTTTAAGGAAAAACTGGCAGGGGTTAAATGCATCCATATAGCCCAGGAGCTATATGTGATGTATTTTTAGCCATCTAAGGTGTTTTTATTGCGTCTCAGGGCGCCCCCCCCCCCCAG